>NC_052147.1:90532499-90832499 GCF_902713615.1 Scyliorhinus canicula
ACCACCCCCCCGATGGCCGCAACCCACCCCCCCGATTGCCGCAACCCAACCCCCCGATGCCGAACCACCCCCTGATGGCCGCAACCCACCCCCCCCAGATTTGCCGCCAACCCAACCCGCCCGATGCCGCAAACCCACCCCCCCCGAGTGCCGACAACCACCCGCCCCCCGATGACCCGCAACCCCACCCCCCGATGGCCGCAACCCACCCCCCCGACTTTGCCGCAAACACACCCCCTGATGGCCGCAACCCACCCCCCGATGGCCGCAACCCCACTCCCCCCGATGGCCGAACAACCCCCCCGATGGCCGCAACCCACCCCCCCCAGATGCCGCAACCCCCACGATGGCGCAACCCACCCCGATGCCGCAACCCACCCCGATGCCGCAACCCACCCCCCCGATGCCGCAACCCACCCCCCCGATGCCGGCAACCCCCCCCCCCCCCGATGCCGCAACCCACCCGCCCCGATGCCGCAACCCACCCCCCCGAATGCCGCAACCCACCCCCCCGATGCCGCAACCCACCCCCCCGATGCCGCAACCCACCCCCCCGATGCCACAACCCACCCCCCCGATGCCGCAAACCCACCCACCCCCCCCGATGCCGCAACCCACCCACCCCCCCCGATGCCGCAACCCACCCCCCCGATGCCGCAACCCACCCCCCCCGATGCCGCAACCCCCCCCCCCCCGATGCCGCCACCCACCCACCCCCCCGATGCCGCAACCCACCCCCCCCCCCGATGCCGCAACCCACCCCCCCCCCGATGCCGCAACCCACCCCCCCCGATGCCGCAACCCACCCCCCCCGATGCCGCAACCCACCCCCCCCGATGCCGCAACCCACCCACCCCCCCCCCCCGATGCCGCAACCCACCCCCCGACACGAAAATCACAGTTGCTTTAAAACGGCGTCAACCATTGATGATGGTTGACGCCGTTTTAAAGCAACTGTGATTTTCGCCGATGTGACCCGTGGCCACGTCGGCGGGACTTCGGCCCATTCGGGCCGGAGATTTGGGGAATCTAAAAATATAATGACATCCCGCCGGCGCCAGCTGTTTTCAGAGGCTGCCGGCGGGATTTGCACAGCGCCGGTTTTTGGCCGGTAGGAGATTTAAAAACCCTGCGGGAGCGGGAATAACGCCGCTGCCGGCCGATTCTCCGACCCTGCGTGGGGTCGGAGAATCCCGCCCTCTATGTGGTTTATATATAGAATAACTGATTCCCAAGAGTCAGTTACGGTCTGGGATCTAATAGAAGAGTTTGGGTTGTTTGTATATATCCCGGGTGTGAGTTAGATTGTTCTGTGCCACAGGATCCTTCTGTGGAATCATGTTTCAGGTTTTTTAGTTAATACCTAATCTCCTGTTGTTGCCTTACCGCCATTGACCCCCTCTTCTTAATAGTGTATCATTCTGCTCCATTGTAACTCTGCCGCCTGCTATATCTCATATTCTGACTGTGATGTCACCTGCCCTCACCTCATCTCAGGCTGTCTCAAAAAGAAGAGTGATGTAGAACTTTACTGAAATCTACTACAGTGCGCCCCCCTTCCCACCCCCAGCCTCCGGTGCCCCAGTCTTTCACCAAGCTTGGTCTCCTATTGTAGTTGGATTCACCTTATCCCCATTTCATGCCCCTCCCTCATCCTTTTCCCTCTCTTCTTCCTCCTCATTCTTTACCCCCATCCCTTTGCCCCATGTTGGTCTCTCCTGTTGCTGATACCCCTACGCAGAATCTTGTTTCCCTTTGTTACCTAGAAGGAAAAAACAGTTCAGACCAGTATTCCTGTTTCCCTGTATAGAAGACCAGTCAGACCAGTATTCTTATTTCCCCTTTTTACTGGTGTTCCATTTTAATGTGTACAAGCCCAGTTCGAACCAGTATTCCTATTTCTCCGTTTTATCAGTGTTCCATATTTCCCCGTTTTACCAGTGTTCCATAGTTCCCCGTTTTGGTGTTCCATTTTAAAGTAGTTCCAGTTTTGACCAGTGTTCCTATTTTCCTGTTTTACTATTTTTGTCTTCTGGGTATATGCCAGTCGCTGTCACTCAGCGCCTCCCTCCCCACCCACCCAATACGTTTGCCCTTTTTGAAGCCTGAATCTATGCAGGAACTCAAGAGGCAGTCTGACCACCTGCCCGCCTCCAGATCCTCACAGTGTCCTTTCTGTTTAAGTAATGGTCGGTGCTCCCCGGAATGATCTTCCTGTGCTCCTTCCAATCTTCACATTTCTAATCAGCAAGAACGACTGTAGCCCAGTCTCAGCTTTCTCTCTGCGGTTCTACAGAATTCACGGCAGCTGGACCAGGGTCACAGCCTCCCATCTCCAGCAAGAGCTGCCTGACACCTCACAGGTCTCTATATTCCTATACACTTCCAACAGATACAACAAGAGACAAATGAGTCGCATTTACCCCAAGGGGACGAGGGTGGATTCCTCAAACTACATGCCCCATATCTTTTGGAACGCTGGCTGTCAGATGGTAGCTCTCAACTTCCAGACTGCAGGTGAGTGATGGAGCAGGATGTGGACTCAGGCCTGGGCCCGATCCTAACTCACTCACACCTCTTTCAATCGGACAAAGTTGAAATCAGCCCCACAGACTCTGGGTCCTTGATCAGTCATGGAAATGTGTCCCAGAGTAAGACATTAGCAACAGCAATTTACCTTTACATCGCACCTTTAACATTGGAAAATATCCCAAGGCCCTTTATGTGACCTTTATCAAACAGAAATTTATACCAGCTCACTTAAGGAGCTGTTAGGACAGATGACCAAAGGCTTGACCAAAGAGGTAGGTTTTAAGGAGGTCTTAAGGGAGGGGAGAGACCTAGCGAGGTGGAGAGGTATAGGGAGGGAATTCCAGAGTTTACTGCAATTAAAGGCACAGGCACTAGTGGCGGAGTGATGAGAAGTGGGGATGCTCGAGACAGAACTGGAGGGACACAGATCGCAGGCTATTGTAGGACTAGAAACAATTCAAACAGAGTCGATTAATACAATGAAGGAGATTAATGAGATAATTGAAGATTAACGAGAGATTGAAGGTTAAAGAGCCATTTATCTGGAGACTAACCAGATGAATGAGATTAATAAATGAGATTGATTGAGAGAGGTAATGAGTGACTAACGGAGATTTAGAATTGCACAACATTGTTTTTTTTAATACATTTAGAGTACCCAATTCATTTGTTCCAATTAAGGGGCAATTTAGCATGTTCAATCCACCTACCTTGGGGAAGCAAAGGCCATAACGTCGGCCTCTCTCTCCTCCTGGACTCCAGGGTCCTTCGAAACCCCAAAAATAGCCACCTCTGGACTCATCGCCACCCTTGTTTTCAGTACCCGGGACATAGCCTCCGCGAAGCCCTGCCTGTATCCCCTGAGTTTTGGACATGCGCAGAACATATGGACATGGCTCGCTGGTCCTCCCAAACATCTGGCGCACCTGTCCTCCAGTCCAAAGAATTACTCATCCGGGCCACTGTCATGTGGGCCTGGTGGACAACCTTGAATTGAATCAGGCTGAGCCTGGCGCATGTTATGGTCGCGTTAACCCTGCTCAACGCCTCTGCCCATAAGCCCTCTTCTATCTCACCTCCGAGCTCCTCTTCCCACTTAAGATTCAGCTCCTCAGTCTGCATCTCCTCTGCTCCCATAAGTTCTTTATATATGTCTGGCAGAATATGCCGGTGGCAGAGTTCCCGATGTGGCAGAGAATCCAGCATTGGCCAAAAAACAGGATCGGTGCCTGGTGCCGATCCCATTCCAATGCTCCGGTCCCCCGCTGGCAGCGGCATCAGGGTTTGTGTCCGCGCCAGTGGAAGGATGCAAATGGGTCAAATTGTCACATTTGCATCCTACTGCCGGGCCAGGTGTTGGATTCTCCAAGTCTGCATGATTCTCCAGTTCTCTGGACCAGGACTCACATGGGTAAGAATTGGTGCAGGTATTTCCCAGGTGGCGCTGACGTGGTGGACCTCACGGCGGGCCAAAGTCTATCGGATGGCCACTGAAGAGATCTACCACGCGGATTTAGTGAAGTCTTGCGACACTAAAACTCAGTAGACATTTGAGTTAAACTTCTCGGATGCAAACAAGAATTTTTATTGCCTCTATTTGATTACAATTGAGAGAAACTTAAATCTATTCTCAATAAAGTCCGGCTAGCAAAAGGATTTAAAGAGAAGTAACTTATACACAATTTAACTTTCAAAATAATACAGAAATGGTTTCCTGCTTACGGCAAAACAGCTTGCATTTACTTCAAGAGTTAGAGTGGAAAAGTGAAAATATGAAAAATAGAGACAGTGAATAATTAGATAAAAGTATAGGATGATCCCAGAATAAAGATGGCCGTATGGGCCATCATGTTTAAAGGAAATCTTATCAGTCTTGAGCCATCTATCTACACCTCTATGTCGTCCTAATTGGTTTAGGTTAGAACCAAATACATTTGATTCGATGGTTAACTGTCAATCCTAATTGTGCAACATAAGTTCTGAATGTTTCACGTTTGAATATGTGTGTATGTTATGGAATGCGATTCTGTGCTTTTATCAAGACTGGTTTCTACTGGTTTTCTGTTGACTGCTTTATCCTCATTATGAACAATGGTGCCTTTATATTGCTATGGCGCTTACTTCGACCTTGATCTGATTACTGGTATGGCTCATTTCTTAATGTCAAACTGTCTTTGAAAATATGTTTATTAGAACAATAGCTTTTTCATCTTGCTTAGTGAAAATGTTGTTTTTATCTCCAATTAGTTTATGCATGTGTCAGGCTTTTTGTGTCTCTATTGAAGCTGTGTTTTGTCATGACCTGAGGTTTTGAGTGATCCTCATTTTAAAATGGGTATTAAAACTGGGTATTAATATTTACACTAAATAGCCTTCTCACCTATCAGATCTATCAGGAATTAGTCGACTACTATCAGTCACAATGCAAATCCTGCGCAACTCCGCCAGATACTCCCACCAGCCCCCTCCAGAGACCTCCTCATAAGAGAGACCCCCACCAGAAACCCCTTATTATAGAGACCCCCACCAGAGACACCCCATTAAGGGAGGCACCAACCAGAAACCCCCCATTACAGAGACCCCCGCAAGCGACCCCCCCCCCATAGGGGCGGCACGGAAGCACAGTGGTTAGCACTGTTGCTTTGCAGCTCCAGGGTCCCGGGTTCGATTCCCTGCTGGGACACTGTCTGTGCGGAGTCTGCACGTTCTCCCTGTGTCTGTGTAGGTTTCCTCCGGGTGCTCTGGTTTCCTCCCACAGTCCAAAGATGTGGGGCTGGATTCTCCAATTCTGGGGCTAAATGTCCCCGCGCCTCCCCGATTTCTTTGGGAATTTGGATTCTCCGGCCGTTCGCTGAATGCAATTTTGGCATCAATGACCGGAGAAACCAGCCCTTGAAGTTTAGGTGGATTGGCTATGCTTATTTGCCCAAAAAAGGTTAGGTGGGGTTACTAGGTTACGGGGATGGGGTGGAAGTGTGGGGATAAGTAGGGTGCTCTTTCCAAGGGCCAGTGCAAACTCGATGGGCCGAAAGGCTTCCTTCTGCACTGTAAATTTTATGATCTGATCTATGATCTATAAGAGAGACCTCCACCAGAACTGCCCCCCCCCCCAATTACAGAGACCCTTGCATGGAAGCCCCACCAAGAGAATTCCCTGCTTGGAAGCGCCTTCTTGAGAGATACCCCTGTCTGGAAGAGAACAGTCCAGATAGAGACAATGAGAAAAAATACTGCTTTAAAACTCACCTGTGCAATACACCTGCTTGGCCCTGGAAATCCCGAGAAAAAGAAAACCGCATCAGCTGTGTTTAAACACCCTCTGATATTTGATCTGAAAACTTTCATTCATATTTATGTGAAATTGAGTTTACCAGGCTGTGATCGACAGCTTTCACATACCCAGCTGTCTGGATTGTTCAATTAATTTCCCTTCATTCTTGAGTGAATTTCAAGTAGTCAGCTGTGAAACTAACTGCAATGTCTATAAACATCTAGCTATGATTGACAACTCTTGGATCACATCAAAGACTGTTACGTGCTTTTGCAGAGAAAAAGGAAATGAGAGCACTTAACTGTCTTTGCTGTGGTCCAAGAGCTGATACTCACCTTGGATCTATTACAGCATCCTCTAAGACTGAGTCTCTTCTGCTACGCTAGATATCATGATGACAACCCATGTTTGAAAGTCAAGAGCCAGTCACTAACTGAGACCTGACGATTGATTTCTGTTTCTCTCCTTCAGACTTGCCTATGCAACTGAACAACTCATTCTTTGAGTTCAATGGGCGGAGCGGCTATATTCTGAAACATGAATTGCTGGTTCGGCTGGAGAAGACGTTTGACCCCTTCACCACTGATCGGATTGATGTTGTGGTGTCGAACACTGTATCCATCTTGGTAACATTTGCATTGGTTCCAATGAATCCTACTTTTGGTGAATTCAGTGCTCCTTGCATGTGGGTAACACGGTGTTAAAGTGAGCACTAAACTCAAACACTGAGCAATCTGTGTTTTCCTTGTTCTGCAAGAACAATTCGAGATCATAACCTGAATCATCAGTCGCACAGTGACATGCAATAATTCAAAGGGCACAACCCAAAATGATCTGAAAATGTTTCAAACAAGTAATAATCAATTTGGGGCAGCTGTGACACAGTAGTCAGTGCTGCTGCCTCACGGTGGCGAGGTCCCAGGTTCAATCCCGGCTCTGGGTCACTGTCCGTGTCGAGTTTGCACATTCCCCGTGTTTGCGTGGGTTTCACCCCCACAACCCAAAGATGTACAGGGTAGGTGGATTGGCCACGCTAAATTGCCCCTTAATTGGAAAAAATGAATTGGGCTCTCTAAATTGAAAAAAAAAGTAATATTCAATTTAAAACATGAAGAGGGATATTCCTGTCCTGCCAGTGGTAGATAGGAAGAGAGGCCGATGTGTTGGTTTTGCCTCCCTGATAGCCCGGAGATGGGTTTTATTGTGCTGGCTGGATTCGGAGCTGCTGAGTGCAGAGGTATGGGTGAGTGATTTTGCAGAGTTCCTGCACTTAGAGAGAATCAAGTTCACCATCAGAGGTGCATGTCATAATATCTACTCATGGATATCATGAGATGTAGACAGGCAGTGATTGACACACAGGATAACCAATGAACACACACAACAAAGAACAACCAGACAGGACACCACCACTATAAAGCCCACGGGGCATTAAGGCTCTCTCTCTCTCACAGGACACGGCTAGGGAGATAGTCGCAGTGCACAGGTCAATGAACATCATCACCATGTGATAGAGAGCTAGTCTGGTCAAGCCAGTAGGAAGTTATCAGTTAGGTTAATAGAGTGTCAACCAACAACAGATTATGTACAGCAATCAACAGGTTCAATAAAACAGTGATGGACCATCTCCTGTGTTGGAAGTCTGTTTCTCGTTTTACTGCATCCAGTTTCAGTCGATGTTAGACCAACACAGATAACACATCAGTGCAGAGGAGAGGTTCACCTCGAGGCGGAAGCTAATCATTGACTTCTTTAAGGACCCTTTGAAAGAGCACCATATCTAGGCCCACTTCCCTCTTCCCCCATCCCCATAACCCCACCTAATCTACACATCCTTTTACATGTTGATACATTGGTTTTGATTTTCCAAAATTTTGATTTTCCAAAATGTCCTCAATTCTGGAAAGGTAACGAATACAACTCCTTTATTCAAGAAAAGAGAGACAGAAAGCAGGAAACTTCAGGCCAGTCTGTCAGAGGGAAATTGCTGGAATCTATTATTAAGGAGGTTAGAACGGGGCATTTAGAAAATCTCTGTGCAATTAGGCAGAGTCAACAGGGTTTCATGAAAGGGAATTCATGATTGATTAATTTATGCGAGTTCTTTGAGGAAGTAACAAGCAATGTGGATAAAAGGGAACTTGCAGAATGAGATGTAGATATTTCACAATATACCACGTCAAAGGTTACTACAAATGATGTAGGGGGTAACATATTAGCATAGGTGGAGAATTGGTCAGCTAACAGGAAACAGGGAGTAGGCATCAATGGGTAATTGTTGGCTGTGGAGATCAGTGTTCTCAATCATTTGCAACCTATATCAGTGATTTGCATGAAGTTGCTAAATTTGCTGATGACTCAATGATATGTAGGGGAGTAAGTTGTGAAGAAGACATAATTGGGCGCGATTCTCCGTTCCCCAGGCCGGGTGGGAGAATCGCGGGAGGGCCGCTCTGGCAACCCCCGCGATTCTCCTACACCCCCCCAAAATGACGTGTCGTGTTTTGCGACCCGCGATTCTCCAGCCCGGATGCCTGCCGTTCCCGACCTGTTCACGCCGGCGGCAACCACACCTGGTCACTGCCGGCATGAACATAGCGCGAAAGGTAAGTTTGGGGCCTGTGGGGGGCGGAGAAGGGATCGAGCACGACGGCCGTGCTCGGGAGGGGACTGGCCCGCGATCGGTGCCCACCGATCGTCGGGCCGGCGTCTAAGCGATGCACTCTTTCCCCTCCACCGCCCCGCAAGATCAAGCCGCCGCGTCTTGCGGGCAGCGGAGGGGAAGACGGCAGCCGTGCATGCGCGGTTGGCGCCGGCCAAACTGTGCATGCGTGGCTGACGTCACTAAGGTGCCGCCGGCCGCGTCATTATCGGCGCGCCGCCCGCCTGGCGGCCGAGTTTCACAAAACGCCGCCCCTAGCCCCCGGTGTGGGGTGGGGGGGAATGGGGGGGAGGAGCGGCCTCTGACACCGCAGTGAAACACTCCGGGTTTCACGACGGCGTCGGCCATTGCAGAGAATTCCGCCCAAGGAGCTTGCAGAAATGTAGCATGTGCAATATGCTTCCTGGCTGACAGTGCTCTCAGCTGTGTCTGCCACATTTCCTTCACGACAGCTCTCACCTTCCCATTCCTCCCAGAGCCATGAGAGGTTAAATGAGGAGCCAAAAATTTGGCAGATGGAATATAATGTGGAAAAATGTGAACTTGTCCCCTATAGCAGGAAGAATAGAAAAACAGCATATTATTATCTAAATGGAGAGAGATTACACAACTCTGAGGTGCAGATGGATCTGGCTGTCGTGGTCCATGAATCACAAAAGCTTTAGAATGCAGATACAGCAAGTGATTAAGAAGGCAAATGAAATTTGTTGTTTATTGCAAGGGGAATGGAATATAAAAGTAGGGATGTTTAGCCTCAGTTGTACAATGTGACACCTGGGGTGGGATCCTCCCCTACCCGGCCCCGGGGAGTGGGGGGGGTGGAGAATCCCGCCCCACTACTGTGCACAATTTTGGTCTCCTTATTTAAAAGAGGGCATAATAGAATTAGAAGCAGAGAGGGTTCGCTCATCTGCTTCCTGGAATGAGGAGCTATCCTATGAGGAATGGTTGGGCCTGTGTCCATTGGAGTTTAGAGATTGAGAGGTGATATGATTGAAACATAAAAGATCACGAGTGGACTTGATGGGTTGGAAGCTGAGGGGATGTTTCCCGTTATGGGAGAGACCAGAACTAGGGGACACAGTTTAAAACTTAGGGATCTCCCATTTAAGACAGATGAGGGGATTTTTTCCCTCGTAGGGTCATGAGTCTGTGGAACTCTTTTAGAGCAGTAAGGGCAGGGTCATTGTTTTTTTTAAGGAGAAGTAGATAGATTCTTGATTGACAAAGGAGTCAAAGATTATACGGGGTATGAAGGAAAGTGGAGTTGAGGCAACAATCAGATTGAATGGTGCAGGGGGCTTGAGGGGCCGAATGGCTTACTCCTGCTCCTAATTTATATGTTCTTATGTGTGCTGATGGAGATGGCCACTCATTTTATGTTGGAAAAGATGAAATGCAAACTCTGGAAGTTGGTGCCAGACTCCTCCACACTTCCTGACATTGACCACGGGGGTCGCTGGCAGAGTTTTCAATGCACCGAGTATCTAGGTATGTATATCACAAGCCCTGAAGCAGTGTCCAAGTATGAACCAATTTAACCTCTATTGTTTCCTGTTACAGATTATATCAGGACAGTTCCTATCAGATCGTAACTCCAGGTTCTATGTTGAGGTGGAGTTGTTTGGACTCCATCATGATCCTAAACGGAAATACAGGACAAAATTGAACACTGAGCAAAACTCGATCAACCCCCAGTGGAAGGATGAGGAAACCTTTGTGTTTGAAAAGGTAAACTGTAAAATGTAGCACGTACACAATACTTCTGGGTTGACAGCATGGTAGCACAGTGGTTGGCACAGTTGCTCCACAGCTCCAGGGTCCCAGATTCGATTCCCGGCTTGGGTCACTGTCTGTGAGGAGTCTTCACGGTCTCCCCATGTCTCCGTGGATTTCCTCCGGGTGCTCCGGTTTCCTCCCACAGTCCAAAGATGTACAGGTTAGGTGGATCGGCCATGATAAATCACCCTTAATCTCCAAAAAGGTTGGGTGGGGTTACTGGGTTACGGGGATAGGGTGGAGGTGTGGGCTTAAGTACGGTGCTTTCCAAGGGTCGGTGCAGACTCGATGGTCAAATGGCCTCCTTCTGCACTGTAAATTCTATGAGACAGGGCCCTCAGCTCTGTCTGTTCTATTTTCTACTACTGTTCTCACTTTCCCCTTCCTCCCAGAACCATGATAAGGTTTCCCTTATCCTCACCCTGCACCCCACTAGCTCCCACATTCAACAAATCTTCCTCCACCCTTTCCACCACCTTTAGTTTGTATACCTCTTTCCTCCCCTTCCAGTTATCCAAAGGGTCTTGCTGACAGACACTGAATACTGGGCTCCCTCTGTGACAGGTTGCTCCACTCCTCAAATCCTCCTCCCCTTCCTGCGGCACTTTCCACCCCAAGCGCAGGAGATGGAACTATTCCAGCCGCCCCCAAAGGAAGATGTCCACATGGGGTTGCAGGATAAATAGGAGGTTCATTGAAATTTGTGACAGAAACTTTCGTACAATAATAATAATCTATTATTATCACAGTAGGCTTACATTAACACTGCCATGAAGTTACTGAGAAAGAGGTACTCCTCCGAGTGAGTGCCGGTGGTTTTGGAGTGGCCGGCTTTAAACCGGAAGTCCTCGGAAGCTCCACCCCTTTTCAGCGGGGGAGCACATTGTGATGAAATTATTGCTACTACAATTCACCACTGTATTGCATTGTATTATGTCAGTGCCCTTGTGGGCTTTGCCTATGGCTCCGTCCCCTCGGGGGTGGTATATAGATCCGCAGCCTGTAGGCGGCACTCAGTACAGAGCAGTCGCAGGCAGGCACAGATCTAGCTGATTAAAACCACTGTTCACTTCTACTCATCGTCTTGTGTGAATTGATGGTCGCATCACACATATTCTCTGAGGGCTTCTGGAAAAACCAGATCCCCGACTCCGTAGGCTTTTGTTGGGCCCAGGATATGACAGAAACACCTTTTCCTTGTACCGTTTTTCTCTTCACTGTCCAAGGCCCCAAGCATTCCCTCCAGGAGACACAGTGATTTGTGTTCCTTCAGTTTAGTAGACAGCATTCGCTGCTCATGATGTGTCCTGTACAATGAGGGGGGGGGGGGGGGGGGGGGGGGGCAAAACTCAGGCTGGTTGAATGCTTTGCAGAAATATCAATTCAGTCTGCAAGAGTGACCACAAGCTATCAGTTGCCTGTCTTTGTTGCTCTGCTCCTATACTGACCTCTCTGGGCTTGCTGTCCAACCACACCATTCTTAATTAAGAAAGAGTTTTCATTGTTAATCAGTGTCGAGCTAAATTGTTCATTTTAATGCAGCAGCTCCGACTAAGGGCGAGATTCCACCACGGCAGTGAAGGCAGCTCAGAATTGGCCGTCCGTCCTGCCGCCAGGGAACCTGTCACAGGGGGTCACTTTGGGCGGGACTAGATGATCCTGCCGGTGGGTGGGGGCTGGAAAATCCCACCCTAAGACTGATGCTGCACATGTGCAAGAAATGTGCCCTCTAGTGTTGTGACACAAAGAAACATTTGGATTTGGATTTGTTTGTATTGTCATGTGTACAGAGGTAGAGTGAAAAGTATTGTTCTGCGTACAGTCCAGGCAGATCATTCCATACATGAAAAACATATGATAAATATACAATCTAAATACATAGACATCGGCTGAGGTACACAGTAGAGAAGATGCGTGGAGAGATCAGATCAGTCCATTAGAGGGTCATCCCGGATCTGGTAACAGCCGGGAAGAAGCTATTTTTGAATCTGTTAGTGTGAGTTCTCAGACTTTTGTAGCTTATGCCCGATGGAAGAGGTTGGAAGAGGGACTGGCCTGGGTGGGAGGGGTCTTTGATTATGCTGCCTGCTTTCCCAAGGCAGCGGGAGGTGTAGGCAGAGTCAATGGATGGGAGGCAGGTTTGTGTGATGGACTGGGTGGTGTTCACAACTCTGTAGTTTCTTGCGGTCGTGGGCCGAGCAGTTGCCATACCAGGTTGTGATGCAGCCAGATAGGATGCTTTCTATTGTGCACCTGTAAAAGTTGGGAAAAGTCAATGTGGACATGCCGAATTTCCTTAGTTTCCTGAGGAAGTATAGGTGCTGTTGTGCTTTCTTCTTTCTTGGTCGTAGCGTCGACGTGGGTGGACCAGGACAGATTATTGGTGATGTGCACACATAGGAATTTGAAGCTGTCAACCATCTCCACCTCAGCACCATTGATGCAGACAGGGGTGTGAACAGTACTTCGCTTCCTGAAGTCAATAACCAGGTCCTAAGGGCGCGATTCTCCGCCCCCCACGACGGGTCGGAGAATAGCGGGAGGGCCTTCCCGACATTTTTCCCGACCCTCCCGCTATTCTCCCCCCCCCCCACCCCCCCCCCCCACGGCCGCCCCACGACACGAATTGCTGCTCGCCGTTTTTTTACGGCGAACAGCGATTCTCCGCTATCCGATGGGCTGAGTTCCCAGGCCTTTATGGCCATTTTCACGAACTCCAACACACCTGCTCTCACCGTTCGTGAAAACGGCCGCAAAATGCCGTTCTCGAGAACCATGGCACCGATTGGCATGGGCCCGCGATCGGTGGGCACCGATCGCGGGCAGCGGGTCCGAACCCCACGCACTCTTTGTTCCACCGCCGCCCCGCTGGATCAGTCCGCGGGGCGGCTGAGGGGCATGACGGCCCGCGCATTTGTGGGTTTCACGCATATGCGTGATGACGTCATCCGCGCATGCGTGGGTTGGAGCTGTCCAATCCGCGCATGCGCGGCTGACGTCATCGTGCACGTCAGCCGCCGTTACCCTTGGCGCGCGGGCTTAGCAAAGTTCGCTAAGCCTGCGATGCCGTGGTTCACGGGGCCCCGCTGCTAGCCCCGACCGGGGAGCAGAATCGGGTCCCGGGAGGGGGTGCGGAGGCTGCCGGGAAACACGGCCAGTTTCACGGCAGCCTTCACGACTCTCCGCATTTGCGGAGAATCGCGCCCTTAGTTTTGCTGACATTAGCGGGGTTGTTTCCGGCGCCTGTAGTGCCGGGAACAACCCCGCTATCTAACGGCACTTTGTTGCTATTTTGGGCCCCAGTGGGAAACGCCACCCCCACCCCCACCCTCCTGACCGCACTTTGCGTAATTTCCTTTTCTGAGGATCTTCAACAAGTGGAGCTCCTCAGTGCAGGAAGAGATTGGCACCCCGATCTCCTGACCTTCCGACCCGGCCTCAGACACCCCCAAATGCCCCAACTCACCTGTTGGGGTATCTTTGAGCCCCCCCCCCCCCACACACACACACCCCCCCCCAACCCCACTATATACCGACAGGGCACGCCTGGGACCGATCCCAGGTGCAGGAAAAGTGCCATCTTGGCACTTTGGCACTGCCTGCACCAGGGCAACACCTTGGCACTGCCAGAGTGCCAAGCTGGCATCAGTAGTGCCAAGGTGCCAGCCTACCCAGAGGTCGACCACCTGGGGGGCTCCAATTGGCAGGGGTCTCCTTGGCAAGGTTGATAAATGCTGGATGGCCTTACGGTCTGGCGTTAGCAAAGCTAAGTGGGTTTTTAAAGTCACTTAACCGTGCGAGACTGGATCCCACCCACAGACCGTGACGTCTCATGAGATCTGTTTAGATCTCAGGGGACAACGCCGATTGGGAACACCATGAGAGACCTGTTCCTCAGAGATCAGGCCATCATTTTGAAAGGGTGGTCCAATCTCGAAGTGAGCTGCAGGGTCCCCTACACCCCCACCCATGAACAAAGCCAGCTCCCACAAACATGGGCATTACCCCTAAGTAATGCCACCCCGCTAATGGGGTTCCTCAGGGCCTCCCCCTTTTCAGGCCTCCCCAATCCCCCCGTTCAGGCCCCCCCCCCCAATTTAAGGACACCTTGGCAATGCCACCCTGGCAATGCCCCACAAACCTGCCAGTGCCACCCAGGCACCCTGGAAGTACCAGGGTGGCAGTGCCAAGGTTCCCAGGTGCCAGTGGGAATACCATGGTGCCACCCTGCCCTGTCCCCGACCACCAGGTGGTCTCCAAAGGCCTTGGAGACCACCCCCCAGGTGCTGTTACTCCTGGTCCACATTTGTGTGGATCAGTATTAAATGGCTTGGTCTCCCATGCGAAGCTGTTAGATACCGGGCATCAGGAAAATCCCAATGAGGGCGAGACCCTGATCGCGACATCTCGCGAGGTTCGATTGAATATTGCAAAACGTTGCAAACGTCACGAATCACGCGAGAAGCCCCTTGCAGGATTCAACGCCGTTGTCCCAACGCCAAGTCGGGCACAATGAGGTAATTAAATTGTGCCCCTAGATTCAAACTGGAAGATGTCCATCTGAAATAGAGACTGTTATCCTTTTTACTTTTAGTAATATTTTCTTTACACCCCTCTTTCCCCTCTGTGTTTGTCTGCCTTGTGTGTGTGTGTGTCGGGAGTTGGGGGTGAGTTAAAAAAGGGGGTTAGGAATTAGATAATAGTTAACCAGCTGTATTTGCTGCCTTTTTACTTATAGTTATTGTTATTAATAAAAATTAATTGTGTTTAAATTTACAAACCTGATGACTGTAATTACTGGGCAGCCAAAGACGTCGGGTAATGTCTAAGAATTAATAATTAATTTCAATTGTGTTGTGACTCCGGGTCAAGGGGGGCTGGAATTGACTGCGCACTAGCCCAGGGTGTCCTAACATAATTTGGGGGCTCGGTCACTATTCACCTTTGACAAACTGAGTCTTGTTTAAAGTATCACATTTATCAGAGAAGTTCCATCAGTGGGCATTACTACCCAGATTATTGCCTGTACCACATGAAACACCCAAAGGACCGCAGAGATATTTACATTTCCTGTCTGAGGGCAACTCATTTGTCTGCAATTGATTCGGCTCTCAGCAGCAAAAGACAGCTTCTGCTGCCAGTGTCTGAGCCCTCCAGCCACCTGGCATCTGGTATTAATCTCATGGTGCAGCTTAAAATATTATTTTCTGTCTTCAGATTCTCGTGCCGGAGCTGACTTCCATAAGGATTGCCACTTATGACGATAGTGGAAAATTCATTGGACACAAGATTCTTCCAGTTACTGCTCTTCAAACAGGTAACCCAGGCACTGCTGTTTCCCACAATGGGCCAATCAAATCACCTGACTATGGGGGCAATGGATGGCGATAGCGCGATAGCGCGTACTCCTGAACCACATCTCAAGGACATATCCCACACTCTCACACCCCTTTACAAGGACATATCCCACACTCCCACATCACAAAGACATATCTCACACTCCTGTACCACACTGCAGGGACATATTTCACACTCCCAAAACACATTACATAGACATATCCCATACCTCAGTACAAGGAGATATCTCACAATCCCACACCTCATTACAGGGACATAATTCACTCTTGCACCTCATTACAGGGACATAGCCCACACTCCTGAACCACATCATAAGGACATATCTCACACTGCAGGGGCATATCCCAAGTTCCCGCATCTCATTACAGGGACATATCTCACACTCCAGAACTACGTTGCATAGACATATCCCACACTCTCGCACCTCAGTACACAAACAGGAACCACACTCCTGCACCTCATATTATAGACATATCCCACATTCCCGCACCACGTTACATAAATATATCCCACTCCTGAAACATGTTACATAGACGTATGCCATGCTCCTGCATCTCATTACATAGACATATCCTGTGCTCCTGGACCATGTTATATAGTCATATTCCACGCTTTAAACCACATTCCATAGACATATCTCACACTCCAAAACCACATTACATAAACATAGCCCACACTTTCAAATCACATTACATAGACATACCCTAAACACCCAAAACACGTTACCTAGACATATCTCATGCCCCCAAACCATGTTACATCAACATATCTCATGCTCCTGAACCATGTTACATAAACATATCCCACGCTCCTAAACCATGGGTGGAATTCTCTGATGATGGGGCGATGTCCCCACACCCACGAGAAACGGACGCAAATCACTCTGGTTTCCTCCCACAGTCCAAAGATGTGCAGGTTAGGCGGATTGGCCATGATAAATTACCCTTAGTATCTAAAAAGGTTGGGTGGGGTTACTGGGTTATGGGGATAGAGTGTTGTTATGGGCTTGGTTAGGGCGCTCTTTCCAAGGGCCGGTGCAGACTCGATGGGCCGGCTGGTCTCCTTTTGCACTGTAAATTCTATGAAAGCTATGTTACACAGACATATCCCACGCTCCCAAACCATATTACATAGAAATATCCCAAGCTCCCGAACCATATCCCACAGTCTAATTTATCCCACTCCTTTTTCTCTCCTCCTTTACTCTCACCACTAGGTGTCACTCATGCTCCCTTACTGCACTATCTATTACTGATTTAGATGTGTCTTCTCTCCTGTAGGATATCGCCACATTGGCCTGCGGAATGAGACTAACCAGCAGCTCACCATGCCGTCTCTGTTTGTTCATATAGAGGTGAAGGACTATGTGCCTGATACTTGGGCAGGTATGGTGGAATATCAGAGATCAAGCTCAATTCTCCTCCCCATCTTCCCACTGGCACTGTGACACATTCAGGCTCCAATCCCTTTCTCACACATATGGTACCTGCTCTGGGACTGTTTGATGGGACAGTGTAGAGAAGTTTTACATGTATTTAATCTATACTGTACCTGCTCGAGGACTGTTTGATGGGACAGTATAAAAGGAATATTGCACTTACACTACAGTACAGCATAGGTTAGTTACAAAGGTTAACAGGTGGGATATACTAATGTATTACAAAGGTTATGATGTAGCATTGACATCTAGCGAGTAGACTGGTAGCCCTGAGAGGAGATGTGACTTCCTTGTAACCCACCCTATACATGTTGTAAGTAGCATAAATAAACTACTTTTTCAGTAAATGCCCTGATACGCCTGTGGCTCTTCCTTGTTTAAATGCTGGCTTAACATAGTCTATAACATATAGTTGGTTTAGCATAGTATATAACATATAGCAACTTTGCAAATGTGTGTTGAGAGATTGTAGAGGGGATACTCTGCTATATCTAACCCCTGCATATCTGCCCCATGAGTGAATGGAAGTGGGGGTTGGATCTGGAGATTGAGAGCAATCGATAGAGGAAATGAGGGTATATGTTGAAGGACTAATTCTCACAGATCTGTCCATTTCTGCATAGATTGGGGCCAGAATACTTGACACTGTGCTTGTCTTTGTAGATTTAACAAAGGCTTTGGCTGACCCAATTGAATTTGTCTGCACATTGAACAAACAATCTGCACAAGTGACATCAGCAGCAGATGCTCAGGTACAGTGTACAGGAGGGGAAACATTGAGAGATGGGAGGTACAGCAACAGTGATGGAAAAAGACAGGAGGATAATCGAGAAACTGTGAGCAATGGGAAGGATATTGGGGGAAATGGCAAGGGAGTGATAACAGGGGAAACGGTGAGGGAGGGATAATAGGGAAAAGGGTGAAAGACAGGTGATAATAGGGAAATGATGAGGGGGAGATAATAGTTGTTATGGGCCAGGGTTTAGAGAATCCCAAAGTGTATATCATGGAGTTCCCCTGACCTACAACTTTTAATAGATTGTGGTTATGGGGAGCACATGGGCCCACTCTGCAGGTGTGATGCCACAGAGATCTAAAGTACTTTTAAATTAAAACAATGTTTCTTTATGAAACCAGTTAACACTTTATAAACCCACAGTAAACATCTTAACAACTATCAACACCAATCCTCCCCACAGATACAATATTCTATAAGTAAACCTTAATCTTTCCTTATGAACATCCATAAGACAAAAGACCCTTTTTAACACAGAGATCAGGTTTGAATTCACTACTGAGAGCAGTCAGCACTTTGAAATCACCCAATTGATCTGGAGACAGTCTTTACTTTGCAGAGAGAGATCCTTATACAGCTCCTTGCTTTGCCTGCAGCTACCCAGCTCTCAAAACAAAACTAAAACACCCTGTAACAGAGAGCACAAAGCGAAAGTAAAAGCAGACAAACAGCCCAGCTCCACCCATGCTCTGACATCACTGCAGCCATTTAAAAAAAACATTTCTTAAAGATACTCTCACATGACACCATCCCCAAGAAAAAAAACATCAACTTCAAGATGGTTTCATTTTTCACCTTTTCACTTTCCTTTAAGAAATATGGACAATGAAAATACTTTTTTTTAACAAAACAAAAAATGCAAACATTTAATAATAACATAGTCCATTTTTGTTCTTCCTCCTCCACCGAACTCCTTCTTGATTGACAGTCTCTTTAAACAAGAAGGTCTCTGCAAGATCCATCCATTTCTCTATGCCTTGTCATTTCTCTTTAAAGTCAGATGCTTTAGTTCAATCTGATCACAGAGTCCCTTGTAGTTCTCCAACACAGGAGCATTGGTTATCACAGCTTTCAGGCCTTCAAATGCCTGTTGAAACTCTGCTGTCCATTGAAATTTTCAACATTTCTTCAGCAAGTCCATCAGCGGAGCAACCACACTACAAAGATTTTGCACAAATGTTCGATCAAATCCACTCATGCCAAGAAATCCCATTATTTCCCTTTGGCTTGAGGGTATCGGAACCTACTCAATAACTGTTGGTTTCACATCCTGTGTGACCATTCGTCCCTGTCCGATTATATGGCCAAGGAAAGTGACTTGGGCTTTTCCAAATTCACTTTTGGCTGGGTTTACCACCAAACCCGTCTCCTGAAGTCGATCAAATAACTCCATCAGATGTTTTAAATGTTCTTCCCATGTCTGGCCGAAAATTACCAGATTGTTGATGTATACCGCACAATTGGGTAATCCTGAAACAACTTTGTTAGTTAACCGTTGAAATGTGGCTGGGGCGTTTTTCATGCCAAATGGCATAACTTTGATTTGGTATATACCATCTGAAGTCACAAAAGCTGAAATCTCCTTCGCCTTTTTGGATAAAGGTACCTGCCAGTAATCTTTAAGTAAATCCAGTTTGGAAATAAAAGCTGATTGTCCCACCTTCTCAATGCAATCCTCCAAACGTGGGATAGGATAAGAGTCCGTTCTTGTAACTACATTAACCTTTCTATAGTCCACACACAACCGTTGTGTACCATCTGGTTTAGGTACCATCACTATGGGTGAGCTCCATTGGCTGCAACCCACTTCAATTATGGCATTTTTAAGCATACTCTCAATCTCTTTGTTAACCTGTGCCAATTTTAAAGGGTTAAGTCTATATGGATGTGGTTTAATTGGAACAGCATTTCCCACATCTACATCATGTATAGCCATTTTAGTACTTCCCAACTTATCTCCACAAATTTGCCCATGTGATATCAATAACTCTTCCAGGTCAGTCTGTTTTTCCTCTGGAAGGTAACTCAACAATTTATCCCAATTTTTAAGAACATCCTCATTTTCCAATTTAATTTGAGGAATGTCAAATTCAAAGTCATCTGGATTTGGTTCGTCACTTTGAGTTAGAATCACTAAAACCTCCCCCTTTTTCTCTCCTCTTCCAAAGTACCTTTTAGGCATATTCACATGACACACTCGGTGAGTTTCCCTTCTATCTGGCATTTTTACCACATAATTCATCTCACTTAATTTCCTTTCAATTTGAGAAGGTCCACTAAATCTTGCTTTTAAAGGTTCACCTACCACTGATAAGAATACTCAAATTTTATCTCCACTGGCAAAACTACGAACTTTGGATTTCTTGTCCGCTACCCATTCCATCACAGACTTTACTTTGCAGAGAGAGATCCTTACACAGCTCCTTGATTTGCCTGCAGCTATCCAGCTCTCAAAACAAAACTAAAACACCCTTTAACAGAGAGCACAAAGCAAAAGTAAAAGCAGACAGACAGCCCAGCTCCGCTCACTCTCTGACATCACTGCAGCCATTTAAAAAAAACATTTCTTAAAGGTACTCTCACATGACATAGGAGAAATGGTGGAAGGTTGGATAATAGGGAAAATGGTGAGGAGGATAATAGGGGAAAGGGTCAGTGACAGGTGGATAATAGGGGAAAGGGTTGGTGACATCAGTGACAGGGTATAATAGGGAAATGCTGAGAGAAGGGGGGATAATAGGGAAATGGTGAGGGGGATAATAGGGAAATGGTGAGTGGGGATAATAAGGAAATGGTGAGGGGGGAGGATAATAGGAAATGGTGAGGGATCATTGGTACTTGAGCGAGGCGATAGCGTGATGATATTGTCACTGGACTCATAATCCAGAGACCCAGGGTAATGCTCTGGGGACCTGTGTTTGAATCCCATCCAGGCAGTTTGTGAAATTTGAATTCAATGAAAATATATGGAAATATATGATGACCATGAAACCGTTGCAGATTTTTGTAAAAACCATCTGGTTCACTAATGTCCTTAAGGGAAGGAAATTTGCTGTTCTTACCTGGTCTGGCCTACATATGAATCCAGATCCACAGCAATCTACTAGACTCTTAAATGCCCTCTCAAATGACCTAGCAAGCTATTCAGTTCAGGGGTATTAGGTTTAGGCAATAAAATTTTGAACCAGCCAGTGATGCCCACATCTCCTGAATGATTTATTTTAAAATAGGGAAGCAGTAGAGAGGTGGGTATAATGGGGAAACTGTGAGAGATGGGGAGGGATCAAAGGAAAATGGTGAGAGATGGGGGGGAATAATAGAGGAGTGGGTGAAAGACAGAGGATAATAGAGTAAATGGGGAGTGACAGGGGATAAATGGCAGAAATGGGAATGATGGGGGATGGTGTAATTGCAGAAACAACGGAGGCCGGAGTATAATAGAAGAACTGGAGAGAGATGGGGTGATGATGGGGATTCACAGTATGTTGGCTTTGAACAGATGATATATGGGACCAAGTGTGTTGCCTCTGGGAAAGGTGCCAACAAGTGAGAGAACACTGTTGGGAAACAATGGATTATTCTGATTCCAATGTGCTAAAAGAGCAGATAATGAAAAAGGTCATGAGAATCACTCCCCTTTCTGTAATACAGACTCGTTTAATATTGGAGTGTAATGTACAAACCTTTTTGTTATCAGATATGTAAATACAGGCTCCATTGATATTGGATTGTAGTGTGCAAATTCCTTTGTGTACTGGTTTTAAAGGTCTTGAGGAGGCTGAAACGGCTATTGACATATGGATCTTGTCCATTCTTTGCAGAGTGTTCCAGAGGAGAAATCTCAGATGCTGGAGAGTGGCAATGGAGCAATGGACATCAGTGAGCCATGCAGTAAATAAATATCCCTCCACTTTTTATGGGTTCATTTTGGTTTCAGGGGAGAGTCATTCAGTTCAAAGGTGGTGAGCTGGGACAATCCAGCATTTTTCAACTCAAGCTTTGAAGGAGGGTCTTATGGACTTGAAACGTTAACTCTCTGTTTCTCTCTCCATAGATGCTGCCACACCTCCTGAGCTTTTCCAGCAGTTTCTCTTAGTTCAGACTTCCAGCAGCCGCAGTATTTCGCTTTCATTTTCAATTCACCCTCAGTTCCGCTGTCTCCACCCTATCCTGCTTCCCTCCCCTCTGTTGAATTGAGTGATACTGAGGAATGATCTTGTAAGTCAAGGACAATCAGGTGTTTATTGTGAGTGGTTTGCAGTTGTGGATTGGACTGTTGGAGATCAGGGCACTTCAGGAGAAGGGCACGGACTGACCAAACCCTGAAAGGTGATAGGTCAGAAGAAAAAGATTAAAGGCCAATTCAGAGAACTTGTATTAATATAGAACCTTTGACTAGCGCAGGACATTCCAACGCTCTTTACAGTCAATGAAACACTTTTTTGAAGTGTACGCACTGTCTTAATGTAGGAAGCAGCCAATTTCTGCACAGTGAGATCCCATATGTACAGAAATGTGACAATGGAAAGTCACCCTAGTCCCAGATGATCATAGGTTGTCCAAAGAGGGTGATTTAACCCGAGGATCACCACCCCTCAGGCGAGGGGCAAAGTTGAGCCTTATGAATAACCTCAGTCAGTCTGGCAATTCAACCCATGCTCCACATCACAGCTCTCCAGACAACTGAGGTAAACCTGACAATGACCAGATCATCTGTTTAAAGGATAAATATTGGCCCGGTCACCAGAGCTCACCTGCTCGACTTTCAATCGAATCGTGGGCTATTTTGCAGAAAGCAGCTGGTAGCTTTTAATGCCTCGCCTGAAAGGTAGCACCTCAACAGTGCAGCATTCCCTCAGTACTGCTCTGGAGTGTGAGCCTAGATGTTGTGCTAATCTCTGGAGTGGGAACTTGAATCTACAACCTCCTGTCTCAGAGACAAAGAGTGTCAGCCGCTGAGTCACAGCGGAGAGGGAGCTGGAGCTGGCTGACATGTCAGATAAGAGCAGATAACCAAGGGTTGGCCAAGCAGATGATGAAAGGAGCAGAGAGAGTAAACAAGCGACACCGTTGCAACTGCCCCTGTAATATAACCGCCTCAAAGATAAACGTAGCTGAACACAATTTTGAGCTGTGACCTCTGAGTCACAAAGATGGTGCGAGACCACCCTCTGGTGTTGCTGATGAGAACTGTCAAGCCCTCTGCTCAGCCAAAAGTCTGCGTTGGGAGTGGAGGCAGGGATTATTTGGATGAATTCAGACCACAGTACCCAAACTATCTACTTTTCTTCCAGCTCCCAACACTCCAACTTGTCTTGGGAATGAAGAATCCTCTAAAGACACCACAGGTAAGTCAGTGGCTCTAACATTTACAGGGCTCTGTGTTTAGTGTGGAAGGGTGGAGGTTAAGGAAACTCAGAAAAAAACGGAAAACTGACACGTTTCAATTTTGGATGGGCTCACCCCCTGTTGGTTGGGAAAGCCGACAGCAGAAAGTGACAGTGGAGGAGCAGGTAGGGTGTCAAGGGGTGGGCTGGCTAGATGGATACAGAACTGGCTTGGTTATAGAAGATAAGAGAGTCGTGGTGAAAGGGTGTTTTTCAGAATGGAGATCTGTAGCTAGTGGTGTTCTGTAGGGATTGGTGCTGGGACTCTGTTGTTTGTAGTTAATATAAATGATCTGGAGGAAAATGTGGGTGGTCTGATTAGTTAGTTTGCGGATGACACGAAGATTGGTGGAGTTGCTGATATAGTGCCGAGGATTGTCAGAGGATACAACAGGATATAGATAGATTGGAGACTTGGGTACAGAAATGGCAGATGGAGTTTATCCGGACAAATGTGAGGTAATGCATTTTGGAGGATCAAACCCAGTTATGACATACTGTAAATGGCAGAACCCTCAGGAACATTAACATACAGAGGGATCCGAGTGTGCAGGTCCACAGTTGCCTAAAAGTGGCAAAGGTGATTAAGAAGGCATATGGCATGCTTGCCTTCATCAGCCAGGACATTGAGTACAGGGGTTGGAAAATTTGTTGCAGCTGTATAAAACCTTGGTTAGGTCACATTTGGAGTATTGTATGCAGTTCTGGTCACCACATTATCTGAAGGATGTGAAAGCTTTGGAGAAAATGCAAAGAAGGTTCACCAAGATGTTGCCTGCTCTCAAGGTTGTTGGCTACGAGGAGAGTTTAAATAAACTAAGATTGTTTTCACTGGAAATACGGAGGCTGAGGGGAGACCTGATAGAGCCTACAAAATTATGAGAGGCATAACAGGGTGGATAATTAGAGGCTTTTTCCAAGGGTGGAAGTGTCAATTACAATCTCAGATTAAAGGAGGCCAAATCACTGAGTGTCTTTAAGACAGAGGTGTATAGGTTCTTGATTAATAAGGGGATCAGGAGTTATGGGGAAAAGGCAGGAGAATGGGAATGAGAAAAATATCAGCTATGATTGAATGGCGGAGCAGACTCGAAGGGCCGAGTGGCCTAATTCTGCTCCTATGTCTTATGGTCTTATAATCTTCCAAGGGGGCACAGGTTCAAAGTAAGAGGGGGAAAGTTTAAGGGAGATGTACGGGGAATGTTTTTCACACAGAGTGGTGGGTGCCTGGTATGCACTGCCAGAGTATGTGATGGAAGCAGGCACATTAGCAGCATTTAAGAGGCATCTTGATGGGTACATGAATAGGGAGGAAATAGAGGGATACAGTCCGAGTAAGGGCAGGTTTTTTTTTAGTCAGGGCATCATGATCGGCACAGGCCTGGAGGGCTGAAGGGCCTGTTCCTGTGCTGTACTTTTTTTTGTTCTCTTTGTTAGGTGGCGGGGATGAGATGATGGCTGGGGAGATCGAGGGGGAGAGGTGGGGAAATGGAGAAGTTTCTCAGGCGAGGTGGTCCTATTGCAGACACATGGTGGCAGGTTTTACAGGTTAAGCTTTTTGGCCCTGGCGGAAACATTCCTCTTCTTCCAGGCCCACAATCAGTGCAGTGAAAGCACTTTCCTCCTGGAATCAGCCTCCTATTAACTACCAGGATTCCTGAGGCCTGGAAAATCTAGTTATCATGGATTTAAAGAATAAATAATTTTTACGATGGCTGTACACAGCCTCCTTAAAATATTTCAATGTCCGACCCACCGCCTCAGGATGGATTACTCACCCACTTTCCTGTCCTGTCTCTTTAAAACCTGAGGAGGGTAAGTTTGAAATCGCTGAGGTTCCTGATTAAGATTTTTCTGTTTTCTCAACCCTAGGCCTCACCCTATGTGATCATTCACTGCTGCCAGTTCTGGGGTGTCTGTGCTCTCCAATCTATTGAAATTATTTCTTTCTTTCTCCCAGAGTTGGAGCCCCTGACTATAGATGAGCTTAAGACTCACAAGGCCTTTGTCAAAGTACAGAAGAAGCAAGAGAAGGAACTGAAGGAACTGGAGAGGAAATGTCAGAAGAAGAAAGATGATGTGATACAGAAATATTCCAGCAGCTTCTCCGAACTACGCAAGAAAAATGTCAGTCTTAGCAAAGGATTCAGGAAAAAATGGTAAGCATGCCAGTTTAACACTGCAGCCCACCCAACTTCTCACCCTTTCACACACACTGTAACCCATCCAATTCCCTGTGGTTGCACAAACACTCTGTACTCCATCCAATTCCCTATGGCTGCACATACATTCGGTACTTCATCCAATTCCCTATGGTTGCACATACATTCTGTACTTCATCCAACTCCACATCCTTTCAACTCATCAAATTCCCCATACACAGTATACTGTATGCTGGCCCATATACTGAATGGTAGAGTACTGTGGAACGCACATATAGAGACATGGGCCGCGATTCTCCGAGCCTGCTCCAGGTCGCAGAATCGGCGGTGATATGGGAAATTCCTGCCGGAATGCGATTTTCCAGTGACCGGAGAATTGGCGTCCATCCCAACCGCACAGGAGGCCCCCGCGGCGATTCTCTGCGGTTGACCGGCCGAATTCCTGCCGATTCTCGCCAGCGTGGTTCCAACTTGGTACCATCCAGCGGGAACTTGGACATGTGGCCGCGGTGGCCGTCCTGGTGGGAGAGGGTGGGAGGGATCAGACTCCGGGGGGGGGGGCCTCCATGGCGTCCAGGCTCGCGATCGGGGGCTACCGATCGGCGGGCACCCGCGATCTAGAGGGGGCCTACCTCCTTCCGCGCGGGCCCACTGTAGGGCTCCTCCATGTTGCTTGGCGCCAGCGAGGAAATGGCGACCACGCGGAAACGCTGGCACGGAGATGGCGTCGCGCGCATGTGCCTGCATGGAGATGGCTGTCACGTGCATGCACGGACCCGCGCCGGCAGTGCAGGGCTGCCTTTCGGCGCTTGAGCAGCATGGAGCACTCCAGCGCCATGCTGACCCCCTGAGCGCTGCTGGATCGCTGGGCCAGGCGGCCAATTGACGCCGACATGCACCACTCCGGTGTTTACCCCGGTGTCAACACTTGGCCAGGGTTTCGGAGAATCCCGGCCCTGGTCACACCGGAGGCTCAGACTTCCCCAGGCAGGAAGGGAATGGATGACCACCAGGCAGAGCAAGAGAATCAGGCAGGCAAGTGCAGGAATCTAATGGCCATTCCCCTGCAAAACAGATATACTGCTTTGGATATTGTTGAGAGGAATAGTCTCTCAGAGGAAAGCAGCAACAGCCAAATTTGTTGCACCACGGTTGGTTCTGCTGAAAGGGGAAGAATAAGAAGTGTGGGAATGCAATAGTTATAGAGAATTCAATTGCAAGGGGAATAGATAGGCGTTTCTGAGGCCGCAAATGAGACTCCAGGATGGTATGTTGCTTCCTTGGTACTAGGGTCAAGGATGTCTCAGAGCGGGTACAGGACATTCTGGAGGGGGAGGATGAACAACCAGTGGTCATGGTATACTTTGCTCCCAACGACATAGGTAAAAAATGGGATGATGTCCTAAATGAAGAATCTAGAGAGTTGGGAAGTAAGTTGAAAAGTTGGACCTCAAAGCTAGTGATCCATGGATTACTACCAGTGCCATGTGCTAGTCAGAGTAGGAGTAGCAGGATATGTTGGATGGATACATGGTTGAAGAGATGGTGTGAGGGGGAGGGTTTCATTGGGACCAGTTCAGGGGGAGGTGGGACCTGTACAAACTAGATGGGTTACACCTGGGCAGGGCCGGGACTGATGTCCCAGGGGGAGTATTTGCTAGATTGGCTTGTGAGGGTTTAAACTAGAATGCCAAGGGATTGGCAACCTAAGCAGGGTGACAAGGGAAAGAGAAAAAAGGACAGTAAATAAAAGAAAGAACAGTAAAATGCAAAAACAGTAGACAGGGTAAACAAGGGAAAGAGGCAAATAGGGCCACAGTACAAAGAAAAGTTAGGATGATTAAAAATGGCTAAAAGGCAAGCCGAAAGGCTTTGTATTTTAATGCACAAAGTATTCGGAATAAGATAAATGAACTGACAGCGCAAATCATGGTAAATGGATGTGATCTCATAGCCATTACAGGGACATGATTACAGGGAGATCAAAATTGGGAACTTCGTTTTCAGGGACATTTGACCTTTCAGAAAGTCAGGAGGGCAGGAAATGGTGGTGGGGTAGCACTGTTAATAAGAGATGAAATGAGGACAGTTATGAGAGATGAACGAGATTCATTTGATGTAGAGTCCATTTGGAGGGAGGAACAAAACAGCAAGAGAAAAAAAGATCTTGGTAGGAATAGTGTTTCGACCCCAAACAGTAACCACACTGTAGGAAAGGGTATAAATTAACAAATAATAGAAGCATATAAAAAGAATAAAGCAATAATTGTAGGTTAATTTAATCCAGGCATTGTCAAACTCAGGGGTGGGGGTGGGTTGCGGGCAGGCGTCGGGAGGGTGGCGGAGCCGTCCGTCACGGCGCTCCCGATCGCGCAAATCCGCGCTCAAAAGTCGCATCAGCCGGCTTTTAATAATGCCGGCTGCGAGCGGCCTTCAAAATGGCCAGGAACAGCTAAATAAGTTTGACCGCACTGCGCATGCGTGCCCCATCATCGGTGAGAATGCGCAAAATTATGCGCATGCGCACCAATGATCGGGCACACATGCGCAGTGCGTCCACATTTTTTTATATGGTCGCAGCCTTATTTTTTCAAATTCAGGGGGCCAAAGGGACCATTGGGGCCAAAGGGACCCAAAACCATTTCCTCCACTTTTGTCAGCAACAAATGAGGTAAGAGAAAATGGTGGGTCGCGCAGGTCGGCTGGCGTGGGCCGCAAAGGTCGACCGGCGTGGGTCGCGAAGGTTGGCCGCGTGGGTCGCCAAGGTCGGCCGGCGTGGGTCGCCAAGGTCGGCCAGGTTGGGTCCCGAAGGTTGGCCGGTTGGTAAAAATGGGTCCCCGGAAAAAAAGTTTGAAAAACACTGCTTTAATCTTCATGTTGATTGGGTTAATTAAGTTGGAAAGGGTAGCTATGACAACAAATTCATAGAGTGTATTAGGGATAGTCTCTTATGCAGTATGTCATGGAGCCAACTAGGGAACAGGCATCTTGGATCTGGCAATGGGTAATGAGGCAGGTTTAATAAATGGCCTCAGAGTAAAAGTACCCCTAGGAAGTAATGATGATAGCAGTGCAGTGGCACAGTGGTTAGTACTGATGCTTCATAGTGCCAGGGACCCGGCTTCAATTCCGGCCTTGGGTGACTGTGTGGAGTTTGTACTTTCTCCCTGTGGGTGCACCGGTTTCCTCCCACAGTCGAAAGATGTGCAGGTTAGATGGATTGGCCATGCTAAATTGCCCCTTACTGTCCAAAAAGTTAGGTAGGGTTACTGGGTTATGGGGCTAGGGTGGGGCATGGGGGCTCTTGTAGAGGGTTGGTGCAGACTCAATGGGCTGAATGGCCTCCTTCTTCACAGTAAGAATTCTATGATTCTATGATAGAATTTAATATTCAGTTTGAGAGTGAGAAATGTGGGTCAGGAACAACTGTGTTGAGCTTAAATAACGGGAATTACAATTGGACTGGGTGGTAGATTAGCACAAAAGACAGTAAACCAGCAGTGGCAGACATTTTAAAAAATATATAAAGTTAGAGTACCCAATTCATTTTTTCCAATTAAGGGGCAATTTAGTGTGGCCAATCCACCTAGCCTGCACATCTTTGAGTTTTGGGGGCGAAACGCACGCAAACACGGGGAGAATATGCAAACTCCACAAGGACAGTGTTCCAGAGCCGGGATCAAACCTGGGACCTCGGCGCCGTGAGGCAGCAGTGCTAACCACTGCGCCGCCGTGCTGCCCTGTGGCAGACAGGTAACTTTGAGCAAAAATATATCCCAGTAAGGAGAGAGGATCTGAAGAGAGATAAACCAACCATTGCTAACTCGATGCTTGTAGCACCAGGAATGACTGCGCTATCTAACTGTACTCTGGGTTTCTTTCAGGCCTCAACGGGGAACGCCCCCTAGGCCGCACTTAGCATAATTTCCTGCACTGAGGAATCCTGACGAGCGGTGCTCCTCAATGCAGGAAGAGAAATGGCGCCCCGATCTCCCCCCCCCCCCCCCCCCCCCCCCCCGACACGACCCCCGGATGTCCCCAACACCCCAATTCCTCTGTTGGGGTGTCCTTGAGGCCCCTGCACCCCAAGTCACATGGGACCATTCCCGGCGTGGGCAAAATATAACCTGGGCACGCTGGCATTGCCAGCCTGGCACCATAGCAGTGCCCTTGCCAGCCTGGCAGCATCATCTGGGCACTCTGGCAGTGCCAGTGGCACCCAAGGTGCTTGGGTGGCATCAGCAGTGCCAGGATGCCACCCTGCCCAGATACCCGGGAGCCTCCAGTCATTTAACTCTGCAAGCCTGGGTCCCGACCATTTCATTAGATCTCATGAGAAGTAACGACCATCCGGAATCCCAGGAGAGGCCTCTTCCAGGACCTACCTGCCGTGTCCGGTTCCGATTCCAGCGGGATGCAGCCAGTAAATCGTGCCCTATATCCTATGGTTTTATGGTCCATTAGAGATTTTTGAGGAAGTCCAGCCCCAATAGTTACACCGCCCGCAAGGACAGGAATTGCTTTCAATTCACAGCGACCGAGAGCTGACCCATTTTCATTTTGTGAATCACGGAACAAATGGGAAGAAGCTGTTTGCACTCATGTTGTGGTAAATAACGCCCCACTAAAAATGCGAATCACATGCTATATAGTCTCAGTGGGAACACTTGGGGCAAACAATTGTCTGTTTGAGAGCTGAAGCCAAGACTGAATGGGGGTGTTCCACAGTCTCGATGGGGGTGCGACTGCGGGAGCCATGCAGGACATGCTAATAGGCCAGCACTTGTGGCCACGTGGAACTAGTGCAATTCCAACGTATGCCGGTGTGTGATTCGCTGGGGCCAGGAATGACACTCAAGAGACTGACAAGCTACAGCCACATAGAAGCCGGCCCCTCTCCTCACACTCTCATTCCAGCCAAGAAGATGGCATTCTGGAGAGCGGCCACGAAGTTTGCCAGCGCAGAGCTCAGCGTGGACCGTACAGCAGTACGGAAGAAGCTGCATAACTTCCTCAGGGCGGCCCGGATGAGTCACCAGCTCTGTGCCCCTGACAACACCCCCAGCCCCACACACCCCAACCCCACACCCAGCACCCTTCCCCCCCCCCCCCCCGTCATGATGCCCCACCAGGCAGACAAGTTGGCAACACCCCAGGCGCACCAATGACTAGCGCTACCCATGCCAGTGGGCAGCAGGGTAGCATGGTGGTTAGCATAAATGCTTCACAGCTCCAGGGTCCCAGGTTCGATTCCCGGCTGGATCACTGTCTGTGTGGAGTCTGCACGTCCTCCCCGGTGCTCCGGTTTCCTCCCACAGTCCAAAGATGTGCGCGTTAGGTGGATTGGCCATGCTAAATTTCCCGTAGTGTCCTAATAAAAGTAAGGTTAAGGGGGGTTGTTGGGTTACGGGTATAGGGTGGATACATGGGTTTGAGTAGGGTGATCATGGCTCGGCACAACATTGAGGGCCGAAGGGCCTGTTCCGTGCTGTACTGTTCTATGTTCTATGTTCAGTGATACGCCCTGCAGCCCCTGTGCTGCGCCATCCTGTGGGGTCTACAGTGGATGCCCTCCTTGGGTGGGCCGTGTAACAGCCCGCCAGCAGGATTTCCTCCCACAAGTCCCGAAAGACGTGCTGTTAGGTGAATTGGACATTCTGAATTCTCCCTGTGTGTACTCGAACAGGCGCTGGAATATGGCGACTAGGGTCTTTTCACAGTAACTTCATTGCAATGTTAATGTAAGCCTACTTGTGACAATAAAGATTATTAAGATAATTTAAGACATCCTGGACCCAGTGGGGAACACCCCAAACCCATGGCCCATCTCCCCACTACTTCCCCTGGTCCTGGCTGATGCCCCACTGCCAAGCCAGCGGCACAACTGTCAGCCCACTGTTGAGCCTTTGAGAACTTTTCTTACCTCCTCTCGCTCCCTCAGCAGCCATGGCATCCGGTACCCGTTTTTAAATATCACAAGTGAACCGCGCTGGTGTGACTTCCACCTGGCTGAGCTGAAGCATCGTGGGAGGCCAGAGACTACTGGGTCGGGCCTGTTAATGATATGTTGACTAGTGCTACTGCATGTTTTGCATGCCCATGCAGGTGCAGGGGTGTGGAACACATTCATGCTGCCATCGAGGCACCGGAGTTCTGTTGGGCGATCGGCGCCGACTTCGATTTGCGGCTGACACCCAATCACGATTCGCGATTCTGGTGTCGCTGGACTGAGAATCTCGCCATAAGTCTCCCAAATGGAGCACCCTGACCATTATTTTATTGGAGGCGGTTCAGAATAGGTTCGCTAGAATGATGCCCAGTACTGAGGAATTGTCTTACGAGCAAAGGTTAAACAGGTTGGGACTCTACTCATTGGAATATAGAAGAATAAATGGATTCTTAAGGGGCATGACTGAGAGGATGTTTCCCCTCATGGGATAGTCTAGGACCAGAGGGCATAGTCTCAGAATAAAGGGGTGCTAATGTAAGATTGAGATGTGGAGGAATATCGGCCGGGATTCTCCGAACTCCCGGGCAAGTGTTGACGTCGGTGTAAACACCGGAGTGGTGGACGCCGGCGTCAACGGACCTCCTGGCCCAGCAGTCCTCAGGGGGCCAGCACGGCGCCGGAGTGCCCCACGCATGTGCACGACGGCCGTCTCCACGCCGGCGCATGTGCGTGATGCCGTATCTGTGCCGGTGTCGCGCAACATGGCAGAGACCTACAGCGGGCCCGCGCAGAAGGAGGTAGGCCCCCTCCAGATCGCGGGCGCCTGCCGATTGATAGCCCCCGATCACGGGTCTGGACGCGTGGAGGCCCCCTCCTGAAGTCAGATTCCCCCAGGCCCCCCGCACCAGGATGGCCACCGTGGCCATGGGTCCGAGCTCCCGCCGGGTGGTACCAGGTTGGAGCCATGCCGGCGGAACTCGGCGGAAATTTGGCCGGCCGCGGAGAATTGCCGCAGCCGGAGTCGCGTCGACTGCGCAGGCACAATTGCTGCTGATTCTCCAGTCGCCAAAGAATCGTGTTGTGGCATTGGAGCGGCGTGGCGGGAATTTCCCGCTTCATCGGCGATTCTCCAATCCGGTGCGGGCTCGGAGAATCACGGCCATCTTCTTTCAGAGGGTTGTGAATGTTTGAAACTCCTTTCCCTAGAGAGCTGTGGCGGGAATATAGGGTTATGGGGAAAGGGCAGGAAAGTGGACATGAGAAATGTCAGATTAGTTATGACACTATTGAATGGCGGAGCAGGCTCAAGGGGCCGAATGGTCCACTCCTTTTCCTATTTCTTACGATTATGTCACACCAAGGATCTCACAGGCCCCAACTCTTAAGATTGGTTTAAGCTTCAAACTTCACTTGAGAGCCACTTACTACTGTGTTTGTACAAATTAAAAAAGTTCCTATTGGCCTTTCCAGCACTGATCTAGATTCCTTGGACGATGGTACCTGCATCGTCCCTTTTGTACCCACAGCTCGTAGCTATACCCCACTTCCACTCCCCTTTCTATATCGCCTTCCCCCTTTCTTTTCCTCCCTTTCTAGTATATCATTTTCCTTACTGTATCTCACCTCGTGTAAATATCCAGCCACCTTCACCATTCTGTATCTCCTCCTCCTACTCTACTCTCTCCTGCAAATTCCTTTCCTCTTTCTTGTTCCAACATCAATTCTAACTCTGCTGGGTTGTAATTACTGTAATCTATTCTCACACTCTGCTGGGATTATGGGTATTTACTGTAACCCATTTAGACACTCTGCTGGGGTTATGGGGATTTACTCTAATCCATTCTCACACTCTCTGGGTTTATGGGTATTTTCTGTAACCCATTCTCACATTCTGATGGGATTATCGGTATTTACTGTAACCCATTCTCACACTCTGCTGGAATTATGGGTATTTACTGTAATCCATTCTCGTACTCTACTATATTATGGGAATTTACTGTCGTCCATTCTCACACTCTGCTGGGATTATGGAGATTTACTCTAATCCATTCTCACACTCTCTGGGTTTATCGGTATTTTCCGTAACCCATTCTCACACTCTGCTGGGATTATGGGGATTTACTCTAGACCATTCACACTCTGCTGGCATTATGGGGATTTACTCTAAACCATTCACACTCTGCTGGGATTATAGTGATTTACTGTAATCCACCCTCACACTGCTGGGATATGGGGATTTACTGTAAACCATTCTCATACTGTATTATGGGAATTTACTGTAGTCCATTCTTACACTCTGCTGGTGTACTGGCATTGATCGTTTCAGTGGGTGAGTTTCCTTAGCTTTCCTGAATTGTGATATAAATATAGTTGTGTCACCAAATTAAGCACACAGACAGTTAACTGGTGCTGTATCTCTTGCTCTTACAGGAGTCTTGGAAACATTCATGAGAGTGCAATTTGTGGGGAATCCCTGACCCCTCCGGACAGCATGTCAAGTAATGGGGCAGCAGCTGAGAGAGGGAGTGAGCTCAGGGATAAAATGCAGGCAGATTTACAGCGAGTGCACACAGAGCAGTACAAACTCATCAGGGACCGAAAAGAACAACACATCACTGAGGTACAGTACTGGGGACAGCGCTGTTGTTGTTTGCGAATATAATTGATCCATTTTTATACTCTGTTGGTGTGTGGGATTTGCTGTATGCCATTTTCATACTCTGTTGGGATGCAGGATTTAATGTAATCCACTCTAACACAGGTCCTTTGTGTTCGCTTGGAAATCACACATGTTGCACAACACGGTAGCACGTGTTGGGCAGCACGGTAGCATGGTGGTTAGCATAAATGCTTCACAGTTCCAGGGTCCCAGGTTCGATTCCCGGCTGGGTCACTGTCTGTGCGGAGTCTGCACGTCCTCCTCGTGTGTGCGTGGGTCTCCTCCGGGTGCTCCGGTTTCCTCCCACAGTCCAAAGATGTGCGGGTTAGGTGGATTGGCCATGCTAAATTGCCCGTAGTGTTCTAAAAAGTAAGGTTAAGGGGGGGAGGGGGGTTGTTGGGTTACGGGTATAGGGTGGATACGTGGGTTTGAGTAGGGTGATCATTGCTCGGCGCAACATCGAGGGCCGAAGGGCCTCTTCTGTGCTGTACTGTTCTATGTTCTATGTTCTAACACTTTTGATAGTTGAGGTGATAACTCATGCTTTCAGCCATGACCCCCCAACTTTGGCCATTATCTAGTGCTTCCGCCACCCCTCATTATTCAGAGCTTGGCCAAGGGCAGGATGGGATGGATTTTCCTAGCCTGAATACCTTGGAAATGCTTCTTCCCTAAACCCTATGGATAGGTGATGGGGGGTGCACCATCCCATTTTCATGGTTTGAAGATATCCAGAAATTCTGTTGCAGGTTCAAGTATGGCTATCTGCAATAGGAGCAGGCCTACGTTACCATGGAAACAAGGCCTTTGTCTGAGACACTCTACAAGCAAAGGATTCGACACCTAGACCAGGCAAAAGGCTGCTAAAAGGCTTCAAACACATGCTCCTTTATATATTATTCAACAATATTTGGAACTATATTGTTCTGTGCAAGTACACATAAGTATCCAGGATGACACATCACACAATTGCACTGCAGTGTGTATCAAGCTAACGGACTATAACCTCATGGCCCTGCATATCCCCCACTCTACCATTACCATCAAACCAGGGGATTAACTCTGGTTCAATGAGAGTGCAGGAGGGCATTCCAGGAGCTACACGAGCTTTGGCTGAAAATGAGGTGTCATTGAGTCATAGAGTCACAGAGGTCTACAGCACAGAAAAGGCCCTTGGGCCCATTGCATCTGTGCTGGTCAAATACAACCACCTAAGTGTCAACCTAGTGAAGCTACAACACTTGCGTGCCAAACAGCAGGAACAGTTTGCGATACACAGAGCTGAGTGATCGCACCAGCAGGTCAGATCTAAGCTCTGCAGTTCTGCCACATCCACTTGTGAATGGTGGTGGACAATTAAACAATGAATTGGAGGAGGAGGCTCCACAAACATTCCCATTCTCAATCATGGGGAGCACAGCACATCAGTGCAAAAGATAAGGCTGAAGCATTTGCAATAATATTTAGCCAGAAGTGCCGAGTGGATGATCCATTTTGATCTCCTCCAGAGGTCCCCAGCATTACGGATACCAGTCTTCAGCTAATTTGATTCACTTCACGTGATGTCAAGAAACGGCTGGTGACACTGGTTACTGCAAAGGCTATGGGCCCTGACAATATTCCAGTAGTAATACTAAAGACTTGTGCTCCAGGACTAGCTATGCCCTAGTCAAGCTGTTCCAGTACAGCTACAACACTGGCATCTACACTGCAATGTAGAACATTATCCAAGTATGTCCTGTCCACAAAAAGCAGGTCAAATTCAACCTGGCCGTCAACTCTTGATCATCAGCTAAGTGATAGATGGTATTATCAACAGTGCTATCAAGCAGCACAGGAAAGGATGTCCTGAGGCGTGGTACATTGGTGAGACCGTGCAGACGCTGTGACAACGGATGAACTGATATTGCGTGACAATTGCCAGGCAGAAATGTTCCCTTCCAGTTTGGGAACACTTCAGCAGTCAAGGGCATTCAGCCTCTGATCTTCGGGTAAGCGTTCTCCAAGGCGGCCTTTAAGACATGCAACAACGCAGAATCGACGAGCAGAATTGATAATCAAGTTCTGCACGGCCTCAACCGGGAACTTGGATTCATGTCTCATTACGTTCACCCCCCAACGTCTAACCTGAGCTTGTGAAATCCTACCAACTGTCCTGACTTGAGACAATTCACACCCCTTTAACCTGTGATTATCACTCTCTCCAGTCGCACCGTCTGGACCTATAAAGACTTAATTACCTGCAAAGACTCGCATTCATAGTATCATCTTGCATTATTGACTTTGTCTGTATATGTGTTTGTGGAACCCACCTCTTCGCTCACCTGATGAAAGAGCTGCACTCCGAAAGCTAGTGATTCAAAACAAACCTATTGGACTTTCACCTTGTGTTGTAAGACTTCTTACTGTGCCCACCTGAGTCCAACGCCGGCATCTCCACATCAAAGCGGCACTTCCACAGCAATAACCTGTTCACTGTTTCCATTCTGCCAAGGCCACACAGCTCCTGACCTCATTACAGTCTTGGTCTAAACATGGAAAAAAGAGCTGAACTCAAGAGGTGAGATGAGAGTTACTGCCCTTGACATTAAGGCAACATTTGACCGAATGTGGCATCAAGGGCCCAAGCAAAACCAAAGTCAATGGGAATCATGGAAAACGCTCCACGGATTGGAGTCATACTGAGAACAAAGGAAGATGGTTGTGGTTGTTGGAGGTCAATAATCCTATTCCCAGGGTATCGCTGCAGGTTTTTCTCAGATTAATATCTAAGGCCCAACTATATTCAGCTGCTTCATCAATGACCTTACTTCACCAATTGGTCAGAAGTGGGGATGTTCACGATGACTACACAAAGTTCACCATTTGTGGTTCCTCCAAGACTGAAACAGTCTGTGTCCATATGCAGCAAGACCTGGACAATATTCAGGCTTGGGTTGATGAGTGACAAAGTAACATTTGTATCACACAAGTGCCAGGCAATGACCATATCTAAAAATAAAGAATCTAACCATCTCCACTTGACATTAATTTCATTACTGTTGCTGTAATATCAATGCCACTTTCAACATCCACCGTGAAGACTGATGCAAAGTAACTATTCAGTTCGTCTGCCATTTATTTGTTTCCTATTATTACTTCTCCAGCCACATATCCAGTGATCCAATGTCTATTTTTGCCTCTCTCTTACCTTTTATATATTGAAAAAAACTCTTCCTTTCTTCCTTTATATTACTAGCTAGCTTGCACTTATACTTCATCTTCTCCCCCTTGTTGCTTTTTTTAGTTGTCCTCTGCTCGCTTTTAAAGGCTTCCCAATCCTCTGGTTTCCCACTAAACCACACCATTTTGTCTGCTTTTTCTTTTGCTTTTATGCTGTCCTTGACTTCCCTCATCAGCCATGGATGCCTTGTCCTGCCCTTAACCTGTTTCCTCCTCCTTGGGATGAATTTCTGTTGTGCCTCCCTAATAACCCCCAAATCTCCCGCCATTGCTGTTCCACTGTCTTCCCTGCTAGGCTCCTTCTCCAATCAACTCTGGCCAGCTCCTCCCTCATGTCTTTGTAGTTACCCTTATTTAATTGTAATACCGTTAGAGCTGATTGCAGCTTCTCCCTCTCAAACTGCAGGGTAAATTTGATCATATTGTGATCACTGCTCCCTAAGTGTTCCTTCACCTTAAGTTCCCTCATCAAGTCTGCCTCATTACACATCACCAAATCCAGAATTGCCATTTCCCCAGTAGGCTCTACCACAAGCTGCTCCAAAAAAACATCTCTTAGACATTCCACAAATTCTTTTTCTTTTTCCTGACTTTCCCGGTCCACCTGCATATTGAAGCCCACCATGATTCGTGTGATATTGCCTTTTTTACATGCCTTTTCTATCTCCTGATTTATTTTCTGCCCCACATCCTGACTACTGCTAGGGGGCCTGTACGTAACTCCCATCAGGGTCTTTTTACCTTTGCGATTCCTCAACTCTACCCACAGAGATTCTATGCCTTCTGATCCTATATCGCTCCTTGCTATCGATTTAACTTAATTCCTTACTAACAATGCAACCCCGCCCCCTTTTAAAGGCTCTTGAAAATTATGTAGCTTGGGAACGGTGTTGGGAATCCAGCATTCAAGACCCACCTGCCTCCCAAGTCAACCCAACTTGGTGAAGATCGAGGCCAATATAGAACAAGTTAATGATTATATCGTTATGAAGATATGGAGATATTTTAAAGAAAGCAGGATGTTTATTTGTTATATCATTTGAAAAGAGTTAGAAACTATATTGTTATGTGCACATAAGTATCTAGATGTAACATCACACACTACGGCACTGCAGTCTGCGTACTGAACTAGCAATGAACCACCACCCAAGGGGACATTCAAGAATAGAATTAAATGAAAACTCCAGTCTCTATGCCTCAAAAATGATCATTTCAGACTTCAAGAATCACAAAACATAACAGGCTAGCGGCCCCTCAAATCCATTCCCATGCTTCATTTCCAGGAGCTAGGCTTCATCACACAGGTCAAGGCCTGAGGTGAGAGCCAGCTACAGAGGTCTGGGTAGATGTTCAGAATCCCTACAGTGCAGAAGGAGGCCATTTGGCCCATCGAGTCTGCACTGATTTTCTGAAAGGGCACTCTATCTTGGCTTACTCCCCGCCCTATTCGCATAACCCTGTCACCCCACATAACCTACCCATCATTAGACACTAATGGACAATTTAACATGGCCAATCCATCTTACCTGCACGTCTTTGGACAGTGGGAGGAAACCGGAGCACTCGGAGGAAACCCATGCAGACACGGGGAGAATGTTCCACACAGTCACCCAACACCAGGATCGAACCGTGGTCCCTGGCACTGAAAGGTAGCAATACTAATCACTGTGCCACCATGCAGTACACTGAGGGGTTTCATAGCATTTACAGTGCAGAAGGAGACCATTCGGTCCATTGAGTCTGCACCGGCTCTTGGAAAGAGCACCCTACATTAGCCCATACCTCCACCCTATCCCCATAACCCAGCAACCCCATCTAACCTATGGGGAATTTAGCATGGCCAATCCACCTAACCTGCACATCTTTGAACTGTGAGGGGAAACCGGAGTACCCGGAGGAAACCCCCGCAGACAAGGAGAGAACATGCAGACTCCTCACAGACAGTGACCCAAGTGGGAATCGAACCTGGGACCCTGGCGCTGTAAAGCTATAGCGCTAACCACTATGCTACCGTGCTGCAGTTTCAGTGGTGGAACAATAGGGAATGTTGTGAAGGATGTTAGCAGATTCTGGCTGCCAAATGTCCTGCGTCACCAAGCATGGCAGGAATGGCCATTTGTGCTGTCCCTCAGCCCTATGTTGTACAGTACCAGCCAAGCCCCACTTCTGAAAGAAACATGAAGATAAGAGAAGAGAGATTTGCAACTGTCAACTCCAGTGTCCAAGAGCAGGGCCACCCTCTGGTATATTCTTTCCAAACCCCTGATGTGCACAAACGATGATCAGCTATTTCTTTGGAAGCACGTCATAATCCAGTATTTACAAAGTTTAGACAATCTAACCAGCGGTTTTATCTTTAAACCTGCAGCAAGTGGCCAAACTGATGGAAATCGCTAAGGAGAAACAGGTGGCAGCACTGAAGATTCTAAAGGAGTCCGCTGAAAGGTGAGGAATCATCAAGCAAAATTGGGAATATCCTGCAGAAAAGTGCAGGGATTTCCAGCGAGAACAAGGGAATTGTGGCATAACGGTAATGCTACTGAACCAGTAATCCAGAGGCCTGGACTAATGCGTCAGAGACATCTCACCATGGCAACTGGAGGAATTTACATTCAAATGATTCTGTAATTAATAATGATGAAGGAGCTGCGCTCCGAAAGCTAGCGATTTGGCACAAACCCGATGGACTAAAACCGGGTATTGTAAGACTTCTTACTGTGCCCCCCCCCCCCCCCCCCCCCACCCCCGTCCAACGCCGTCATCTCCACATCATGTAATTAATAAGGTCGGCTCAGCAATAATGATCATGAATCAACCAGATTGTTGTAAGAACCTATCTGGTCTACGAACCCACTTCTAAGAAGAAACTCTGCCATCCCTACTTGGTCTGTCCTACATGTGACTCCAGATCCACAGCAATGTGATTGAATAAATCACTCAGTTAAGGGCAATTATGGATGGACAATAAAAACTGGCCTTGCCATAACCCAATGAATGATTTTTTTTTTGAAAAGGTGTACAGGTCCAGCAGACAGGTAAGAGAATTTCCAGCAGGTAATGGAGCCAGATCCAGTAGAAAGGTAAGTGAATACTCAGCTGGTAATGAAGCCAGATCCAGCAGAAAGGTAAGTGAATACCCAGCAAGTAATGGAGCCAGATCCAGCAGAAAGGTAAGTGAATTCCCAGCAGGTAACGGAGCCAGATCCAGCAGAAAGGTAAGTGAATTCCCAGCAGGTAATAGAGGCAGATCCAGCAGAAAGGTAAGTGAATTCCCAGCAGGTAACGGAGCCAGATCCAGCAGAAAGGTAAGTGAATACCCATCAAGTAATGGACCCAGATCCAGCAGAAAGGTAAGTGAATTCCCAGCAGGTAACGGAGCCAGATCCAGCAGAAAGGTAAGTGAATACCCAGCAAGTAATGGACCCAGATCCAGCAGAAAGGTAAGTGAATACCCAGCAGATAATGGAGCCAGATCCAGCAGAAAGGTGTGGTAGGCTATATTAGGGGTATCGCGGTACCTAGGTGGGATGTATCTTATACTGTAGTATGAGTGGTAGAACCCGCCTGCTGGTTCCGCCCAGCAGGCGGAGCGTAAGAGTCTGTGTTTCACCCACAGCAGTCATTCTGTACCGGAGCTGCTGGGGTAACTACTTGTTCATTAAAGCCTTCAATTGGACTACAATCTCGCTTTAGTAGTGACTGATCGTGCATCAAAAGGTAAGTACGGAGCCAGATCCAGCAGAAAGGTAAGTGAATACCCAACAGGTAATGGTGCCAGATCCCGGAGTATAATAAGCGAATAACCAACAGGTCCATAGAATACCTACATTGCAGAAGGAGGCCTTTCGGTCCATCGAGTCTAATGCCGCCCTAATGTGCAAATTCCGCACAGTCACCCGAGACTGGGATTGACCCTGTCGCTGTGAGGCAGCAGTGCTAACCACTGTGCCACCTTGCTGCCAGATCCAACAGAAAGGTAAGTGAATACCCAGCAGATAATGAAGCCAGATCCATCAGAAAAATAAAAGAATTTCCAGCAGGAAATAGTGCTAAGAATGTGTACGAGCTGCGGTTCTGTGGTGTAACTGTGCCCTGTGAAACATTGGTTCCACCACACAGCAGCCTTTTGTTCAATGGTGGCTGTAATACTTGAGGTAGATTACGAGGGAAGAGCTTTCACTCCTGAAAGCCTTTTCTCTCTTTTTAAGATAATGCCCCCTTTTTCATCCTTACCCCAACCAGAGGAAATAGATTCTCTGTATCTATTCTATCAAATCCTTTCACATTTTAATTATCTTGACCAAATCACCTGTCACCTTTCTAAAAGTAAAAGAAATACAAGTCTAGTCTGAGGGCAATTTGCCCTCATAATTCTAACCTTTTCGCCACGGTATCAGTCTGGTGAACTTGTCCTGCCCTATGGTGTGGTGCCCAGAAACGAACACCATTCTCCAGATGGGAGCTAACTAGATCTTTGTACAACTGGAATATCACTTCCCATCCTCTGAATTCCAGCCATTTCGAGATAAAGGCCAGCACTCCATTCACTTTCAATTACATTGTGCAGCTGTTACTGAATTCTGTGCAATGATACCAAAATTGTGTTGCACGTCCACCACTCTCTCTCGCCATTAATAAAGTAACTGGCATAACTAACCATGGAGAAGATAACTCAATAAACAACAGACAACATGAGTTGGTATCGTTGGTGGATGTGTGTTGGTGACTGAGTAAAAGGAAAGGCATGAGGTCTAAGAGGAACTGGGTCACACAAGTGGGGGAGAATTTAGCATCAGATCCTGGTCTGTCAAAATGAGCTGGATTCACAGACTGAATGCAAGGTTGTTTAATGGTACCAAGTTAGCAGGACTGTCGACATGTCATAATTTATTCATAGAATTCCTACAGTGCAAAAGGGGGCCATTCGGCCCATCGAGTCTGCACCAACCCTCTGAAAGAGCACCCTACCTAGACCCACTCTCCTGCCCTATCCCCGTAACCCAACCTAACCTGCACACTTCTGGACACTATGGGACAATTTAGCATGGCCAATCCACCTAACTGGCTCATCTTTGCTACTTTGCAATGATTTTTCATTTCTGGTACAAGAATTAAAATGTTTTCAATAGTGAAAAGAACAAAGGTTGCTAGAAATGATCAGGGACAACAGCAGACAAACCTATGTCTCCTGTTTTAATGGAGTGCTTTAAGCTTTTTTAACTTCATCCTGTTAAGCATCACTGATTGGAAAATCACATTCACGTTTCATATTTGAAATATATCCTCATACTTTCAGGAAAAATTAATTTGAGCTTCACAAGCAAATTTACAGAAGTTTACAACATACCAGAAATTAAATGAGTCCCTCCCCACCCACTCCCTTCAGCACTCCTATTCCCTGACAATAACTTATAATCAGTCTACAAGTGCTTCCATGTTGAGGGGCTGGTTTAGCTCACTGGGCTAAATCGCTGGCTTTTAAAGCAGACCAAGCAGGCCAGCAGCACGGTTCGATTCCCGTACCAGCCTCCCCGGACAGGCGCCGGAATGTGGCGACTAGGGGCTTTTCACAGTAACTTCATTGAAGGCTACTTGTGACAATAAGCCATTTTCATTTCATAAGTTATTTTAGTAAAGTGGGTGAACATAGAACATAGAACAGTACAGCACAGAACAGGCCCTTCGGCCCTCGATGTTGTGCCGAGCAATGATCACCCTACTTAAACCCACGAAACCCGTATACCCGTAACCCAACAATCCCCCCATTAACCTTACACTATGGGCAATTTATCATGGCCAATCCACCTAACCCGCACATCTTTGGACTGTGGGAGGAAACCGGAGCACCCGGAGGAAACCCACGCACACACGGGGAGGACGTGCAGACTCCGCACAGACAATGACCCAGCCGGGAATCGAACCTGGGACCCTGGAGCTGTGAAGCATTGATGCTAACCACCATGCTACCGTGAGCGCCAGTGTTGAAAGTTAGTCCATGTGTGTATGGTTAGTTGTTTAAACTCCACCACCTAAGAGATTCCTGCTGTCAACACGCAGTCATTCTCTTCAAATCAATATTTATTTCAGTGAGATGAAAGATGTGAAAAAAAAGATTGAGCTGAAGCGACAGGAGAAGATTGAGACCATGCTGAAAAACACAGCGGATAAGAGTCTCCAAGAGAAGTGAGTGATCGGCACCTGTCTTGCTGTAATTTGAACTGCCTTTATATTGATAAACAGCCTGGACTGAGAACTAGCCTCTTAATCACTAGATAACAGTACACTAACTCCAACCTGCTAACCGCTGTGTCTAGCTGTGGTGAAACATTTCAGCATTACGGGACATCCAGCCCAAAATATCCAGCCACCCAGTGTCAACAATTGCCTAGTGTCAGGACCTGTCTGCAAGTCAACTGACCACAGTGGAACATCAGCTGCTTGGTTACCCGAGGAAACCACAGAAACACATACGTGATTAGATCTGTGTGTACAAAGAACAAAGAAAATTACAGCACCGGAATAAGCCATTCAACACCGCAAGCCCACACCGACCATGCTGCCCATCTAACCTAAATCCTTTAACACTTCCGGGGTCTGTATGCCTCTATTCCCATCCTATTCATGTATTTGTCAAGACTCCCTTAAACATCACCTGCTTCCACCACCTCCTCTCCAAAGCCTCCACATCCTTCTGGTAGTGAGGCAACCAGAATTGAAATGGGTGGGATTCTCCACTGCCCGACGCGATCGGGTGGAGAATCCCTTCCAACGCCCAAATCGGAGGCATCGCCGGTTTAACGCCGGTTTTCCAGTCTCCACCCCTCCAGAATGGCATCATCGCATTGCGCACCGCTCGCTGTTGGAAAGGCATTGTCGCTACATCGAAAGCCCCTCCCCCACTTTGACAAAGGGTCACCTGGACTCGAAACGTTAGCTCTTTTCTCTCCCTACAGATGCTGCCCAGACCTGCTGAGATTTTCCAGCATTTTCTCTTTTGGTTTCTCTCAGCATCTACCTTGTCAAGGCTTTGTATCCTCCTCACGAATGGCTTTCTTACTTGTTTTTGTAGCATCAGCAGATTGGGGTACAACATAGAACATACACTGCCCATATTCGGCCCATCGAGTCTGCGCCGACCCACTTTAAACCATCACTTCCCCTCTATCCCCGTAACCCAATAACCCCTCTGCACCTTTTTTGGTCACAAAGGGTAATTTAGCATGACCAATCCACCTAACCTGCATGTCTTTGGACCGTGGGAGGAAACCGGAGCACCCGGAGGAAACCCACACAGACATGGGGAGAACGTGCAGATTCCACACAGACAGTGACCCAGAGGGTAATCGAACCTGGGAACCTGACGCTGTGAAGCCACAGTGCTAACACTGTACTACCATGCTGCCCCAATGTTCAGTCCTTCATTCACATTATTAACATACCTATTGTAAATAGTTGAAGCCCTAGCACTCCATTAGTTACAGTTCGGCAACTGTAAAATGACCTGTTTATTACAACTCTCTGGTCCCTGTAAATTAGACAATCCTCTATCCTTGCTAATATATCAGCCCCAACATCGTGTGGTCTTATATTCTGCAGTAACCTTTTACTGGCACCTCAACATGTTGCATTATCTAGATCAGTCAGCTCACTGGATACTGTGCTTCCTGTTTACAGGCGCAAGAAGGAGATCAATGAGCATCATATTCAAATGTCGGTGAAACTCTTCAAACTGGTATGTGGCCTCACAGTCAGGATTACAGTTTGGTCCCGCTATCCACAAGCTGACAAGGAGACACAAACGCAGGAGAAACCCACTGTCGCCCATTGAGCCCATAATACTATTCAGTGCCAGTTGCACCAAACCCATTCCCCCAGCCAACAATCCCACTTCACCAGCCAACAATCCCACTCCCCAACCAACAATCCCACTCCCCAACCAACAATCCCACTCCTCCAACCAACAATCCCACTCCCCCAGCCAACAATCCCACTCCCCAGCCAACAATCCCACTTCCCCAGCCAACAATCCCACTCCCCAACCAATGATCTCACTTCACCAGCCAACAATCCCACTCCCCAACCAACAATTCCACTCCCCATCCAACAATCCCACTCCCCATCCAACAATCCCACTCCCCAACCAACAATCCCACTCCCCAACCAACAATCCCTCTCCCCAACCAACAATCCCTCTCCCCAACCAACAATCCCACTTCCCCATCCAACAATCCCTCTCCCCATCCAACAATCCCACTCCCCAGCCAACAATCCCACTTCCCCAGCCAACAATCCCACTTCCCCAGCCAACAATCCCACTTCCCCAGCCAACAATCCCACTTCCCCAGCCAACAATCCCACTCCCCAACCAACAATCCCACACCCCCAGCCAACAATCCCACTTCCCCAGCCTACAATCCCACTCCCCAACCAACAATCCCACACCCCCAGCCAACAATCCCACTTCCGCAACCAACAATCCCACTCCTCAAACCAACAATCCCACTCCTCCAACCAACAATCCCACTCCCCAACCAACAATCCCTCTCCCCAACCAACATTCCCAATCCCCCGCCACAATCTCACTCCCCAACCAACGATCTCACTTCACCAGCCAACAATCCCACTCCCCAGCCAACAATCCCACTCCCCAACCAACAATCCCACACCCCCAGCCAACAATCCCACTCCCCATCCAACAATCCCACTCCCCAACCAACAATCCCACTTCCCCAACCAACAATCCCACTTCCCAGCCAACAATCCCACTACCCCAACCAACAATCCCACTTCCCCAGCCAACAATCCCACTCCCCAAACAACAATCCCACTACCCCAACCAACAATCCCACTAACTAATTTAGTGGAATTTTTTGAGGACATTACCAGTGCAGTAGATAACGGGGAGCCGATGGATGTGGTATATCTGGATTTCCAGAAAGCCTTTGACAAGGTGCCACACAAAAGGTTGCTGCATAAGATAAAGATGCATGGCATTAAGGGTAAAGTAGTAGCATGGATAGAGGATTGGTTAATTAATAGAAAGCAAAGAGTTGGGATAAATGGGTGTTTCTCTGGTTGGCAATCAGTAGCTAGAGGTGTCCCTCAGGGATCCGTGTTGGGCCCACAATTGTTCACAATTTACATTGATGATTTGGAGTTGGGGACCAAGGGCAATGTGTCCAAGTTTGCAGATGACACTAAGATGAGTGGTAAAGCGAAAAGTGCAGAGGATACTGGAAGTCTGCAGAGGGATTTGGATAGGTTAAGTGAATGGGCTAGGGTCTGGCAGATGGAATACAATGTTGACAAATGTGAGGTTATCCATTTTGGTAGGAATAACAGCAAACGGGATTATTATTTAAACGATAAAATATTAAAGCATGCCACTGTTCAGAGAGACTTGGGTGTGCTAGTGCATGAGTCACAGAAGGTTGGTTTACAAGTGCAACAGGTGATTAAGAAGGCAAATGGAATTTTGTCCTTCATTGCTAGAGGGATGGAGTTTAAGACTAGGGAGGTTATGTTGCAATTGTATAAGGTGTTAGTGCGGCCACGCCTGGAGTATTGTGTTCAGTTTTGGTCTCCTTACCTGAGAAAGGACGTACTGGCACTGGAGGGTGTGCAGAGGAGATTCACTAGGTTAATCCCAGAGTTGAAGGGGTTGGATTATGAGGAGAGGTTGAGTAGACTGGGACTGTACTCGTTGGAATTTAGAAGGATGAGGGGGGATCTTATAGAAACATTTAAAATTATGAAGGGAATAGATAGGATAGATGCGGGCAGGTTGTTTCCACTGGCGGGTGACAGCAGAACTAGGGGGCATAGCCTCAAAATAAGGGGAAGTAGATTTAGGACTGAGTTTAGGAGGAACTTCTTCACCCAAAGGGTTGTGAATCTATGGAATTCCTTGCCCAGTGAAGCAGTTGAGGCTCCTTCATTACATGTTTTTAAGGTAAAGATAGATAGTTTTTTGAAGAATAAAGGGATTAAGGGTTATGGTGTTCGGGCCGGAAAGTGGAGCTGAGTCCACAAAAGATCAGCCATGATCTAATTGAATGGCGGAGCAGGCTCGAGGGGCCAGATGGCCTACTCCTGCTCCTAGTTCTTATGTTCTTATGTTCTTACCCCAGCCAACAATCCCTCTCCCCAACCAACAATCCCACTCCCCAACCAACAATCCCTCTCCCAAGCCAACAATCCCACTTCACCAGCCAACAACCCCACACCCCAACTAACAATTCCACTCCCCAAAAAACAATCCTAATTTCCAAAACAACATTCCAATTCCACCAAACAACACTCACTCCCAAACACCAATCCCAATCCTGAAACATCATTGCTATTCCCCAACCACCAATCCCATTCCCCAATAATCACACTACCCAAATAACAATCCCACATCCCCAAACAACATACCCACTCGGTAACAAACTCATTCCGATAACAACAATTCCACTGCACTTATAATATTTCCTTATTGTTGCAGGCTTTAGCGAATCAGTCGAATGCTCTTAGCAAACTTGATGAGCAGCACACTGCCAAATTGGAGGAAATTAAGGAAAAAGAAAAAGAGGTAACAGGACTCAGCTGCGATGTCTGTTGGGATACAGTGTGAGAGAGGATGGGTGACTGATTGGGCAAAGTATATATGTGTGAAAGGATGGGGAATTAAATGCAGTATGGTGTGTGTGAGTGAAAGATTGGGGAGTTGAATGGGGCACAATATGTGTGTGAAAGGGTGGGGAGTTTGATGCGGTACAGTATGTGTGAGAAGGTGGAGGGTTAAATGAATTACAATGTGTGCAGAAGTGAAAGATTGGGGAGATGACTAAGGAACAGACTATGTTTGAAAAGGTGGGGAGTTTGATGGGGTACAGTGCGTGTGTCAGAGTGGTGAATTGAATCGGGTACAGTTTGTGTGTACATCTGAGAGGGTGGTGAGTTGGATGGAGCACAATGCATGTGGGAGTGGGTGCAGAGTTGGATAGGGCAAAATGTGTTTGTGTGAATGAAAGATTGCAGAGTTGGATGGGATACAATGTGTGTATGAAAGGGTGGGAATTTGGATGGGGCAAAGAGTATGTGTGCAAGTCCACTTCAGATCATAAAATCATCGAAGTATCATTGAATGGAAGAATCATAGAATCTTTAGAACATAGAACAGTACAGCACAGAACAGGCCCTTCAGCCCTCGATGTTGTGCCGAGCAATGATCACCCTACTCAAACCCACGTATCCACCCTAAACCCGTAACCCAACAACCCCCCCCCCCCCCCCCCAACCTTACTTTTTTAGGACACTACGGGCAATTTAGCATGGCCAATCCACCTAACCTGCACATCTTTGGACTGTGGGAGGAAACCGGAGCACCCGGAGGAAACCCACACACACATGGGGAGGACGTGCAGACTCCGCACTGACAGTGACCCAGCCGGGAACCGAACCTGGGACCCTGGAGCTGTGAAGCATTTATGCTAACCACCATGCTACCGTGCTGCCCACGGTGCAGAAGGAGGCCATTTGGCCCTTTGAGTCTGCAGCAACCCTTTGAATGAGCACTCTATTCATGTCCACACCCCTGTCCACCCTGCCATATCCCCAGAACTTAACCTACACATCCCTGGATACCTAAGGGGAAAATTTTATCATGGCCAATCCACCTAACCTGCACATCTTTGGACTGTGGGAGGAAACTGGAGCATCCGGAGGAAACCCACGCAGCACAGTAGCATTGTGGATAGCACAATCGCTTCACAGCTCCAGGGTCCCAGGTTCGATACCGGCTTGGGTCACTGTCTGTGCCGAGTCTGCACATCCTCCCCGTGTGTGCGTGGGTTTCCTCCGGGTGCTCCGGTTTCCTCCCACGGTCCAAAGATGTGCAGGTTAGGTGGATTGGCCAAGCTAAATTGCCCTTAGTGTCCAGAATTGCCCTTAGTGTTGGGTGGGGTTACTGGGTTATGGGGATAGGGTGGAGGTGTTGACCTTGGGTAGGGTGCTCTTTCCAAGAGCCGGTGCAGACTCGATGGGCCGAATGGCCTCCTTCTGCACCGTAAAATCTATGAAATCTATGACACGGGGAGAACGTGCAAACCCAAGGCCGTAATTATACCCGGGTCTTTGGTGCTGTGAGGCAGCAGTGCTAACCACTGTGCCACCATGGGAAGTTTGATGTATTTCCATATGTGTGTGACAGGGTGGGGAGTTAGTTGAAGCAGAATGTGTGTGGGAGAGGGTGGGAATTGGATGGAGTACAGTGTGTGTGTGTGTGTGTGTGAAAGAGTGGGGAGATGAATGCAGCACAATGTTGTCTGTGTTGGATGGGGTAGATTGTGTGTAGGTAGGGTTTCGGATCGGATATAGTGTAGCTGTGAAATGGTGGGGAGTTTGATGGGACACAGTATATTTGTGAAAGGTTGTGGACTTGGATGGGGTACAGTGTACATGTAAATGGTTGGGGATTTGGGAGTTGGAAAGGGTGTAATGTATGTGTCAAATGGTGGAGTTGGGGGTTGGATACAGTATGTGTGTGAGGAAGTTTTTTTTAAATTCATTTTTACGGCATGTGGGCTTTGCTGGTTAGGCCAGCATTTGGTGCACATCCCTAATTGCCCTTGTGAAGGTAATAATGAGCTGCCTACTTGAACCACTGCAGTCCATGCGGTGTAGTTACACCCACTGTGCTATTAGGGAGGGAGTTCCAGGATTTTGACCGAGCGACAGTGAAGAAACAGCGATATATTTCCAAGTCAGGATGGTGAGTGACTTGGAGGGGATCCTCCAGGTGGTGGTGTTCCCAGGTATCTTCTGCCCTTCTAGTGGTGGTAGTGGTTGTGGGTTTGCAAGGAACCTTGGTGAGTTCCTATAGTGCATCTTGTAGATGGTACACACTGCTGCTACATTGCATTGGTGGTGGAGGGAGTGAATGTTTGCGAAAGGGTGCCAATCAAACGGACTGCTTTATTCTGGATGATGTTGAGCTTCTTAAGTGTTCTTGGAGTTGCACCCATCTAGACAAGTGGGAGGTATTCCATCACGCTCCTGGCTTGTGCCTTGTAGGTGGTGAACAGGCTTTGAGGAGTCAGGAGGTGAGTTACTCGCCGTAGAATTCCTAGTGTCTGACCTGCTCTAGTAGCCAAAGTATTTATATGGCTAGTCCAGTTCAGTTTCCAGTCAATGATAACCTCCAGGATGTTGATAGTGGGGGATTCAGTGATGGTAATGCCATTGAATGTCAAGGGATGATAGTTTGATTTGCTCTTACTGGAGATGGTCACTACCTGCCACTTGTTTGGCATGAATGTTACTTGCTACTTGTCAGCCCATGCCTAGATATGAACAAGGTCTTGCTACATTTACACATGGACTGCTTCAGTGTCTGAGGAGTCACGAATGGTGCTGAACATTGTGTAATCATCAGCAAACATCCTCACATCTGACCTTATGTTGGAAGAAAAATCATTTATGAAGCAGTTGAAAACACTACCCTTAGGAACTCCTGCAGTGATATCCTCGGACTGAGATGACTGACCTGAAGCAACAACAACCATCTTTCTTTGTGCCAGGTATGACTCCAACTAGTGGAGAGTTTCCCCCCAGATTCCCTTTGATTCCAGTTTAGCTAGGGCTCCTTGAAGCCATACTCGATCAAATACTGTCTGGATGTCAAGGGCAGTAACTCACACCTCACCTCTAGAGTTCAGCTTCTTTGTCCATGTTTGAACCAAGGCTGTAATGAGGTTAGGAGCTGAGTGACCCTGGCGGAACCCAAACTGAGTATCAATGAACAGGTTATTTCTAAGTAAGTGCCGCTTGATAGCATTATTGATGGCCACTTCCATCACTTTACAGATGATTGAAAGTAGACTGACAGGGCGGTTTTTGGCTGGGTTGGATTTGTCCTGATTTTTGTGTACACACCTGGGCAATTTTCCATATTGCCGAATAGATAAGAGTGCTGTAGCTGTACTGGAACAGCTTGGCTAGGGGCACAGCAAATCCTGAAGCACAAGTCTTCAGTACTATTGCCTGAATATTGTCAGGGCCCAGGGCCTTTTCAGTGTTTTCAGTCATTTTCTGATATAATGTGGAGTGAATTGAACTGGCTGAAGACTGGCATCTGTGATGCTCTGGAGTAGACCAAGAGGGATCATCCCCACCGTACTTCTCGTTGAAGATTATTGCGAATGCTTCAGCCTTGTCTTTTGCACATATGTGATGGGCTCCTCCATCATTGAGAATGGGGATATTTGTGGAGGCTCCTCCTCCAGTGAGTTGTTTAATTGTCCACCACCATTCACAACTGGATGTGGCAGGACTGCAGAGCTTCGATCTGATCCGTTGGTTGTGGGATCATGTAGCTCTGTCTATCACTTGTTTCTTGTGTTGTTTGGCACACAACTAGTCCTATGTTGTAGCTTCACCAGGTTGACACCTCATTTTTCAGTCTGCCTGGTGCTGCTCCTGCACTTTACATTGAACTCTTGAACTCGGGTTGATCACCTGGTTTGGAGGTAATGGCAGACCACGAGGTTACAGATCATGGCTAAGTATAATTTTGCTGCTGCTGATGGTCCACAGAGAGTTGGATGGGGTTTAGTGTGTGTGCACATGTGAAAAATTAGGGAGTGGATGGGATGTTTGTGCAAGGGAGGGTATTGGACGGGGCACAGAATTTAAGTGTGAAATGGTGGTGAATTTGATATGGTGAGTATGTGACTGTGTGTGTGCGGGTGAAAGGGTGGTGAGTTGGACGGGGTGAAATTTGTGTGGAGGGTGGAGAGTTGGCATTTAGGGACTTTGTTTTCTAAAGCTGGATTTGTTTTTTTTTGAGAAGCCCTTTACCCCTTTCTAATGTCTCACAATTCATTTGTCAGGGAGTACTACTTCACATAAAGGTTAGTGGAAATCAGAACCGTCTTCTCCAAAATGCTGTTGAAGAATTGGCGGGGGGAGGGGGTGGGGGGGGGGGGGGGGGAACGCGGAGGGATGGGACGGTGGGGGGTGGGGGGGGGGGGGGGAACATGTTGCAGAACTGCATAAATGAGCAAATTGCTATCCAAGTACAGCAGGTTTGTATTGGCAATGCCAGAGGACCTGAGGCATAACTACCCCACTCACCCCAGCCATAGCCAATCCAAACCAGCACACAGGGTTAGGGAGAAGACCCCTATCTGAGCCACCATTCACATGTTTCCCTCTCTTTATTTTCCATCATATTCAGTACCAGCAGGAGGCCCAGAACGAATATGAGGCAAAACTGGACGCTTTGCCGCAAGTGGTTGTGGAGCTGAGCGAGTCGATCATCACCACTAAGTTCACCCTGGAGCCAGGGAGACCACAGGATCAAGGAAAAGATGTGGTGGAATCAAAAACAAATGAACTGCCACCCGCGAATGGGATGATGGTGAATCCATCAGGCAGTGCAACTGATGAAGCTGAGGACGGCGTGGAAGTTCTTATTGCTGAGCTGTAACTTAGTTATAAGCTGCCAATAGCACTGGCAAACCCTGCACCAGCGATAGTCCATCTTATACAGCACTGGCATTGGGTTGGGGCCAGCAGAGAGATGGGCTGGTAGGTTGCACTCAATAGTTTTACACAGGTGAAGGCAGTACATGGTCACTTACTGATTTGGTATTGTAGTTTGCATAGTCTCACCTGTTGGCATGCACACACCCAGAAAGGGATTGGGTATCGTTTAAGGATGGGTTGTCGGAAAAGTGCTTCTTATTTCTGTCTGTCTGTCTGTGGTTTTCATAGTTACAAGTCTCATTTGTAAAGACTTGCAGTCAGTCAGCAGCTCCTGGTGTGTCAGGGGACTTTGCTCTCATTTTAACCTAACACTTACCCATCGACATTGGACATGTAACAGTAAGGCCACACATCTTGTTAGTGTTATAGATCAGAAAATTAATGAAGTAGGAAGTTGGGACAGTTATGCTTGTTAACTCTTTCCCTCTCTTAATTTCCTCTGCCTTTTTATAACAGTAGCAGGAGAATGGAGTTAAGGAGATAACTCTTTTGGAGAGAGGGCACAGTGCAATGAGCCAAATGTCTGCTCTGTGCTCTAAAATGAAGCAGTTTAGTGAAACTTGAATGTGTTTGTAACAAGCAGTCTTTTTGTTATTCAGTCAATTTCCTTGAGTCCTATCCACCTAGTCTTGGAACATTCATTTGAAGGGGTTTTCTGCTTTTCATATCTGGAACACAGGGTATTTTTTCAGACATTAGAGGTAAAGGTTAAAGTACAGCAACTTGATGATTAACCTCATGACCCCTTTCCACAGGCAATGTCCCTGGGGTGCAAGTGTGTATCATCGAGGATTCATTGGGCCAGGAACGGTGTATTCGCCGTGGCAACAGCTATCCGTCTCTATGAAACCAGCTTGTTGTACTATAAATACTGGACTATGTGTAGGTATGAGTACAGGCCTTTGTGGCACCACTGGTTATAAATAGTCATGAGTAGGTACTTCTCTCTGAATCAGGTTGCTTTAGTTCTCTGGAAATTATTAGTTGTGATTTATGTAGAAAATCATTATACTACATTTAAAATAACGTAGACTGCAGCTTGAGTGGATTATACCTTGTGACAATAAAAGTGTGATCATTCCCAACTTCAGATGTGTGTTGTTTTGATATGAGAATCTTTACTGATTTACGAGATCACCCATTTCCATCTTGAATGGGTCTGCTAGGAGACATACACTCTGGGCATAGTCTTGTCTCGCAAGATGGACGGATATATATTACTGAGCACAGTGAAATCACAGCCAATGCCAGTCGATTCCTTGGTCTGAAATTTGGGATTCAACATTAACTGACACCATCTGACATATTTGATTCAGGGTTATTAGTGTTAAAAGTGTAGTTGATGGACAGAAGGTGAGGGTCAGACTACAAGCATGAGACGGAGATGTCAGTGACACCAGTAAGCATCGATCTTACAGAACATGAGGAGGGGATGTTCCTCATTGTTAATCTGACATCAGCTGGGGATGCTCTGTTCTGCCCATCATTGAACAGGTACAAACAGGCATTGTGGGTGTGAAATTCGTCTTTGCCAGTACAGTAAATCGGCAACTCTTCTCACACCGCAGATCACTTCTTTTTCCATATTCTTTTTCTTCCAGTATCCATCCAATTCTCTTTTTAAAGCTGCTGTTTAAAGAGCTACCTTTTAGGTATCAAGATGAGAACAAATGTTTCCCCATGTCGCTTCTGGTTCTTTTGCCAATCATCTTTGTTATAACCCGCACGGGTCTTACGGGGATGTTTAACTACCACATGGAGCTTGCAGAATACGAGCTCCCCTGATTAGGGGGCGGGGGATCCTTAACTTTAATTGGCTTGTATAAGTAGAGCCAGCCAATGAGTCACTGACTAGAGAAGATCCAATAGGGAACTACTAGAGTTGTAAATAATAGGTATAGTAAATAAAGTAACTTATTGTTTTGACCAAACTCGATGTGGACTCTTTGTTGCCCTTCACAAAACTGGCGACGAGGATACAAACTGGATAGCTATCGACGCTGCTGAACCACCTCCCCATACCTCTTGCATACGGGTTGAAATTTGCTTTCATTATGCCTCTTTCCGGATATTTGGACGTTTTTGATCCTGACTGAAAGATTGGAATCAGTACGCACAGAGGATGTATTACTTTTTCCGAGCCAATAATATCACAGAGAATGACCATCTTGCTAACTGCTTGTGGAGTGCTTACGTTCGGACTGATATGGAGCTTTACATACACAGAGGCCCCAGGCACTAAAATGTTTGATGAACTTATGGCTTTAGTGGGGCAACATTTTAACCCCACCCTGTCCGTTATAGTACAACGGTACCAGTTTAATACTATCGAATGGACTCTGGGTGAGTTTGTCCAGATTACATAAAATTCTGTGAATATGGCGTCGTCCTATCTGAAATGTTGCATGATTGCTTAGTTTGCGGCATTAACAATGCGGCCTCTTGGAGGAAACTGCGAGTTGAACCTTCCCTGACCTTGCAACAGGCCATCCACATTACGTTGTCTTGGGAGAATGCAGAGTGAGGGGTTCAGGATATGCAGGGGATGGAAGTGAATGCCTTAGGGCACATCCCCTCCTGTGAAGGAGTCCCGCCCTGAACCGCCACCTTACATTGGACCGAACAGCACAAAGGCCCGACCCGGTGGCCAAAGGAAGAGCCTTCCCAAAGAGAGAGTCTCCCGGAGTCCACAGACGGGGAGCCAGGTCATTGTGGGACTTGTGGTCGCCGAACCCAGCGTGAACACAGGCCACAAATGAACCAGCAGCCCAGATGCTCTGGTAGAGGCAGCCGCCAGCCCAGGCCCATACTTTCCACTTAGATAAACCAGACAAGGAAGACGACTGCACGCACTTGATTTGCATGGCAGACCCCGGAATGGCCATCAAAGTTACAGTGCGGGTGAATAAGCACCTGTTCGATATGGAATTGGACAGAGGCACGGTGATCTCCGTAGTTTGATAAAAGACGTTTGACGGCATTAAACTGGGGATTCAGACCTCAAATTTGACAGACACCCTTCCAGGTTGGCCACCTATATGGGAGAATCATTAGATGTCGCAGGTACTACTATCACCCCGGTGGTTTATGGTGCAGTCTACACGTTCTCCCCCTGTCTGCGTGGGTTTCCACTGGTTTCCTCCCGCAAGTCCCGAAAGACATGTTTGTTAGGTGAATTGGACATTCTGAATTCTCCCTTAATGTACCCGTACAGGCGCCAGAGTGTGGCGACTAGGGGACTTTCACAGTAACTTCATTGCAGTGGTAATGTAAGCCTACTTGTGACTATGATAAAGGTTATAAAAAACACAGAATATCTGCCATGGTATTTCCAGGTGCGCCCGGTTCCCTATGCCTTGCTGGAAAAGGTGAAAATGCAGTTCAGTTAGTTGGAGTCCTTGGGGATCATCAGGCCTGCCCGGTTCGTTGATTGGGCAGCGCCGGTGGTACCGGTCATGAAGCGGGACAAAATGGTTCATTTATGTGGGGACTACAAATTGGTGGTAAACAAGGTTTCCATTTAAACCACAATACCATGCCCTGCAAGGAGGAACTTACACAAAGCCTGCGGGTGGGCATTTGTTCATGGAGCTCAATATTGGCCACGCCCCTTTGCAGCTCGTGTTGGACCTGGCCTCCTGCAAATATGCCACCATCGATATGCACAGGGGCTTGTACGAGTATATGCAGCCGCCTTTCAGAGTCTCCTCAGCCTGCGCTATTTTTCAGCGCTTAATGGAGAACATCCTGTCAGGCCTGCATCTTGTGGCCTCAGATGACGTGCTGGTTACGGGAGCCTCTGAGCAGAAACACTTAGACAACCTGGAGGCTGTATTAAAGCAGTTCTCTGAGGTTAGTGTCCACTTACGACGAGCGGAGTGTGTATTTCATGCGAGGGAGGTGGTCTACCGCGGCTATTAGCAGACCATGATGGTTTGCACCCCATCGTGGAGAAGGTGCGCAACATACAGCAGGCCCCCACCCTGACGGACTCCTCGGAACTTCGCTCTTTCCTTGAGCTTGTGAGGTTTCTCTCGAACCTTGCGACCATGTTGGCCCCCATAGAACTTCTCCTGAAGAAAAATCACGTGTGAGCCTGGTGCCATCCGCAGGAAACAGCTTTTTTCGGTGGATGAAGAAGCAATTGTCCTCTTCTGGGTTACTGACCCATTACGATCCTGCCAAACCCTTGCTCATTGCACATGATGCTTCACCCTGTGATATTGGAGCCATCCTGTCCCACTGGATGGAGAATAACAGGGACCGGTCGATCGCCTTCACCTCCCGTACAATGGCTACAGTGGAAAGGATGTACGCGCAGATCAAGAAGGAAGGTCTGGCGGTGGTCTTCGCAGTGAAATGTTTTCACTAATACATCCATTTCACGCTTGTTACGGATCATAAACCTTTGCTTGGGCTTTTCAAAGAGGATAAGGCAATTCTGTCTATTGCTTCTGTATGAATCCAGCATTGGGCCTTGTTACTCGCTTCTTCTGAATATTCTTTAGAACATAAGCCGGGAACGCAAATTGCGAATGGCAACACACTGAACCGGTTGCCTTTGTTGACTTGCCCCTTATCAACCCCCAGGATGGTTGGGGTAGTCGCAACTCTGAATTTCATGGACTTTTTACCTGTCACAGCATCACGGATCTGTGAATAGACCCAGATGGACCAATACAGTCCAAGGTTCGGCACTTGGTCTTACATGGTGGACAGCATCGACAGCTCCCAGGCCAATTAAGAGCATTTTCCTCCAAGCTCTCTGAGTTCAGTGTAGAAAATGCTATTCTGCTGTGGGATATGTGTGTAGTCGTCCCAGACAAAGGTCAGGCATTAATCTTGAAATACCTCCATAACAATTATCCATGCATGCCCAAGATTTTAATGCTCGCGCGCAGTTAGATATAATGGCCGGGCCTTGACATGGACTTTGAGAAGATGGCTCAACAATGCTCCGTATGCCAGGAGCATCAGAAGCACCCGCTGGCCATGCCCATGCATCACTGGGAATGGCCAGGCCGGCCGTGGGCACGGTTGCACTTTACCGGACCGTTTCAGGACTCCATGTTCCTCTTGTTGATCTACGCCCAGTCGAAGTGGCTCGTAGTGCACAAGATGGCGGGAACCATGTGACATTGAGAAGTTGCGCTTATCATTTTGCACACAAGCCTCCCTGAAGTGCTCATCACTGATAACGGCACTCCGTTCATGAGTGAGGAGTTCTCTGGGTTTTTCAAGGCAAACGGGGTGCGGTATATTCGTATCTCCACATACCACCCGGCTTCTAATGGTTTAGCTGAGCAACCGTTGTAAACATTTAAACGTGGTCTCTAGAAACAGTCTTCAGGATTTACGGACACTAGGATGGCTCATTTCTTGTTTTGCCTCAGGACCACTCTGCACACACTGACTGGGTTAGCCCCCACGGAATGGCTAATGGGCCAAAGTCTTTGTACATGCCTCAGCATGACTTTTCCTCACCTGATGAAGAAGCTGTGCTCCGAAAGCTTGTGATTCCAAACAAACCTGTTGGACTTTAACCTGATGTTGTGAGACTTCTTACTATGACTTCTCCAGACTGAGGTGTGAAAGTGGGCCGCAACCAGGAGCAGCAAGGGCATTGCCCCACTCGACGTCGACCTTCCAGTTTGTACTAGGTGACTTGGTGTTTGTTCAAACCTTCGCTGACAGTGCCCAGTGGATCTCCAACATTTGCCAGACAGGGCGGTTTCTTGCCAGGTGCAAGCCCAGGGTTGTACTATGTGAAAGCACCTTGACCGTATTCGGTGCAGGCGACCGCTTCTTCAGAAAGTTTCTTGTCCTTGGAAACCTCTTCTACAACCTGATCAGGCCACAGTGGACTCCCAAGGGGGTCAGGATGCTGAGATGCCTGAAGTTGTTGACTTAGACTCAGCGATAGAGATGCAGGAGGCCTCCGATTGAGAACCCTCGGATCCACAATCTCGGGATTTGTAGCCGCCACTGCGTCCGTGTTGGAAGCGGCGTTCACCTTCGAGATACACGCTGCCTGAAGCAGCACCTCGTGTGCACGGCGCCCTGCCAGAGGCCAAGAGGATCTGGCGGCCTCCTTCTCCACGGTCTTTGGAGGATTCTTCGGACTTTGGAGGAGGAAGGGATGTTACCCCTACGGATGATTAACTACCCCGTGGAGCTCGCAGAATACGAGCTCCTCTGATTAAGGGGCAAAAGACCCTTAACAATACTTGGCTTGTATAAATAGAGTTGGCCAGTAAGGCACTGACTAGAAAAGACACTGTAGGGAACTGCTGGGGCTGTAAATAGTAATTCTAGTAACTAAAATAGGTTTTTGTTTCGCCCAAACTCGGTGTGGACTCTTCATAGCCCTTCACAAAAATCTTAAATCCATGTTCCCCTGGTTACTAACCACATGACCTGGAAAGATTCTCCTTACTTACTCTATTAAATCAACTTATGATTTTGAACATCATATTAAATTTCTCTTAAACCGCTGCACTGTAAGGAGAACAGTCACATATTATTCAGCCTTTCCACATTATTAAAGTATCTCATCCCTGGTACCATTCTAGTGAATCTCCTTTGCATTCTCTCCACAGATTTGCTAAAAAAAAGGTGTCCAGAACTGAACACAGTTCTCCAACTGAAGGCTAACCAGTGTTTTGTAAAGATGTAGCATGACATCCTTGCTTTTGTACTCTATTAATAAAGCCAAGGACTGCCTATGCTTTTTAAACAGATTGTTCAGCTTTTACTGCCACCGTAAATGATTTGTGTAGATATTTGCGTGCTGTTCCTGCAATTATAATTGTGCACTTTAATTTCTATTGCCTCTCCTCATTCTTCTGACCAAAATGTATCATTTCACACTTCTCTGTATTAAATTTCATCTGCCGTGTGCCCGCCCAATTCACCCACCTGCCTGTGTTCTCCTGAACTCTGCTACTGTCCTCATTGTGCACTCTATTTCCAAGTTTCACATCATCTGCAAACTTTGAAATTATGCTCCGTGAATTCTAATCTAGGTCATTAATGTATACGTGGAATTAAGCTACTGGCCTCTGGTTTGCCTCCTTATGGTGACACATGGAAACAGGATCCCTTGTGGTCCCAGGCTAAAGCTCCAGAGGAACTGGGAAGAGCTCCAACTCTCAGATATGCATTGTTCTGGCCAACTGACATATCCAACCCAGGCACTCATAAATGAAACTCCCAGCCATGGGTGAATAGCTCCATTGCTTTGGCTACCTTGGGAGGGTTGACGGCTAAGGGAGTAAACTCTGACTTAAAGTCTGAAATGGAGCCCAAAAGCAGACTCATATCTAACTATGTAATATGTAATCTTTCCAGCAACTCCTGAAACCAAGCCAGTAGTGCTTTGCATTCCTTTGGGCTGTCTCTGGTGGGAGGGATCATATGTCCCACTTGTAAGCCACCACCCACCTCAAGTTGGGCAGTCCCTGACTAGTGAAGTCCATCTGCTCCATGGTCCACCTGCTTCAATGAGTGCTTAGAGCTTAGAAACTCTGCTCAAAAGGTAGACGGAATCCATCACACCAGGCAAACAAACAAAAGGATATGGCAACACTTTGTTTGGCAAATTGGTACACAGGGCCATGTTCAGGGGATTTACAGACGACTTGCATCTGGTCAATAATGTAGTCAAGGCTGCTGTGATTGACATGGAACTTGATGGTCGGAATATGGATATGTTTTCTCTACAAGAGACAAAGATCATCAAGACTGGATCATTGAAAGAAAAACATAATTTCATCTGGCAGGGGAAGTGTTCAGAGGAATGGTAAGCAGGGTGTCGGGTTCGCTGTAAGAATATGCTACTTTGGCTAAGAAAAAGTGCAAAAAATGCATCGCAACTCAAGCAGTTAACCAAATGGAAAAGAGCTGTTCAATAAGGAGTCTGACAATGCTCAACAGAATCCCTAGGTCAGAATATAGTTACCTTTTGGAGAATTTCAATGCAAGACTGGAGAAAATAAACTACAAGGCATATTAACGAGGAATATAAAAGCTGGCAATAAGAGCTTCTTTAAGTATATAAAAAGGAAGAGCGAGGTCTATGTGAACCCCTTAGACCCCTTAGAAAATAAATGGGGAGATAGTTATGGGGAACAAGGAAATGGCAGATGAGTTAAACAGAAATTTTGAATCGATCTTTATGGTGGAAGATACTTTGAACATTCCATTAATACTAGGCACTAATAATACTGGGGCAGCACGGTAGCATGGTGGTTAGCATCAATGCTTCACAGCTCCAGGGTCCCAGGTTCGATTCCCGGCTGGGTCACTGTCTGTGCGGAGTCTGCACGTCCTCCCCGTGTGTGCGTGGGTTTCCTCCGGGTGCTCCGGTTTCCTCCCACAGTCCAAAGATGTGCGGGTTAAGTGGATTGGCCAGGCTAAATTGCCCTTAGTGTCCTAAAAAAATAATGTTAATGGGGGTTGTTGGGTTACTGGTATAGGGTGGATACGTGGGTTTGAGTAGGGTGATCATTGCTCGGCACAACATTGAGGGCCGAAGGGCCTGTTCTGTGCTGTACTGTTCTAATTCTAATTCTAATTCTAACTAGGAATACAGGGAGGAATTAAATACCATCACCATCACTAGAGAAGTAGTATTAGACAAACTCCTGGGGCTAAAGGCAGATAAGTCCCCTGACCCTGATAGCTTGCATCCTAGGATCCTAAATTAAGTAGCAACAGTGATAGTGGGTGCATTGTTTGTAATATTCAAAAAATCCTTGGATTCTGGAGGATTGGAAAACTGCTGATGTGACACCCCAATTCAAAAAGGGAGGGAGGGAAAAGGCGGATAACTATATGTTGATTAGCCTAACATCTATTGTTGGAAAAATGTTGGAATTAATTATTAAGGAAGTAATAGCAGCACATTTGGAAAATGATAATCTAATCAACAAACAAACCTACAAATTGACATGCTCTTATCAGTCTGACAACTGTAAGAGAAATGCCTTAAACAATGGAGAACACTACGGGTTGCTTTCATCGATCTCACCAAGGAATTCAGCCGCATGAGCAGAGGCAGTTGGCATGATCTGTCGGCAGTGTTGTGCTTGAACAGGAATACGGCCGGTAGATGAAGGGAGAAGCTTCCCACTGGCTTCCCAGCAGCCAGTAGGCTTCGCAAAATACACCCAGACCCCGCAAGGCATCGGGATCAGGATCCCGCCCATAATTGGCGTGACCAAACCGCGCTCACTTAAGTCGGTTTTAAACTGACTTCAGCGAGTTCACCTGGGATCTACCGGCCTCCCGGAGTCTACTGCCGGGCGCCGTTTCCCAGCGGTGGCCCTGGGTGGTCAGAAACAGTGCAGAGTGCCTCACCCTGGAACGGAGGCACTGCAAAGCTGGCAGGAGCCCTGCCATGGGGGCAGTGCCAGGGTGACCACTGTGGTATTATCATAACCATCAGCATTACAAGAGTTAATGTACTACAACTTCCGGTGGCGGCCATGGAGTGAGCAGTCGCACATTTGGCAGCTCCCGCACATGGTGGTCTTTTTGTGGCTTTTGCACCGGATTATTGCAGGAATTTTGTGAAGTGAAGGTGTAGGAGCGGGAACAGAAGGAGGGGACCCTAGTTTACGGAGCTGCGGCCCAGGAAAAATCGGAAAAGGAGGAATCAGAAGTTAGTGGCAAGTTAGATATCGAATGTGGCAATGGAGGATGTGCAGGGTCCAGCCCCACCAGCTCAGTGGTCGACGGCCCAGCTGGTGAGCTTCCTAAATGAGACGTTCACTCAACAACGTAAGGAGTGTGCGGAGGAACTGGCCCGGGCTGTGGACTCGAACAAGGCGGTGGTTGACCGTGTGGAGGTGAGACTGACGACCCAGGAACAGGCGATCCAGAGGCTGGAGGAGCAGGCGGGGAGCAGGAGGAGCAGTCCACCTCAATGGCAGCGGAGATAGGGATGCTGCAGGACCAGCAGAAGCGATTGCTGGAGAAAGTGGAGGACCTGGAGAACCGTTCTCGGAGGCAGAACATCCAGATCGTGGGTCTGCCGGAGGGGAAATAAGGATTGGACGCTGGTGTGTATGTGGGGAAGATGCTGGAGAAGCTGCTGGAAGAAGGTGTGTTTGACAAGCCACTGGAGGTGGACTGGGCCCACAGGTGAGCCCCCGAGAGCAATGGCAGTGCGGCTGCATCAGTTCCTGGACAAGGAACGCATTATGAGGTGGGACAGGCAGACGAGGCGATGTACATGGGAGGATGCTGAGATCCGGGTGTATCAGGATCTGGGAGCAGAACTCGCAAAGAGGACGAGTTTTAACAAGGTCAAGGCGGCCCTGTATGAATAGAGAATAAAGTTTGGACTGCTGTATCGACCCGCCGATGGGTAACCTATGAGGGTTGGGAACTGTACTTTGGCTCGGCGGAGGAAGTGGTGGACGTTATGAAAGATAATGAACTGATGAGAGAAGGAAGGCTTTGAACCTAATTACTGGGTGGCAAATATATCGATGGTTAGGAAGTGGGTAGTGGGGGAGGGGTTGGTGTGGGAGCAAGTGGAGGCGGTGTCCTATAAGGGTACGAGTTTGGAGACTTTGTTAACGACATCTCTGCTGTTCTTGCCGGCTCGGTACTCCATAAGCCCAGTGGTGGTGGCAGCCCTGAGAGTGTGGGGGCAATGGGGGCAGCACATGAGACTGGAGGGGGCGTTGGTGTGGTCACCGATCTGTGACAATCACCGGTTCGCTCCAGGAGGGCTGGACGGGGGCTTTAGGAGATGGCAGCGGGCAGGGATTAAGAGATTTGGTGATCTCTTCATTGAGGAGGGTTTTCCGAGCCTGGAGAGATTAGAGGAGGAGTTTGAGTTACCGGGTGGGAACGGATTTTGGTACCTACAGGTTTCTCCGGAGGCAGGTTCCAAGCTTCCCTCGCCTCCCTCTAAGGGGACAACAGGATAAGGTGATGTCAAAAACAGGGGTTGGGGAGGGGAGGGTCTCGGAAATATATAAGGAATTCACGGAGTGGGAAGGGGTTGAATTCGGGGAGATGAAGAGGAAGTTGTGTGCTAGGCTTAGCCTGATCCAGTTCAAGGTGGTCCACTGGGCTCATATGGCCGTGGCCCGGGTGAATAGGTTTTTTGAGGAGGTGGAGGACAGATGTGGGAGATGCGGCGGAAGTCCGGAGAATCACGTACACATGTTTTGGGCATGTCTGAAACTGAGGGGATTCTGGCAGGGATTCGCGGATGTCATGTCAGAGGTCCTGGAAGGGAGGGTTACTCCGAGTCCAGAGATGCCAATATTTGGGGTGTCGGAAGATCCGGGGGCCCAGGGGGGGGAGAGAGGCCGACGTTTAGGCCAATTCCTTCATGGTGGCCTGGAGACAGACCTCACTCCACACATCCCACCTTACTGAGGCACCCTCAATTACGACGCGAGAGCGAGGTCGGTAATCAAAAGGCTTTAGTCTACAGACAACTTAAACAGCATCCGAGAGAAGTGTGCTCCCCACATGGAGCCTTATCCTATATACCGTTTCCTGGGGGCGTAGCCAGAGGCGGAGTCCCCCAGGGTTCCAAACATCTTAAAGGGGCAAGGTATTAAAGGTCAGGTACCGTTTACAGCAGTTATTAATACTGTTCATCACACTTACCAAGCCCCTCCCCTCCCCACGCACACCCCTCCCTCCATATCCCTAGAGGCACCTCCCCATCACACCTCTCCGCCCCCCCCCCCCAGGTCCCTCCACAACTCAGCCCCCAACCAGGTCCCTCCACAAGCTCCCTCCCTACCAGGTCCCGCCCCCTCCCTACCAGGCCCCACCCCTCCCCATCAGGTCCCGCCCCATCCTTACCAGCCCCCCCCCTCAGTCCCCTCTCCGTCCCTACCAGCCCCCTCCCCATCCCTACCAGGCCCCGCCCCCTCCTGACCAGGCCCCCCTCCTTAACAACCCCCTCCCCCTCCACCACACGCCCCTCCCTAGCCAGCCCCCGCCCCCTCCACCACACGCCCCTCCACCACACGCCCCTCCCCTTCCTTACCCGGCCCCTCCCGCCTCTATCCCCGTTGTGGGCGGTCTGATTCTGCGTAGAGTGCAGAGGATGAGGTTGCAAACTACAATCCCCAGCAGACCACCCGGCGCCTTCCGGCCGGGGAGAGGAGGGGCGGGGTCGGTGCCGGCCGGGGAGAGAAGGGGCGGGGTCCGGCGCCGGCCGGGGAGGGGGCGGGGTCGAGCGCGTTCCGGGGAGGGGGCGGGGTCGAGCTCGTTCCGGGGAGGGGCAGGGCCGGCGCGGGAGGGGGCGGGGCCGGCGCGGGAGGGGGAGGGGCCGGCGCGGGAGGGGGAGGGGCCGGCGCGGGAGGGGGAGGGGCCGGCGCGGGAGGGGGAGGGGCCGGTGCGGGAGGGGGAGGGGTCGGTGCGGGAGGGGGAGGGGTCGGTGCGGGAGGGGGAGGGGTCGGTGCGGGAGGGGGAGGGGTCGGTGCGGGAGGGGGAGGGGCGTTTGGTGACGGAGCCGGTGGCTCAGTCAGTCAGAGGGAGCAGCAGCCAGGCGCGGTCAGATACCATGTTCAGCTGGTTGTCCGGGCCTGAGGCCCGTGGGAAGGATGGGGTGGTGTTTAACACGGTGTCAGAGGGACTGCGCCATCTCTACAACAAGCGGCTGCAGCCGCTGGAGGAATACTACCAGTTCCATCACTTCCACTCGCCCGCCCTGGAGCAGGCCGACTTCGAGAACAAGCCCATGGTGCTGCTCATCGGGCAGTACTCCACCGGCAAGACCACTTTCATCAGGTAAACTCGAACTCAACAGGTCTGGGAGCATCTGCGGGGGGGGGGGGGGGGGGGGGGAGAGAAACAGAGTTAATGTTTAAGGTCTGTGAACGTCTGTCAGAACTGGAGAAAGTTAGAAATGTGACAGGTTTTAAGCAGGTTAACGGGGAAGAAGGGTGGCAGGGAAAGGAAAGGTCTGTCATCAGGTGGAGGGCATGAGCGATTAAGGGTTGTGTGGTGTAAAAGGGCTTGCTAGTTGAGTAGTGGAATGGAGATGCAAAATTTGACTAGAATCATAGAATTTACAGTGCAGAAGGACACCATTCAACCCATTGAGTCTGCACTGGCCCTTGGAAAGAACACCCTTGAGCCCACACCTCCACCCTATCCCAGTAACTGTTTTTGGGCACTAAGGGCAATTTATCATGGCCAATCCACCTAGCCTGCACATAGAACATAGTACAGCACAGAACAGGCCCTTCGGCCCTCAATGTTGTGCCGAGCCATGATCACCCTACTCAAACCCACGTATCCACCCTATACCCGTAACCCAACAACCCCCCCCCCCTTAACCTTACTTTTATTAGGACACGACGGGCAATTTAGCATGGCCAATCCACCTAACCCGCACATCTTTGGACTGTGGGAGGAAACCGGAGCACCCGGAGGAAACCCACGCACACAGGGGGAGGACGTGCAGACTCCACACAGACAGTGACCCAGCCGGGTAATCGAACCTGGGACCCTGGAGCTGTGAAGCATTTATGCTAACCACCATGCTACCCTGCTGCCCCATCTTTGGATTGTGGGAGGAAACTGGAGCACCCGGAGGAAACCTAGGCAGACATGGGGAGAAAGTGCACACAGGTAGTCACCCGAGGCTGGAATTGAACCTGGTTCCTGGTGCTAGAGGAAGGGTAACTGGAAGACTAGCTGCTGCCCAAAGGCAGAATAACACAAGTAAAATAAATGAGAGGACAAACCTGCAAAGAAAACTGAAGCCGGATGGGGGCAGAGGTAACAATCTAAAATCTGGATGGCTGTAAAATTGCCTAATTGAAAGTTGAGATTGTGTTCCTCAACCTTGCGTTGAGTTTCACTGGAGGAGGGAAGAGTGAAAGGTCTGACTGGGACCAAGATGAAGAATTCAGATGACTAGCAATCAGAAACTTGGGGTCTCGCTTGTGGACTGCATGGCGGTTTTCAGCTTTTGTTGTCTCGCTGTAGGAGGGAACGTATCCTGAGCAGTAAATACAGTATCAGGGAAATACCTGGGCAGATTCCTGAACTGGAGGTAGCCATTCCACACCTTTGGTCCTGTGTTGCCCCATTCAGTGAGATCATTGATGCTCTGCATCTTAACTCCATATCACTTAACACCCACGGTTAACAAAATCTATCAATCTCTGTTTGAAATTTACAATTTTCAATTGATCTAATTTCAACTTGCATTTGCAAATTGTGGTCCGAACCAATACCACTCTGTGTGAAGAAATGTTTCCTAATTTCACTCCTAGCCTCTGCAACAAGTATGCGCAGTTTCTCTCCATCTACCCTATTTGTTGCCTATAATATCATGAACACTGAACAAATCACCCCTTAACCTTCTAACTTCTGGGGAATTTAACCCTAGTGTGTGTGATCTTTCTTGTAGTTTAACTGTTGCAGCCTGCTATCATACTAACTAGTCTGCACTGTCTTCCCTCCAAGACTGACATATCCTTCACCCAGAACTCTCATGGTACTCCAGATGTAGACTAACCAGGGCATTGTTTAGCTGAACTTCTACCCACTTATGTACTAGCCCTCTGAATATAAAAGTCAACACTCCATTGGACATTTTGATTATTTTCTGTACCTGTTCATGATTTTTAAAAATAATCTGTGTACCTGGGCCCCCAAGTCTCTTGCCACTGTTTATTTGCTTCCCTCCATTTAGAAAGTACCCTGTTCTGTCCTTTTTAGGTACAAAGTGGATGGTCTTGCATTTGCCTACAATGAATGTCATTGCCCAGTTTTACCTGTTCCTTTAATCTATCAATATCCCTTCATAATGTTATGCTATCATCTGCACTGCTAGCAATGCTTTGTGTCATCAACACATTTGGGTATGTGACTTTCTATCATAATTGTGATGCATTGTTGAGACTCCAACACTGGTCCTTGCAGGGCACCACTACAGTGAGGGGTGATACTTAGTACATACTTGGGTTTGCATTCAGGCAGATATGAAGTAAATAGTCCTGTGGTTGGGAGTTATCATGTAGTAACAAATTTGCCCATGAAAGCTGCTGGTTTATTTTAAAAATCAAACTGTTTCATTGATGTCCTTCAGGGAAGCGAGCCTGTCATCACTCCTTAGTTTACACGTGATTACATTCCACATTCCACAGGCCTCACGGTAGCATGGTGGTTAGCATCAATGCTTCACAGCTCCAGGGTCCCAGGTTCGATTCCCGGCTGGGTCACTGTCTGTGTGGAGTCTGCACGTCCTCCCTGTGTGTGCGTGGGTTTCCTCCGGGTGCTCCGGTTTCCTCCCACAGTCCAAAGATGTGCGGGTTAGGTGGATTGGCCATGCTAAATTGCCCGTAGTGTAAGGTTAATGGGGGGATTGTTGGGTTACGGGTATACGGGTTGCATGGGTTTAAAGTAGGGTGATCATTGCTTGGCACAACATCGAGGGCCGAAGGGCCTGTTCTGTGCTGTACTGTTCTATTATGTCTTTAACTCTTCAATCCTGGGGTAATTAGGGCGAAGCAATAATTGCTGTTTTCTCGTGCTCTCTAGGCCCAATAACGAATGGTGTGGTGGGATGGACTTTAAACAGGGGCTGTTTAGCACACTGGGCTAAATTGCTGGCTTTGAAAGCAGACCAAGCAGGCCAGCAGCACGGTTCAATTCCCGTAACAGCCTCCCCGAACAGGCGCCCGAATGTGGCGACTAGGGGCTTTTCACAGTAACTTCATTGAAGCCTACTCGTGACAATAAGTGATTTTCATATTTGGCATATAACATCTAACCAAAATAAGTGATTTATTTTTATTTTCATTTGAGCTGGGGACTTCTGGTACTTGGACAGCAAATAAATGTTAATCATACAAATAGTAGCATGGGTTACAGGTATAGGGTGGATACGTGGGTTTGAGTAGGGTGATCATTGCTCGGCACAACATCGAGGGCCGAAGGGCCTGTTCTGTGCTGTACTGTTCTATGTTCTATAAATAGAATTTCATTAACTGGACCTTGCTTGATTTCAGTTAAAATACCAGTTTTGAAGTGTAAAATACCTGTGCCTTTTAAGCTGCCTGAATTTACACAGGTAATGACAACTACATAACCCACATGCTTTTAAGTGGCACTCACATTAGATTTGTTAGATATACTGTCATAAATGAGGGTCAGCACAGTCAAATTCATTTGGTCCTGTTCATCTATTGTTGGAGTCAGCCTTGCCTCCGTGGATTTATTCATGTCTGAGTCAGAAGGTCCTACGTTCAATTCTTCTCCTGGCAGCCCCAGGAGGCTTGAGCAACAGACCCAGACTAACATTTCAGTGGAGTTTTTTTTCCCAAAAATATACTTTATTCATAAAATCTATAATAAACATTATAGAACATTTCGAATTGTCTTGACTGTACATTTCCATCAAAGTTACACATTCGCTAGACTTTCTTCCATTCAATTGGGATGACATTACACACATATCCCTCTTTACATTACTATTCTTTCTTAAATATTTACATCGTCATGTTTGTTTATACATTGGAGTGTTAATGACCCAGACCGAGGGGTTTTACACTGTTACCCACCTCTCGGTGTACATTTGCCTGTAAGACCTTTCACAGTGGTCTTTCCCCATTGTGCCTTGGCGGCAGCTGCCACAAGCTTGAGTGCATCCCTCAGCACGTAGTCCTGGACCTTGGAATGTGCCAGTCTGCAACACTTGGTCGAGGACAGTTCTTTGCACTGGAAGATCAGCAAGTTTCGGGCAGACCAAAGAGCGTCTTTCACCGAGTTGATGACCTTCCAGCAGCAGTTGATGTTTGTTTCGGTGTGTGTCCCTGGAAACAGTCCGTAGAGCACAGAGTCCAGTGTCACAGAGCTGCTCAGGATGAACCTTGACAAATACCACTGCATCTCTCTCCAGATCTTCTTTGCAAAGGCACATTCCACAAGGAGGTGGGTGACTGTCTTATTTCCCCCACAGCCACTCCCGAGGGCAGCATGCAACGGCGCTGAGCCTTCGGGTGTACATGAAGAATCTGACTGGGAGGGCCCTTCTCACCACCAGCCAAGCTAGGTCTTGGTGCTTGTTTGTAAGTTCTGGTGATAAGGCATTCTGCCAGATGACTCTGACAGTCTGCTCAGGGAACCATTCAACGTCCTCCGCAGTCTCCTTTTCCCTGAGGGCCTCGAGGACATTACGTGCTGACCACTGCTTCATTGCCTTGTGGTCAAAGGTGTTTTTCTTCAAACATTTTTCCACGAGGGACAGGTGGTACGGCACGGTCCAACTACTTGGAGCGTTCCGCGGCAATGAGGCCAGGCCCATCCTTCGTAACACCGGGGACAGGTAGAACCTCAGTATGTAGTGACACTTGGTGTTTGCATACCGGGGGTCTACGCACAGCTTGATGCAGCTGCACACAAAGGTGGCCATCAGGATGAGGGAGGTGTTGGGTACGTTCCTCCCTCCTTTATCCAGAAATTTATACATGGTGTCCCTTGGGACACGGTCCATCTTGGATCTCCAGATGAATTTGAAGATGGCCCGGGTGACAGCTGCGGTGTAGGGTCGGGTAATGGGCCAGACCTGTGCTACATGCAGTAACACCGAGAGCACCTCACACCTGATGACCAGGGTTTTGCCCGCAATGGAGGGGGAGCATTGTCCAGTTTCTGTCTTACCTTGGCAATGCGCTCCTCCCAGTTTTTGGTGCACGCCCCAGCCGCTCCGAACCATATCCCCAGCATCTTCAGGTAGTCTGACCTGACAGTGAAGGGGACAAAGGACCGGTCGGCCCAGTTTCCAAAGAACAGGGCCTCGCTCTTGCCGCGGTTTACCTTGGCTCCCGAGGCCAGTTCATATTGGTCGCAGGCATTCAAGAGCCTGCTTACAGATGCGGGATCCGAGCAGAAGACGGCGACGTCATCCATGTACAGGGAGGCCTTGACTTGCACACCTCTGCTGCCTGGGATCGTCACTCCTCTTGTATCCGGATCCGTCCTGATGGACTCGGCAAAAGGTTCTATGCAGCACACAAACAGGGCCGAGGAGAGTGGGCAGCCCTGCCTGACTCCAGATTTGATCTGGAACTTTTCTGATTCCCACCTATTGATTGAGACTGCGCTATAGATGTTTCTGTAGAGCAGTTTGATCCAATTGCGAATTCCCTCTCCAAACCCCATTTTGGAGAGCACATCCATCATGTAGGTGTGCGATATTCTGTCAAATGCCTTCTCCTGGTCAAGGCTGATGAGGCAGGTATCCACCCTCCTGTCCTGCACGTAGGCGATCGTATCCCTGAGTAGTGCGAGGCTATCAGATCTTCCTGCCGGGTCCAGCACAGGTCTGGTCAGGGTGGATCACCGACTCCAAAGCAGACGTGACCCGATTGGCAATGACCTTGGCTAGAATTTTATAATCCACATTCAACAGTGAAATGGGTCGCCAATTTTGAATTTCGTCCCTTTCCCCCTTCTGCTTGTAGATGAGGGTGATGGTGCCTTTCCTCATGGATTCTGACATGCTGCCGTCCCAAAGCATACTGTCGTACACTTCCAGCAGGTCTGGGCCCATCCAGTCCCACAGAGTCGAATACAACTCAGCCGGTAGGCTGTCGCTTCCGGAAGTTTTACTCGTCTCAAAGGACTTGACGGCCTTTGTCAGCTTGTCCAGAGTTAGCGGTTTGTCCAGGTTTTCCCGCTCGCTGTCGCCCAAGACCTCCGTGATAGACGACAGGAAGGCCTGGGAAACAGTGCTATCTGTTGGCTTCAGATCATACAGTCCGGCATAAAAGGATTTACTGATCCTCAGGATGTCAGACTGCGATGACTTTACAGAGCCATCTTCTTCCTTCAGGCTGCTGATCACAGCGGTCTCTCTGTGCACCTTTTGGAAGAAGAAGCGTGAGCACTTTTCATCCTGCTCCACGGAGCGGACTCTGGAACGGAAGATAACCTTGGGGGCCTCCGAGGTGTAGAGTGAGGCTTGCTGGCTCTTCACCTCTTGGAGATCCTCCTTGACATCAACCCCCATCGACTGCAGCTGGAGCAAATTCTGCATACTTTTCTGGAGCCTGGACATGGCCCCTTGTTTCTCTCTCTCACCTTTTGAACGCCTTTGAGGATGAAAAACCTTTTGATGTTCCCCTTGATTGCTTCCCACCGGAGATGTGGCGACTCAAAGAGGGGTTTCACGGTTCTTCAACCTTTGTAATCCCTTTTAAGTTCCTCGAGGTTCTATGGAGTCAACAGTTTTACATTCAGCTTCCATGTCCCCCTGCCCGCCCCCTGGTTTTCCTGCAGGTGGCAGTCGGCCAGTAGGAGGCAGTGGTCAGAGAAGAACACCGGCTTAACGTCGGTGGACCTGACTGAAACCACGGGACACAAAGAAGAAGTCTATCCTGGAGCGGGCGGACCCGTCTGGCCGTGACCATGTGTATCTACGCTGCGCTCCATCTGCAGGGTTGCTGAAGACGTCGAACAGCTGGGCGTCATTTACCGTTTCCATCAGGAGTCTGGATGTAGGGTCTAGTTTGCTGTCGACTCTGCCGGATCGTCCAGCCGCATCGATGATGCAGTTGAAGTCACCGCCCAGAATGACCGGCTTGGAGGTGGCCAACAGCAGTGGGAGTTGCTGAAGGACTGCCAGCCGCTCACTCCATATTAATAAGTCTGAGAGGGGCGTTTTTGTATTTGACTTCTGCTACGAGGAGGCGTCTGCCCACCACCTCAACGTCGGAGATGGTGAAGTTGCCTCCCCGTAACAGAATACCCAGGACGGAGGAACGACAGTCCTGACCAGATGGATGGCCCGTGGGACCACCAGCTCGACCAGCGCCTGTCGTTGCTGAGGTGAGGAATTCCGCACTCCTGCAGGAACAGTAGGTCGGCTTTCACTTTTGCTAAGTAGCTGATTGTGGCTACACACCGCAAAGTGTCTTTAATGCTTCGCACATTAATAGAGGCAATTTAAAACCCCATTTTTAAAAAGGTACATTTACCAGTCTGAGTCCAGAGTTTATACAGTTGGGTGTTCCATCAGTGGAGTACTGAGGGAGTACTGCACTACCTGAAATGTTGCCATGTCATGTTAAACTGAACTCCCCATAGCCATAGAACATAGAACAGTACAGCACAGAACAGGCCCTTCGGCCCTCGATGTTGTGCCGAGCAATGATCACCCTACTTAACCCACGTAACCCGTATACCCGTAACCCAACAATCCCCCCATTAACCTTACACTACGGGCAATTTAGCATTGCCAATCCACCTAACCCGCACATCTTTGGACTGTGGGAGGAAACCGGAGAACCCGGAGGAAACCCACGCACACACGGGGAGGACGTGCAGACTCCACACAGACAGTGACCCAGCCGGGAATCGAACCTGGGACCCTGGAGCTGTGAAGCATTGATGCTAACCACCATGCTACCGTGAGGCCCCGTGAGTTACCATCTTTGGTAACTCATGTTGTATGTTGTAAATCCAACCATTTGCTGACAGCTTTCCATTTTAAATTGCTCCTTACACCTCACTTAAATGTTTATGTATAAACTTGTTTATGTTACGAGGGTGGAGGAAGTGGAATACTCCGCCATTGCTATTTCGGATCATGCCCCGCACTGGATGGACCTCGGGCTGGGGGAAGAGAGGGACCAACGTCCGCTCTGTGGCATGGAGGTGGGGCTGCTGGCAGAGGAGGTGGTGGCCGGGAGGGTCCGGGGGTGTATTGAGAGATACCTCGAGGCCAATGATAACGGGGAGGTTTGGGTGGGGACGGTCTGGGAGGCATTGAAGGCGGTGATGAGGGGGGAATTGATCTCCATCCGAACCCATAGGGAGAGGGGGGAGCAGAGGGAAAGGGAAAGACTGATAGGGGAGATGGTGCAGGTGGATAGGAGGTATGCGGAGGCCCCAGAGGAGGGATTGCTGGGGGAGAGGCGTAGCCTTCAGGCCAGATTTGACCTACTGACGACTAGAAAGGCAGAAGCCCAGTGGAGGAAAGCACAGGGGGCGGTGTATGAACACGGGGAGAAGGCGAGCAGGATGCTGGCGCACCAGCTCCGGAAGCGAGACGCGGCCAGGGAGATTGGGGGAGTGAGGGATAGTGCCGGGAAGGTGGTGCGGAGGGGGGTAGAGGTCAATGGGGTCTTCAGGGACTTTTATGGGGAACTGTACCGGTCTGAGCCCCCGGTGGAGGAGGGTGGAATGGGGCGCTTCCTGGACAGGTTGCGTTTCCCGAGGGTGGAAGAGGAGCGGGTGGAGGGACTAGGGGCGCCGATCGAGTTGGAGGAGGTTGTCAAAGGGGTAGGGAGCATGCAGTCGGGGAAGGCACCGGGGCCGGACGGGTTTCCGGCGGAATTCTATAAAAAGCATTTGGACCTGTTGGGCCCCCTGTTGGTCCGGACCTTTAACGAGGCAAGGGAGGGGGGGCTTTGCCCCCAACTATGTCGCGGGCGCTGATTTCCTTGATCCTGAAGCGGGACAAGGACCCTCTGCAGTGTGGATCATATAGGCCGATTTTGTTGCTGAACGCCGACGCTAAGTTGCTGGCAAAGATCCTGGCCACTAGAATAGAGGATTGTGTGCCGGGGGTCATACATGAGGACCTGACGGGGTTTGTGAAGGGAAGGCAGCTGAACACAAATGTGCGAAGACTCCTCAATGTCATTATGATGCCGACGGTGGAAGGGGAGGCGGAGATAGTGGTGGCGTTGGACGCGGAGAAGGCCTTCGATAGGGTGGAGTGGGAGTACTTGTGGGAGGTGCTGGAGAGGTTCGGGTTTGGGGTGGGGTTTATTCGGTGGGTGAGGCTGCTCTACGAGCCCCGATGGCAAGTGTAGCCACGAATAGGAGGAGGTCGGAGTACTTTCGGCTGCATCGGGGGACGAGACAGGGGTGCCCCCTGTCCCCCTTGCTCTTCGCATTGGCAATTGAGCCCCTGGCCATGGCATTGAGGGAGTCAGGGAGCTGGAGGGGCATGGTTGGGGGGGGGGGGGGGGGGGGGGGAAAGCATCGAGTGTCACTGTACGCGGACGACCTGCTGCTATATGTGGCGGACCCGGTGGGGGGGATGCCGGAGGTGATGAGGATCCTTGGGGAATTCGGGGGTTTCTCAGGGTATAAGTTGAACCTGGGCAAGAGCGAGGTGTTTGTGGTGCACCCGGGGGATCAAGAGGAGGGGATTGGTAGGCTCCCACTGAAGCAGGCAGGGAAGAGCTTCAGGTACCTAGGGGTCCAGGTGGCTGGGAGTTGGGGGGCCCTGCACAAGCTCAACCTCACAATGTTGGTGGAGCAGATGGAGGAGGAGTTTAAGAGGTGGGATATGTTATCGCTGTCGCTGGCGGGGAGGGTACAGTCCGTCAAGATGATGGTGCTCCCGAGGTTCTTGTTCTTGTTCCAGTGCCTCCCCATCTTTATCCCAAAGGCCTTTTTCAGGAGGGTCAACAGCAGTATTACGGGATTTGTGTGGGCGCATGGGACTCCAAGGGTTCAAAGAGTGTTCCTGGAACGAGGCAGGGATAGGGGGGGGCTGGCGTTGCCCAACCTCTGTGGGTACTACTGGGCAGCCAACGCAGCGATGGTGCGTAAGTGGGTAATGGACGAGGAAGGGGCAGCATGGAAGAGGATAGAGGCGGCGTCATTTGTGGGCACGAGCCTGGAGGCGCTGGTAACGGCGCCGTTGCCGCTCCCTCCAACGAGGTATACCACGAGCCCGGTGGTGGCGGCTACCCTCAAAATTTGGGGGCAATGGAGACGGCACAGAGGAGAAATGGGGGGTTCAATGGCGGCCCCGATACGGGGGAACCATCGGTTCGTCCCAGGGAGCATTGCTGGCGGATTCCTGGGCTGGCACAGGGCAGGTGTTAGGAGGTTGAGGGACCTGTTTGTGGAGGGGAGGTTCGCGAGCTTGGGGGAGTTAGAGGGGAAGTTTGGGCTCCCCCCGGGGAGCATGTTTAGGTACATCCAGGTGAGGGCGTTTGCCAGGCAGCAGGTGGAGAGGTTCCCCTTGCTGCCCCCACGGGGGGTGCGGGATAGGGTGCTCTCGGGGGTGTGGGTTGGAGGAGGGAGGATTTCGGACATATACCAGGTAATGCAGGAGGTAGACGAGGCCTCGGTGGAGGAACTGAAGGGTAAATGGGAAGAGGAGCTGGGTGAGGAGATTGAGGAGGGGACATGGGAGGATGCCCTGGAGAGAGTGAATTCCTCCTCTTCCTGTGCGAGGCTTAGCCTCATACAGTTCAAGGTGCTGCATAGGGCCCACATGACGGGGACAAGGATGAGTAGGTTTTTCGGGGGCGAGGACAGGTGTGCTAGGTGCTCGGGGAGCCCAGCGAACCACGCCCATATGTTTTGGGCGTGCCCAGCGTTGGGGGAGTTTTGGAAGGGGGTAGCAACGACGGTGTCGAGGGTGGTGGGATCCAGGGTCGAGCCAGGCTGGGGACTCGCAATTTTTGGGGTGGCAGTGGAGCCGGGTGTGCAGGAGGCGATAGAGGCCGGGGTTCTGACCTTTGCGTCCCTAGTAGCCCGGCGGAGGATCTTGCTCCAATGGAAGGATGCGAGGCCCCCAAGCGTGGAGGCCTGGATCTCGGATATGGCAGGGTTCATTAAATTGGAGAGGGTGCAATTTGCCCTGAGGGGATCAGTACAAGGGCTTTTCAGGCGGTGGCAGCCGTTTCTGGACTTCCTGGCGGAACGGTAGGGAAATAGGCCGACAGCAGCAGCAGCCTGGGGGGGGGGGAGGAGGATTGGGGGGAGGGAGAACTGTGCACATGGGTTGGTGGAGGGTGCTATCTCCCTCTTGTTTTTTTTTTCTTTTTTCCTTTTTCTTTCTCTGCTGTTGTTTTTCCTTTTTGTTTGAAGTTGCTATTGAAGTTGGGGGGTATTGTTCATGGGGTGTTACCGCGGTTGTATGTTAATAGAGCTAAGATGTTTATATTTTGTATTCTATTTTGCAAAAATTTCAATAAAAACTATTTTTAAAAAAAAACAAAAATTTGTTTATGTTATTGTTATACTGATCTCAGTTTTTTTTATTTTCGATAATAAATTAGAGTATGTAAAAGTTAGCTCACTTTAAAAAGAGGACTGTATTACTTGTCCTATACTAACCATCCCATGCCCTATGATGCCACTTCACTTCAGGAATATATTAGATCTCAACTGAACATGGGAATATTATGCATATTGCATACACATCTAATTCAGAGCAATTATAAAGGTTTATGGATGTAATATAAACATTTATTCTTGTATTGAATCTATTTTAATGTGCACATTTCAGTCTTGCTATAAATAATTACTACAAGTGCCATGCTTGTCTACTGTATTCACTACTCCCAATGTGCCAGGGGCACGGGTTCGATACTGGCCTTGGATGACTGTGTGGAGTTTGCACTTTACTCCATGGATTTCCTCCCACGGTTCAAAGATGTGTAATGTAGGTCGATTGGCCATGCTAAATTACCCCTTAGTCTGGGGATGTGCAGCTTAGGTGGATTGGACATGGTCAAGGTGGATTGGTCATGGTCAATGTGTGGGGTTACGAGGATAGGGCAGGGGAATGGGCCTAGGAAGAGTGCTCTTTCGGAGGGTCAGTGCAGACTCACTGGCAAATGGCCTCCCATGCCCTATGTTTGCACTGTAGGGATTGTATGAACGTTGAGGAGACTAAGCACAGACTGAGTGACTGCAATGCCCCAGCGATGCCCAACACAAGCTGAAAGAACAATACCTCATCTTCCAACTAGGCACTAGCCTTTTAATAATAATCTTTATTAATGTCACAAGTAGCCTTATATTAACACTGCAATAGTTACTGTGAAAATCCCCTAGTCGCCACACTCTGGCGCCTGTTCGGATACACTGAGGGACAATTCAGAATGCCAATTCACCCAACAAGCACGTCTTTCGGGACTTGTGGGAGGAAACCGGAGCACCCGGAGGAAACCCACGCAGACACGGGGAGAACGTGCAGACTCTGCGCAGGCAGTGACCCAAGCCGGGAATCGAACCAGAGTCCCAAGCGCTGTGAGAGAATAGTGCTAACCACTATTCTACCGTGCCACCCACTCGACATTGAGAGTTTTTGACTCTGCATTGAGAGTTTTCTGTTAATCAGTTCCCCTGACTTCTTCCAAAACAACCCCACTCCGTCTCCACATGGTCACTGTCCCTCGTTTAGATTAGCTTCCACTGAGCACTGACCTTTGCCCTCCTATTAACACATTCTTCTATCCTACTTGTGACAGGCCCTATCACCATTGACAGGCCCATTGCCGTATATCACTGACCTTCCATTCGCCGCAATCCCTCTCCAAGTATATAATTCATCACATTTCTATCCTCTTCAGTTCTGTAGAAGGGTCATATGGACTTGAAATGTGAACTGTGTTTTTCTCTCTACAGATACTGCCAGAATTTCTCCAGCATTTTCTGTTTTTATTTCAGATTTGCAGCAGTGTTTTGCTTTCTTTAGAAATATTTGTATTGAAGTCATTTTTCACATGTACAAAGATACAAGCACCTGCTGCAACTGAAGCTTCAATTTACTTTAAAGAAGTTGATAAACTGCTTGTGACCCCTCTTCCACACCATGTATGGTGAACTTAGCTTTTCCCAGTGACAAAAATTCTGCCAGGGCACTCGCCCATACCATCACCTTTGGTGGCTCCGAGACCCACCAACTCAACAAAATCCATCTCTGGGCTATCAGGGAGGCAAAGGCCTCTTTCCCCACCTGAACTCACAGACCTCTACGCCCAGAATTTCAACCTATTCTCTACCCACAAAAAGAACCAGCTCATCCTCGAGGCTGTCATGCGGGCTCTGTGCACCACCTTCAATTGGATGAGGCTTAACCTCACACAACGAGGAAGCATTCACTCTCCAGGGCTTCACGCCACACCCCAGCCCCCAACTCTGCCCCAACTCTTCCTTCCACTTAATGTCTGACCTCCTCCACATGAGCACCCTCCCCATCCATCATCTCCATAGATATCCACAACTCTTCCCTCCCCAATGTCATCCTCAGGTAACAACTTGCCCTGCAGCACTGGAGGTAGCAAACTCCAGGCCTGCAAACTTTCCTCCCACAAACAAATCCCTGAAATACTCTATTCCCACCTGCCCCCAACCCCACAACTTCTCGTCCAGCCCCACTGACGCAAGCCTATGGTTGTCACATATTGGTGCCCACAGAAATATGCCTTCCAGTCCAAAGTTTTGCCTACACTGCTTCCAAACCCTCAATGCTGATACCAACACTAGGATCACGGAGTATCCGACCAGCAATAACAGAAGGGGCGCCAAAAACAGTGCCCCCAAAATGGTCCCCCGACATGATGATGACTCCACCCTAACAATTGCGATGTTTGCTTTCAGCAGGCTCGGCAAAGCTTGCAACCCCTGCCCCCACCTTGTCAATCCCGTTTCCCTTTCCAGAAACATCCTCCTCACCCGCGGGTCCTTTCCCACCCCCACAAACCTTGAAATCATCCCATTCACTTTTCTAAAAAAGGACTTGGGAACAAAGATGGGGAGGTTCTATAATAATAATATTTTTATTGTCACAAGTAGGCTTACATTAACACTGCAATGAAGTTACTGTGAAAAGCCCCTAGTCGCCACATTCCGCCGCCTGTTCGGGTACACAGAAGCCAGAGGGAGAATTCAGAATTCTCAACTGGTACAGGAATTGAACCCGTGCTGCTGGCCTTGTTCTGCATCACAAGCCAGATGTCTAGTCCACTGAGCTAAACCAGCCTCGTATTCTGAAATACGAACAGAAACTTGGGCAGCAGCATCATTTTCACTGTCTGTGCACGCCCTGCCAAAGACAAGGGCAACACATCCCACAGCTTGATATCTGCCTTCAAACCCTCTGCCAGTTGCCCCATGTTCAGTTTATGCAGCTGGCCCATCTCCGTGCCACCTGTAACCCCTACCACCCGGGACAGCATCCTCTCCTGCCCCCTGGCATGCATCGGGAACACCTCGCTTTTTCCCATGTTCCATTTATATCCTGAGAAACGGCCAACTCTCCCAGGATCCCGATGACCACCGGGTCGGAAATGTACAGCAGGAGGTCGTCTGCATACAGAGAGACCCTGTGCTCGACCCCTTCCTGCCGAATCCCCCTCCACCCCCTTGGACGCCCTGTGTGCCAACGATTCTATCGCCAGAGCAAAAAGCAGCGGAGAGAGCGAATACCCCTTCCCCGTCCCCGGTGTAACACAAAGTACTCTGAACTAAATCCTATTCGTCCGGACACTAGCTTTTGGCGCCTTGTACAACAACCAAACCCAATCCACAAACCCTTGCCTGAACCGACCCAATACCTCCAACAAATATACCCACTCAACCCGGTCAAACACCATCTCTGCGTCCATTGCCACTTCCACTTCCTGCCCCTCCGAGAGCATCTTGATAACGTTGAGCAGTCTGCGTACATTCGCTGACAGTTGTCGCCCCTTCACGAGCCCCCGCCTGGTCCTCCCCTATCAAACCCGACACACAACCCTCTGTCCAACACCTTTGCCAACAACTTTGCATCCACACTTAACAGTCAAATTGGATGGTGTGACCCACGCTGCTCTGGATCTTTGTCCTTCCTTAAAATCAGTGATGTTGATGCCTGCGACAACGTGGTGGGGAGGTTCCCCCCTTGCCATTGACTCATTATACATCCCACCAAGCCCAGCTTCGACCCAAACTACTTATAAAACCCGGCTGGAAACTCCTCGGGAGCTGGTGCCTTCTCTGTCTTCCTCACACTCACACCGTCCTACACTTACCTCAGCCCAGCTGGGGTCTCCAATCCCTGAACATTCTCCTCCTCCATTCTTTGGAACTCCAGCCCGTCCAAGAGCCGCCTCATACCCTTCTCCCTGGTCAGAAGCTCTGATTCATACAGCCTTCGATAGAAAGCTTCAAAGACTCCATTCATCCTCTCTGGCTCCGATACCACTGTGCCTCTCTCATCCCTCATCCTCTCTCGCCGACACCTGCTTCCTCAACTGATGCACCAACATTTGCTCGCTTTTCCTCCATACTCGTAGACCGCCGCTCTGGTGCTCCGCAGCTGCCTTACCGCCTTTCACGTGGACACCAGCCCAAACATCACCTGGAGCCTCTGTGTCTCCATTAGCAACGCCTCCTTCGGTGCCACCGAATATCTCCAGTCCACCCTTTGGATGTCCACAACTAACCTCAGCCTCTCCTCCTGTTCCACACTCTCCCTATGTGCCCAAATCGAAATAAATTCTTCCCTTACTACCTCCTTCAATGCCTTCCACAGGGTGGAAGCCATGACCTTCCCTGTAATAATTAGCTCCACATAATTTCGAATGGACGCCCTCACCCTCTCACAGACCTCCTTGTCCGTGAGCAATCCCACATCCAGCTTCCACTGCGGCCGCTGAACCTCCCCCTGCACCACCCGCAGTTTCACCGGGTGTGGCGCATGGTCAGAAACCAAGATCGTCAAATACATTGAATCAATCACACCCGCCAATAAATCCTTATCAAGCACTAAGAAATCTATCCGGGAGCATACCCTGTGCATGTGAAAAGTACAAAACCCCCATTGCTCTTGGCCACTCAAACCGCCAAGGGTCTGCCCCTCCCATACAGTCCATAAACCCCAACAACCTTTTCGCTGCAGCCAAAACATTCGGGGACCTCGGGCATGACCGGTCTAACCTAGGATCCAGACCCGTATTGAAGTCTCCCCCCATAATCGGTCAATGAATGCCCAGGTCCTGAATCTTTCCTAAAACCTGTCTCAAAAAGTCCACGTCATCCCAGTTGGGGGCATAAACATTCACTAGCATCACCGGCATCCCCTTCAACCTCCCGTTAACCATCACATATCTGCCCCCTGGGTCGGCTATAATACTGCTGACCTCGAGGGCCACCCTCTTGTTGACCAGCACCGCCACCCCCCTCGTCTTCATGTCCAACCCCGAATGGAACATTGCCCCACCCATCCCTTCCTCAGCCTCGTCTGATCTCCTAGCTTCAGGTGTGTCTCCTGAAGAAACACAACGTCCCCCTTCAAACTCCTTAAGTGTGCGAAAACACACAAGCGTATAACTGGCCCGTTCAGCCCCCGCAGATTCCACATAATCAACCGGGATGGGGACTGCCTGCCCCCCTTCCTTGCTGGGTAACCATCCGCTTAACCAGCCAACCAGCTAACATGGTGGCCCCCACCCGGGGCCTCCGTCTATCCCTCTTCCCCAAATCCACCCTTTACCCCCCACATTCCAAAATCCAAACATAAAAGGAAAGCACACTCACTTTCTCCGTCTGCATTCTCCTTAAATTCACCAATCCACCCATCCTGTGAGCCCACGTTTAACATCTCCACAGTTCAGTATCATCACACTCCTCGCAGTTCATGGTCTCTCATAAACTCCCTCGCCTCCCCCGGCATATCCAAATTAAACTCCCGATTCTGATGCGTCACCCACCGACGAGCAGGATGCGGTGCCCCAAACTTGTAGAGGGCAACCTCCTTGTAGAGGGCAACCTTGATCCGATTGTAACCAGCCTGCCGCTTGGCCAACTCCACACCCAGGTCCTGGTATGTTCTCAGCTTGCTCACCTCCCAGGTGCTCGTCTTTGTCTGCTTTGCTCATTTCATGATTTTCTCCGTGTCAAGAAAGCGATGCAGCCTCACCACATCGCCTTCGGCCTCCACCGCACCCTGTGTGCCCGATTCACCTTGAGGGGATGGTCAAAGACCCTTCCCCCATCAGCTACTCCAGCATATTTGCCAGATATTTAGCAGCCTGTACTCCTTCGACCCCCTCGGGCAACCCCACAATCTGGAGATTCTGCCTTCTGGAGCGATTCTCAAAATCCTCCACCTTCTCCCTCGACCTCTTATGACAATCTGCAGCCAGCACCATCTCTGCCTCCAGCGGGACCAGCTGGTCCTTGTGCTCCCCCATTGACCCCTCCACCCTCTGGAGTGCCTGCAGCCTCTGCTCCACTCTCTCGATAGCCGCCCTAAGTGGCTCCACCACCGTAGCCAGGTCTCTGAGGCCTCCTTCCTCTGTTGATGGAACCTGTTCAAAAAGTTCTCGAGCTGCACTGTAGACCACTGGGGAGGCAACGATGCCCCAGCACCTTTTGCCATCTTTTTCTGTGTCGCACCTCTACTATTCTCACGGTGAAGCTGCCGCCTCTTTGTTTCACTCCTCGTCCAATAAGCCATAAACTGGCCCCACCAGAGCAGTATTGCAATCCTTCAGTGCTTATACACCATTTACCAGCTAGCACACCTCAAATTGGGTGGGGAAGGACCAGAATATTCCACCTCGAGTGGGAGGCCAGATGTGCGACACTCACTTTGCGACTGCCACCGGAGTCCAGTATTTTCCTTTCATCAGGTTTCTAACCCTGCCACATCACCGAGATGGGTCTGATCCAGTCCACAAATTACACCCTGCGTCTTGGTTCTCAACGTCTTGCTTCTCCATTGTTTAAAAATAAATCCACGGACTCATTCTAACACAAGTATTTCTTTTGTATAAAAATGAGTTTGACCATTAAATATAAATTCATTAAGGTTTTACCTATTGAATGTGACTTGAAGATTGATCAGTCTTCAGTGTGGCAGTGAAGGAGTGCTGCACTCAAGGTTGGAAAATAGAGGTAAGAGTGATGCTTTGGTATCCTGTCAACAGGATCTAAAAGAAAGTACCGTCCTTAATATGTCCCACTGAAAACTCAGGTGATAAATCTGTTCATTATACAGATGATTTAAAACCCAATCATATTTTAATTCCACCCCCTTTAATCAATAACTGGGAAAATAGATGCAATTTTATTTTCCATTACCGTCAAGTCCGAGACCGTCAAACACAGAATGTGATCTGAATCATGCCATAAACATCAATATTACACCAGAGAAGGTGGGTGCAAAGAAGAACCTATCATTTAGTGTCTCTATTGTTACAACTGATTATTTATTGTTCACTGGTCAACTGAATCTTACCAAATTAATTGAGGAGAGCTGCTTTTTTTCCCCTCCAGCTGGTGATAATCTCAATGTTGGCTGAGCCCTATCTCCGCATCGATTTGTTGTGCTTGGCCCCATGTCTGAAGCATAACAAGATACTCTGACTAGACCCCACCTGAAATTTGCGCACACTGATTATCTTTGCATTGCCCGTCCAAAACGTCAGACAAACTTAACAAACAGATTGGTCGTACCTACCTATCCCAAAAGCACAAGTTCAGCACAAAATATTGATAAGGAGGCAGTGAATGAAACAACAGTCTCCCTATTGCTTAGTGTCAGCCTATTTCCCTACCGTTCCGCCAGGAAGTCCAGGAAAGGCCGCCACCGCCTGAAAAACCCTTGTACTGATCCTCTCAGGGCAAATTTCACCCCCTCCAATTTAATGAACCCCACCATATCATTAAAGGCCAGAACCCCGGCCTCTATCGCCTCCTGCACTCCCAGCTCCACTGCAACCCCAAAAATTGCGAGTCCCCAGCCCGGCTCGACCCTGGATAATATCTCCTCATCTCTGTCCGACATGGTTTATCCTGAATCCTCAGACTGTGACCCCTGGTTCTGGACACTCCTATCATTGGTAACATCTTCCCTGTCTAATCCCGTTAAAATTTTATAAGTGTCTGAGATCCCCGCTCATTCTTCTGAACTCCAGCGGGAACAGTCCCAACCTAGTCAATCTCTCCTCGTATGACAGTCCCACCATCCCTGGAATCCGTCTACGTTCACAGATAGCATTTTAAAACAGCATGACACCAACCCCATAAAGAGATGTCAGATCAGATGAACAAAAGCTTGGTCAAAAAGGTTTTAAGGAGTGTCTTAAAGGACGAAAGGGAGGTAGTGAGGCAGAGAGGTGTAGGAAAGAAATTCCAGAGATTAATGACTGTGCCTTCAGCTCTCTCGGCCCAGAGGTGGAACGATTGGAATTGGGAATGCATAACGGGCCAGAAAAAGAGTACAGATATCTCAAAGGGTTAGGGAGCTGGAGGAGATTAGAGGTAGGAAGGAACAAGGCCATGGAGGGACTCGAAGACAAGGATGATAATTTTAAGATCAAAATCACGTAGAACCGAAAACCAGTATAGGTCAGTGAATATGGGTAATAGGGGAATGGGGATTTGTTGCGAATTCATACAGTCGCAGATGGGTTTTAGATGACCTCGGGTTTACGAAGGGTAGAATGTTAGACCAGCCAAAATCACGTTGGAATAGTTGAGTCTAGAGTAACAGAGGCATCAATGAGAGTTTTAAGCAACTTCTCAATCTGTCTGTAGCATTTGACCGGAATGACCACACCATCCTCCTCCAACATCCCTTATTTGTCATCCAACTGGGTGGGGCTGTACTTGCCTAGTACTATTCCTGTCTATCCAGTCATTGCTAGTGAATCATCGGCTACGAATCTATCCTTGGTCTCTTCCTATTTCTTATCAACGTGCTGCCTCTCATAGCAGCCTTTAATGTAGTAAACGTCCTAAGGCACTTCATGAAACAAAATGAGATACTTAGATTTCATAAACAAAATGTCAAATTCCACATGTTTGCTGCTGTTGTGGGAAAATCAACCACTTCGGGAGTCAGACTTGCTGTGTTCAATCAGTGCAGTTTATTGTCACACGAAGCTTCGGGAGAAAGCGTACGTACCCCACGGTACGGTAGCCAATCTTTCTCATGGTTTGACTGGCAGTCATTCATTTTATACTTTGGGTTCACAATGAGCCCAGATACAAAACAATTATCACCTTGTTATCTTTAAACAATTTAATTTACACATGGTTATAGTTAACAAGGTTTTACAGGTTACAGGCAGCAGCAGGAAAGCAGTATCGATTGTCCCTTTGTTTTTGGAAATGGTCCAAGACATTCGTATTAGCATATCATTGTGTACACCTTGGCTGAAGTTAGCTTTATTCAAGTGGTGTCCTGCATTTATGTATTTCTTAATCTTCCTGTCTGGCTCCTTTTGTCCTGGATCTGTTCCTGTCTGTCCCACTGGCACTCCGCTGGGCTCCAGGCATCAGTTATGTCTGCTTCATTCTCTGTGTCTCCATCTTGTGTGTCAGGCAGCCATCTTCTGTGCCAAGTGCCCTTCTGAACCATTTCCCTTCACTGCTAACACCCAGCTCTAGGTCACCACTATCTTTCTTGAACCCACCTCTGTCTCTAATTTGTCACGTTGCTCGTCTGCCATCCAGTACAGAAATTTCTTCCAACTAACTTTAGGAAGATTGAAGCCTTTCTCCCCCACATACTCCTTTATCTAGTCACTGACTCTACCCTTCACCTTGGCAATAGGCTGAGGCTGAACTAGACCAATTGCAATCGTGACACCCTGATTGATCTTGAAATGAGTTTCTGACCACCTTTCTCCACCATCACAATGACCACCCACTTTCGTCTCCGTAACATTGCCTTTCTGTTCTGCCTCAGCCCACCTGAAGCTGAAACTGCTTTGTCATGTCTTTGTTATCTTTGGACTCAACTGTTGCAATACTCTTTTGGCTAACCGCTGACCTACATTGACTCCTGAGCTGGTAACGTCTCGATTTTTAGAATTTTTGTTCTTGTTTTTGGACCCAAGACTTTGTCCCTTTGTTTCTCTGCAACCTCCTCCAGTTTTGTAACACTACCAGATTTCTGCGCACTTCTAATTCTAGTCTCTTGAGCAACTTTGATTTTAATTGGTCCATCATTGGTGGTTATATCTTCAGCTGTTCCAGAAATCCCTCCCAAAATTCCTCTGTCTCTGTACCTCTCTTTTCTCTAAGATATTCCTTAGACCGTACCATTATTCATCGAGTTCTTGACTACCTGTCCTGATGTCTCTATGTGGCTGAGTGTCAGGTTTTGTTTCCTGCTTCTATGCAGTTTTAAAAAATTTGTGCATGGGATATGGGCCAACATTTATTGCCTATCCCTAATTGCCCTTCAACTGAGTGGCTTGCAAAGCTATTTCAGAGGGCATTTAAGAGTCGGATGGATCTGGAGTCACATGCTATTTGTGAACTAAATGGATTTTTAAGACAATCGACAATGGTTTCATGGTCATCATTAGACATTTAATTCCAGATTCTTATTAATTCAAATTTCATCATCTGCTCTAGGCTTTTGCATTACTGGACCACTGTGCCACCACCTAAAGTGCCCTGGGATGTTTGACTGCAGTAAAGATGCTCTATGAATGCAAGTTGCTGCAATGCCATAGAATTTGTTCAATCCTAAGAAATTGCTCTAACATTTGTAGAAGAGGAGCTTAATGACAGCTCCTGAAGCATTCAGTCTTAATTTGTGTTTTATTATTGTACCAGATTTTTAAGTACATTGATTTGGATCTGTTTAATCATTTGACTTGTTTTTTTAAAAATTCACTCATGGAATGTCAATGTTGCTGGCTAGGTCAGCATTTATTGCCCATTCCCTAATTGGCCTTGAGAAGGTGGTGATACGCTGCCACTTTGAAGTGCTGTTGTCCGAGGAGTAGGTACACCCACAGCTATGTTAGGGAGGAAGTTCCAGAATTTTGACCCAGTGACAGTGAAAGAATGGCAACATGTTTCTAAGTCAGAATAGTATGTGGCTTGGAGGGGAAATTCCAGGTGGTGGTGTTCCTGTGCCTGTTGTCTTTGTTCTTCGAGATGATGGTGGTTGTGGGTTTGGAAGATGCTGTTTAAGGAGTCTTGCAGTGTATCTTGCAGGTGGTTCACACTACTGCCTCTGTCTGTGGTGGAGGGATGAATTTTTGTAGATGGGGTGCCAATCAAATGGGCTGCTTTGTCCTGGAGCCCCCTTGATTGGCATCTCATCAACAAAGTAGTGTTTGATTGAAGTAAATATCCTGAGCTGAGCTTTAAAATTCATATCTTCTCCATTACTGCTTCCACATAATATTTGGCCTCTTCACCTCTCACTTTTGCAAAGATGTCTGTTAAATCGACCTCTTTGACCAAGTCACAACTCCTAAAAGGTCCTCCTTTGCCTCAATGTCAATTATTACCTGAAGTTGTTGTAAATAGGAGTGTAATCAATTGCTGTGCTTCATTCAGTAACAGCATCGCAACTGGAATAATTATTCATCTCCGAGTTGAGATCTGTTTAAGGAAATTAAGTCAGTTTGTTGAATGGGAAAATTATGCAAGCTGTTAAGATTGCTAGTTTTATGTATACCGTAGAAGTTGGAAAATCCTGGAACTAATCAGTTTAAAAAGTTTATCATTAAATCTTTTGACATCAAAGCGAGTTTTCAGTTCCACGTAGATTGGTTCTATTTGTTTTTGTAGTTTCCCATTGTTTAGCACCACTACGCCAACTTAATGCAAATAGTTTCAGCTAAAGTTCCAGTGTTAAGACTGGTATCTGGGAATCCGTTGTCAGGCGGTTTCGTTTGCAGTGTGTGTCCAAGAGATGCCAAATCCTGTAATGCACCAGCTGTTTAGTTGGTCCACTTAATTTTTTCTTATGCTGGACAAGAAAGATTGCTCCTGGCATATACCATTTTCTTGGTGGAAAGGAGGGAGGGAGAAGCAGCACATTCTCTTGTATTCTGGAGGAGAGCAGTGCATTGGATCAGAGGTGGATTTGATTGTCCTTATTTATAATTCTTTATCATTCTTATATTTATTTATTTCACTGTGTCAAATGCTTTACATTTAGAGTGCTAAACAAGAGCCTGCAGTAAGAAGCCAAACTCTCAGATGCTTCATTTTAATTCTGCAAGGATAGTGGTTTGCTATTTTTGTATTTGCTGACTTCCGAATAACTTAAATTTAGAAATACATATATGTAGGCAACCCTTGAGTTGTTTCCTGGCTTCTAAAGATAATGGAATATGCTATGCTACATTGTCCCTTGATTGGAAAAAAAAATTGGGTAGTCTAAATTAATAAATAATATTAAAAGTGGATAATGGAAATCTGAAATTTAGCAAAATATGTTGGAAGTACTCAAACTGGGAGAGAGGAAGAATTGAACACAAGTGTGATATAGACAGTAAGAAGTCGCAACAAATTTGATAGTTGATCCACTGATGGTGCACGTGGGTAGTTGAAGGACACAGCAGAAAAAAACGTTGTGACATAAGAGGTTGGGTCACACTGATTTGGGAAAAAAAATAATTTAGAGTACCCAGTTCTTTTTTTAATCTAAATTAAGGGGCAGTTTAGCATGGCCAATCCACCTAACCTGCACATCTTTGGGTTGTGGGGGTGAGACCCATGCAAATCCAGGGAGAATGTGCAAACTCTGCACGAACAGTGACCCGGGGCCGGGATCGAACCCTGGTCCTCACCACTGCGCCACCGTGCTGCCCCGGCACAAACTGATTTAGCGAAGGTCACAACCGCAAAGGGAAGAAGAGAAAAAAAGTTTTGAAGCAAGATGGGCTGGCACGGTAGCACAGTAGTTAGCACTGCTGCCTCACAGCACCAGCGATCTGAATACAGTTTGGCCTTGGATGACTGTCTGTGTGGAGTTTGCATGTTCTCCCTATGTCTACGTGGATTTCCTCCCGGGTGCGGCAGTTTCTCCCCACAATCCAATGATGGTCAGGTTAGGCGGATTGGTTATGCTAAAATTGCCGCGTGGTGTCCAAAGATGTGCAGATTATGTGGAGTTATGAGGTTATGGGGATGCAACGAGAGAGTGAGCCTAGGTGGGGTGCTCCTTCAGCGAGTCGGTGCAACTCGATGGGCCAAATGGTGGCTTCCTGCATTGTCGAAGTTCTATTTGTTTGAAATGCTAATTTCACTGTTGTGAGAAATAAACTTGCAACTAATTATTTTATTTCCATGTGGTAGGTTGGCAGGGAATGAAGGGACCTGGAATACAAAATATCGAGTGCAATTCCGACTAAACACAAAACTAACTCAAAAATTCTGTTAATTTAAACTGTGGTGGGGGGGTGCAGGGGGCAGGATAACTAAAGTGTGGCAGACAATTTTTAAACTCAATTGGGAACTCGACCCCCCACTTCCCACCAGGGACCAGGCTCACAGACACACCTTGCCCGGCCCCTACCTCCCGCACCTGCCAGGACAAAGTGACACGCCGTGCAGCAGGATCTAAATTTCTCTGAAGGCGGGCTCTTACCAGGGAAAGTGCTCTTTTGAATGCAAGAACCCGCGCATGCATCACTCAAGGAAACCTCGCAAATCTTCAAACTGAGCTATAAAAATCTGCACCACAGAGCCAAGATCTTCATCCAGAACAACATTCTCAATGGTGGCCATCATCCGGACGCACACAGCACGCCGAGCTGAAAGCCCGCTCACCAGCAACAACCCCATTGCAAGCTGCACCCCACTCTGACCACCACAGTCAAACGAGGATTTTCTACAATATATCTCTGCTCCTCTTGGCAAAATGCCAATCAGGATCCTCCAGGGACATAGCGCAACCCCTCTCTAGAAAAGACAAATATGGATAAAAGAAAGGGTTACAAGATGAGCAGAGTCAGAGTTTGCGAAAATGCACCTGCTCATTTCTACCGGGCATTTTTTGGATTGACTGATTCCCTTTGCCCTTGTGTCCTGTTCTCAAGTCATTTTTTAAACGGTTAAGTACATCTTTAATGTACATCTTAACCTTGAAAAGTATACAGCGACAAATTGTCCGTTGGCTTATATCTACCTTCTCATAAGAATGAGAGGATTCCTATTGCTCCAAAAACAATTGACGCAAACATCTCTTATTAGGGAAAATTACTGAAAGCTTGGTCAAAGTAAAAGGGTTTACAGCCATCTGTATGTCCCTCTTTATAGAAGGTCATTTAATTAGGACTTGTTAAACATTGCTATGCTGGCTGCTTTTCTGTTTAAACGCCTTCCGATTTGCATGCGTTTCCCAGAAACTTTACCTTCAAAGGGTGTGGCAGGAGTAGGCAAATCAACCCCTCTAGCCTTCCCCACCATTCAATACGATCATGGCTGATTGCATCGCCATCTTCCTGCCCCTCCCTATAACCTTTCATCCCACTGCTAATTAAAACCTACCTATCTCCTAAAATTTGTTTAGTATTCCGACGTCCACTGCACTCCAGGGTAGAGAATTCCACTGAGTCACGACCCTTTGAGTGAAGTAATTCCTCCTTATTTCTGTTTTAAATCTTCCACTCCTCAGCCTAAAACTATGGCCTCTCGTTCTAGAATGTTCTACAAGGGAAAACATCTGTTCTACGTCTACCCTGTCAATCCCCTTTAGCATCTTCTATACCTCAATTAGATCTCTGATCATTCTTCTAAACTCCAGTTAGTATAGGTGTAAACTGCTCAATCTCTCTTCATAAGACAAGTGCTTCACCCCTGGAATTGATCTAGTGAATCTTCTCTGAACTGCCTCTAATGCATTTATGTCCTTTGTATTGGATTGGATTTGTTTATTGTCATGTGTACCGAGGTACAGTGAAAAGTATTTTTCTGCATGTAGCTCAAACAGATCATTTAGTACATGAAAAGAAAATTTGTGGGGCAGCACGGTGGCACAGTGGTTACTCACGGCGCCAAGGTCCCAGGTTCAATCTCTGCTCTGGGGCACTGTCCGTGTGGAGTTTGCACATTCTCCCTGTGTTTGCAATCAGTCTTACCCCCACAACCCACAGATGCGCAGGCTAGGTGGATTGACCATGCTAAATTACCCTTTAATTGGAAAAAATGAATTGGATACTCTAAATTTCTAAAAGAAAATACGTAATAGGGCAACACAAGGTACACAGTGTAAATACATAGACACAGGCATTGGGTGAAGCATACAGGAGTGTAGTATTAATCAGATCAGCCCATAAGAGGGCTGTTTAGGAGTCTGGTACCTTCCTCAGGTCAGGGGACCAAAACTGTGCGCAGTGCTCCAGATGTGGTTTCACCAATGTCCTGGACAGTTGCAAAGGCAGCTCCCTACCTTTATACTCTATTCCATTAGCAATGAATGCCTAAATTCCATTTGCCTTCCTTATTACCTGCTGCACCTGCATTCTAGCTTTCTTCGATTCATGCACGAGGACACCCAAAGTATTATGAAGTTTCTCTCCATTTAGATCATTGCCTTTTTATTTCTCTGATTAAAATGGATAATCTCTCACTTATCCATGTTAAGTTCCATCTGCTAAATTTTGACTCACTTAACCTATCCATATCCATTTATAAATTTCTTATTTCCTCTTTGCAACTTGCTTTCCCACCTATTTCAGTGTTATATGCAAATTTGGCTATGGTACATTCTATCTCGGCATCTAAGTCATGAATATAGATTGTAAATAGTTAATGGCCGGAGAACTGAAGCTTGTGGCACACCACTAGTTACAGCTTGCCAACCAGAGAAAGACCCAAATATCCTGATTCTCTGTAAACTAGCTAATCCTCTATCCAAGCTAATAGATTACCCACAATCTCATGTTATCTTACCTTGTGTATTAATCTTTTGCGCAGCACTTTATCCAATGCCATCTGGAAGTCCAGATATACTACATCTGCAGGACCTCCAATATCCATTTTGCTTGTTACGTCTTTGAAGAAATCTAGAAAATTAATCAAACAAGATTTACCCTTCATAAAACCATACTGACTCTGTTCTTGGGTCCAAGGTAGCATCACACTTTTCCATAATGAACTCCATCTGTCACAGCCCTTGGTAACTTTCGCATCTACACTTTGTGTCATCCAATCATCAAACTTGGAAATATGGCGCTTTATTCCTTCATCCAAGTCAGTATATATTTATCTATACGATGTTGAGGACTATTCAGGCCGTCACGAGAAAAAAAAATCTTTGGTGCTTTGGGTGGCACAGTGGTTAGCGCTACTGCCTCATAGCTCCAGAGACCCGGGTTCAATCGGGTGACTGTGTGGAGTTTGCACTTCTTCCCTGTATCTGCATGTGCTTCCTCTGGATTCTCCGGTTTCCTCCTACAGTACAGAGCTGTGCAGGTTAGGTGGATTGGCCATGATAAATTGCCCTTAGTGTCCAAAAGGTTTAGGTGGGGTTACTGGGTTACAGTGATCGGGTGGAGGCGTGGGCTTAAGTAGGTTGCTCTTTCCAAGGGCTGGTGGATGAGTGCGTTGTAGTTCAGTCGAAGATTGTTCACCACATAGAACTGCAGAAAGAGTCCCTTTGGTGCTGTTACAAGCTATGCAAATCTTGGAATCTCTCATTACTGTTGACCTGTAGTTAGCATAGAGGCTATTACATTTGGGGCATTTCATTTCCAGTGTATAGAAATAAGCAAAAGTTACATCATGACAAAAGGTCATTAGTCCCAAACAGGCTCTGTTGGTGTTTACCTTCCACATGGGAACAAATAATTCTAACCTCATTTACCTACCTTGTCCCCAGATTTATTTTATCTATGTCTATCAAATCTAACCTGGAATGTTGACATTTCCACCTCGGTCACTAATCACAGAAATTAAGTCAGTAAATTTCCAACAAGTTTCTCCTCACTGTTGTAATTGTTTTATTTAATCTTGTATCAATGGCCCCTCAATTAAGATCCCCTTCTCTGGAAATAGTCTGTTTTTCCCTATCCATTCATAATTTTAACCACTTGTATTGTTCTATAGTCTATTATTCTACTGAGAATTTAATATTTTAAATCTTTTTGCTATTTGTAATTCCTCATACCACACAGCATTCTACTAAATCAGCGTTATTATCCTTTCTAAAACCTCTATACTATGCATGGAGCCTAGAATGACCCAGACCACTGTAGCTGAGGTGCTACTAAAAGTTTTCTAAAGGTTCATAGTCACAGTCATAGAATTTACAGTGCAGAAGGAGGCCATTCGGCCCATCGAGTCTGCACCGGCTCTTGGAAAGAGCACCCTACCCAAGGTTAACACCTCCACCGTATCCCCATAACCCAGTAACCCGATCCAACACTAAGGGCAATTCTGGACACTAAGGGCAATTTATCATGGCCAATCCACCTAACCTGCACATCTTTGGACTGTGGGAGGAAACTGGAGCACCCGGAGGAAACCCACGCACACACGGGGAGGATGTGCAGACTCCACACAGTCACCCGAGGCTGGGATTGAACCCGGGCCTCTGGAGCTGTGAAGCGATTGTGCTAGCCACAATGCTACCGTGCTGCCCTTTTATATCCTAGACTTTATGATCAAGCCTAGAATTCCACTAGATTTGTTTTACAGCCTTATCATCTGATGTTATGCTATTAATGTACGATAAACCTCTACCTCCAAATCCCTCTGCACTTCCACACCACTGAACCTACTGCCATGCAGAGTAAATTACTCCTTTAATGAGAGCAAATTCCATATGCCTCTTCAAACCATTCTCCTTTTTTATCAATATTCATTTGCAGCCTTGTCTTTGAAATAATTACCCATGTCTCCAATTTTAAGATAATCCTCATGTTTCAATACCACTATCCATATTAGAATTAGTTTTGAAAGGAGTCACGTGGAGTTCCTTATTTTTTTCAATTCAGCTACACTAATGCCTGACAGGGTCTGTTTCCTTCTTGATGTGCTGTGGAATGTGGCGATAATCCAATTTTAATTGATATATTCTTTTGGTGCTGTTAGATACCTCCTGGAACAGGACTTCCCAGGGATGAGGATTGGACCTGAACCAACAACAGATTCCTTCATTGCTGTGATGTATGGAGAAGAGGAAGGGATCATTCCTGGCAATGCGCTAGTGGTGGATCCCAAGAAACCCTTCCGAAAGCTGAATTCCTTTGGAAATGCTTTCCTAAATAGGTAAATATGACCCTTGCGTGTTACGATTTTATTTAGGTAGGATTCCAAAGTTTTAGTTCTTTACAGCTAAGATAAGCAGATGTTTTATTTTCCATAGAGTTGAAGCAGTGTTGTTAACTTAGTTGAGAAAATTGTTCTTTCACTGAACTGGTCAATGTTGTCATTTGAGAGGGGTGTGTGTTTGGGGGGGGGTTTGGCCACTCAGGGCTGGACAAGTGGGGGTAGCGATCTTGATCAATAAACGAGTGGTATTCGAGGCAGGGAGAATCGTGTCAGACATTTGGGGGGGGGGGTAGGTAGGTACATAATGGTGAGTGGGAAGCTAGAGGGGTTGTGGGTGGTACTTGTGAATGTATATGCTCCGAATTGGGATGATGTGGAATTTATGAGGCAGGTGTTAGGTAAGATCCCAGACTTGGAGCCACATAACCTGATCATGAGGGGAGATTTTAACACAGTCATTGATCCGGAATTGGACCGGTCAAAATCTAGGACGGGGAAGGTGCCAGCCATGGCAAAGGAATTGAAGGGGTTTATGGAACAGATGGGGGGTAGACCCATGGAGGTTTGCATGACAAAGGGTGAAGGAGTTTTCTTTTTTTCTCCCATGTGCACAAGTATAATCTTGCATCGACTTTTTTGTTCTGAGCGGGGCTCTAATACCGGGGGTGGTGGATACTGAGTACTCGGCAATCAAGTGTCGGATCATGCCCCACATTGGGTCGATCTACAGGGTAGTTTGGAGAGAGGGGATCTACGGGTTAGTTTGGAGAGAGGACAACGCCCGCTGTGGAGGCTGGATGTGGGGTTGTTAGCGGACGAAGCGATCTGTGGGCGGGTGAACAAGTCCATCCAAAATTACCTGGAAACAAATGATATGGGGGAGGTCTCTGCAGCAACAGTCTCGGAAGCTTTGAAGGCAGCGATCAGAGGGGAATTAATCTCGATATGGGCCCACAGAGAAAAGGCGGAACGGGCTGAGAGGGATGGGTTAGTTGAGGAGATACTCCAGGTGGACAGGAGATACTTGGAGGCCCCGGACACGGGGCTACTGAGGGACCGATGGAGGTTACAGGCGGAGTTTGGGTTGCTGACTACAGGGAATGTGGTGGAACAGCTGACGAAAGCAAGGGGGGAGATTTAAGAGTCTGGAGAAAAGGCTAGCAGAATGCTAGCGCACCAGCTCAGAAAAAGAGAGGCGGCCAGGGTGATGGGGAGAGTAAAGAGTAGAGGTGGGATTACGGACCTGGACCCAGTGGGGGTGACTTTTACAGCAAATTATATATTCGGAACCCCCGGCTGGGGTAGAGGGGATGAGGCACCTTTTGGGTCAGTTGAGGTTCCCGAGGGTGGATGAGGATCTGGTGGAAGGGCTGGGAGTCCCAATTGAAATTGATGAAATAATTGAAGGGCTGGAGGGCATGCTGTCTGGCAAGGCCCCGGGGCCTGACGGCTACCCGGTTGAATTCTATAAGTTTTCAGAGATATTGAGTCCACTGCTGGTGAGGACATTTAATGAAGCAAGAGAGAAGGGAGTCCTCCCCTCAACAATGTCACATGCCTCGATTTCATTGATCCTGAAACGGGAGAAGGATCCGGAACAATGCGGGTCATACAGGCCAATTTCTCTACTCAATGTGGACGCTGCTGGCTAAGATACTGGCCACAAGGATAGAGAATTGTGTTCTGGTGGTGATAGGGGAAGACCAGATGGGATTTGTTCAGGGCAGGTAACTCACGGCCAACGTTCGAAGGCTTTTAAATGTTATTATGATGCCCTCAGAAGGAGGGGAAATGGAGGTGGTGGTAGCGATGGATGCGGAGAAGGCTTTTGATTGGGTGGAGTGGGATTAACTGTGGGAGGCACTGGGAAGGTTTGGGTTTGGTGAGGGCTTCATTGACTGGATGCTGTTGCTCTATCAGGCACCAGTAGCGAGTGTGTACAAACAAGTTGAGGTTGGGGTATTTTAAACTACACTGAGGGACAAGGCAAGAGTGTGCCCTCTCCCCGCTACTGTTTGCTCTGGCCATACAGCCATTGGCCATGGCATTAAGAGCCTCAAGGAACTGGAAAGGCCTGGTTTGTGGGGGGGTGGAGCACCGGGTCTCGCTTTACGCAGATGACCTGCTCTTGTATATTTCAGACAAGAGGTGATGGGGGAAGTTATGCGGATCATCGGGCAATTTGGTAATTTTTCGGGGCATAAATCGAACATGGGGAAAAGCGAGATTGTCGAGATCCAGGCAAGAGGGCAGGAGAAGAGACTGGGAGTGCTGTCACTTAGAATGGTAGGGAAGAGCTTTTGATATCTGGGAATCCAGGTGGCCTGGGAATGGTGAGGCACTGCAAAGTTAAACACATCCTGGCTCGTAGAACAAATGTAAAGGGACTTTAAGAGATGGGACATTCTCCCGCTATCACTGGCAGGGAGGGTACAGACTGAAAATGACAGTCCTCCCCTGATTTCTGTTTGTCTTTCAGTGCCTCCCCATCTTCATCCCAAGGGCCTTTTTCAAGTGGGTGAATAAGATTATTTTGTGCTTTGTGTGGGTGGGTAAAACCCCCGCGAGTGAAGATAAGTGTTGCTGGAGCACAGTCAGGGGGAGGGTGGGTTGGCGTTGTCGAACTTTTTCAATTACTACTGGGCAGCTAATATAGCCGTGATTAGGAAGTGGGTAGTGGGGGAGGGGTCGGTGTGGGAGCGGTTGGAGGTGGCGTCATATAAAGACACAAGTTTGGGAGCACTGATAACGGCACCTCTTCCGTTCTCGCCGGACTCCACAAGTCCGGTGGTGGTGGCGGCTCTGAGAATCTGGGGGTAGTGGAGGAGATATAAGAGAGTGGAGGGAGCATCGGTTTGGACCCCGATTTATAATAATCATCAGTTTGTACCGGGTAGGCGAGATGGTGGGTTCCGGAGTTGGTAGAGGGCAGGGATTAGAAGTATGGGGGATCTATTTATAGACGGGAGCTTCCCCAGATTGGAGGATAAATTTGAATTGCCAGCAGGGAATGGGTCATCGAGTCGTCTCCACCATTCAATCATGGCTGATATTTTCTTGTCCCCATTCTCCTGCGTTCTCCCCATAACCCCTGATTATCATAGAATCATAGAATTTACAGTGCAGAAGGAGGCCATTCGGCCCATTGAGTCTGCACCAGCTCTTGGAAAGAGCACCCCACCCAAGGTCAACACCTCCACCCTATCCCCATAACCCCACCCAACACGAAGGGCAATTTTGGACACTAAGGGCAATTTATCATGGCAAATCCACCGAATCTGCACATCTTTGGACTGTGGGAGGAAACTGGAGCACCCGGAAGAAACCCACGCACACACGGGGAGGATGTGCAGACTCCGCACAGACAGTGACCCAAGCTGTAATCGAACCTGGGACCCTGGAGCTGTGAAGCAATTATGCTATCCACAATGCTACCGTGCTGATCCCCTTATTAATCAAGACCCTATCTCTGTCTTAAAGACACTCAGTGAATTGACCTCCACAGCCTTCTGCGGCAAAGAGTTCCACAGATTCACCACCCTCTGGCTGAAGAAATTTCTCCTCATCTCTGTTGTAAAGGATCGTCGCTTTAATCTGAGATGGTGTCCTCTGGTTCTAGTTTTTCCTACAAGTGGAAAACATGCTCTCCATGCCCACTCTATCCAGGCCTCGCAGTATCTTGTTGATTAAAATAAGACCCCTCTCATCCTTCTAAACTCCCAACGAGTACAGACCCAGAGTCCTCAAATGTTCCTCATATGACAAGTTCTTCATTCCAGGGATCGTTCTTGTGAACCTCCTCCTTAAAGATCATCACTAATGCCTCCACAATTTCCTCAACTATCTCTTAGGACCCTGGGGTGTAGTCCATCCAGTCCAGGTGACTTATCCAACTTCAGACTTTTCAGTTTCCCCAGAACCTTCTCCTTAGTAAAGGTCACTGCCCCCTGGTTCTCCTGGAGCTCGGGCATCCCACTGGTGTTTTCCACCGTGAAGACTGATGCAAAGTAACTATTCAGTTCGTCTGCCAATTCTTTGTTTCCTATTATTACTTCCCCAGCCAAATTTTCTAGTGGTCCAATGTCTATTTTTGCCTTTCTTACCTTTTATATATTGAAAAAAATCTCTTCCTATCTTCCTTTATATTACTAGCTAGCTTGCACTCGTACCTCATCTTCTCCCCCCTTATTGCTTTTTTAGTTGTTCTCTGCTTGCTTTTAAAGGCTTCTCAGTCCTCTGGTTTCCCACTAATGCTCGCCACTTTGTATGCTTTTTCTTTAGCCTTTATGCTGTCCTTGACATCCCTCGTCAGCCATGGATGCCTTGTCCTCCCCTTAGCATGTTTCCTCCTCCTTGGGATGAATTTCTGTTGTGCCTCCCTAATAACCCCCAAAAACTCTTGCCGTTGCTGTTCCACTGTCTTCCCTGATAGGCTCCTTCTCCAATCAACTCTGGCCAGCTCCTCCCTCATGTCTTTGTAGTTACCCTTATTTAATTGTAATACCGTTACATCTGATTGTAGCTTCTCCCTCTCAAACTACAGGGTAAATTCTATCATATTGAGGTCACTGCTCCCTAAGGGTTCCTTTATCTTAAGTTCCCTAATCAAGTCTGCCTCATTACACATCACCAAATCCAGAATTGCCTGTTCCCTAGTAGGCTCTGTCACAAGCTGCTCCAAAAAACCATCTCTTAGACATTCCACAAATTCTATTTCTTGTGATCCACTACCAGCCTGATTTTCCCAGTCCACCTGCACATTGAAGTCCCCCATGATTATTGTAATATTGCCTTTTTTACATGACTTTTCTAACTCCTGATTTATTTTCTGCCCCAGATCCTGACTACTGCGAGGGGGCCTGTACATAACTCCCATCAGAGCCTTCTTACCTTTGCGTTTCCTCAAATCTACCCACAGAGATACTATGCCTTCTGATCCTATATCGCTGTTTGCTATCGATTTAACTTCATTCCTTACTAACAATGCAATTGCCCATCTGCCTGTCCTTTCGATAGGACTCATATCCTTGGGTATTTAGATCTCAGCCCTGATTCCCTTGCAGCCACGTCTCTGTGATGCCCACACCATCGTACCGGCCAATTTCAATATGCGCAACAAGCTCATTTACCTTGTTCCGTATACTGCGTGCATTTAGGTACAACACCCTCAATCCTGCATTGCCCTCGTCCTGTATCACACTCTCCTCAGTCATTGTATCCTGTACTGCGGCCCTTTTTGATTTTTGACTATGGCTTCTCTGACTTACACTTTCCCCCTTACTGTTTTTTGTTTTTGGCCCCATTTTACTTCCCTCCGACTTCCTATGTGAAATGAAATGAAAATCGCTTATTGCCACAAGTAGGCTTCAAATGAAGTTACTGTGAAAAGCCCCTAGTCGCCACATTCCGGCGCCTGTTCGGGGAGGCTGTTACGGGAATTGAACCGTGCTGCTGGCCTGCCTTGGTCTGCTTTCAAAGCCAGCAATTTAGCCCTGTGCTAAACAGCCCATCGGATCCCATGCCCCTGCCACATGCCAATGCCAGGAGTATACGAAATAAGGTTGGGGAACTGGCAGCATGGGTTGGTACCTGGGACTTCGATGTTGTGGCCATTTCAGAGACATGGATAGAGCAGGGACAGGAATGGTTGTTGCAGGTTCCGGGGTTTAGGTGTTTTAGTAAGCTCAGAGAAGGGGGCAAAAGAGGGGGAGGTGTGGCGCTGCTAGTCAAGGACAGTATTACGGTGGCGGAAAGGATGCTAGATGGGGACTCTTCTTCTGAGGTAGTATGGGCTGAGGTTAGAAACAGGAAAGGAGAGGTCACCCTGTTGGGAGTTTTCTATAGGCCACCTAATAGTTCTAGGGATGTAGAGGAAAGGATGGCGAAGATGATTCTGGAAAAGAGCGAAAGTAACAGGGTAGTTGTTATGGGAGACTTTAACTTTCCAAATATTGACTGGAAAAGATATAGTTCGAGTACATTAGATAGGTCATTCTTTGTACAATGTGTGCAGGAGGGTTTCCTGACACAATATGTTGACAGGCCAACAAGAGGCGAGGCCACATTGGATTTGGTTTTGGGTAATGAACCAGGCCAGGTGTTAGATCTGGAGGTAGGTGAGCACTTTGGAAACAGTGACCACAATTCGGTGACCTTTACGTTAGTGATGGAAAGGGATAAGTATACCCCGCAGGGCAAGAGTTATAGCTGGGGGAAAGGCAATTATGATGCCATTAGACATGACTTAGGATGTGTTGGTTGTAGAAGTAGCCTGCAAGGGTTGGGCACACTGGATATGTGGAGCTTGTTCAAGGAACAGCTATTGCATGTTCTTGATAAGTACGTACCAGTCAGGCAGGGAGGAAGGGGTCGAGCGAGGGAACCGTGGTTTACCAAAGAAGTGGAATCTCTTGTTAAGAGGAAGAAGGAGGCCTATGTGAAGATGAGGCATGAAGTTTCAGTTGGGGCGCTTGATAGTTACAAGGAAGCGAGGAAGGATCTAAAGAGAGAGCTGAGACGAGCAAGGAGGGGACATGAGAAGTCTTTGGCAGGTAGGATCAAGGAAAACCCAAAAGCTTTCTATAGGTATGTCAGGAATAAAAGAATGACTAGGGTAAGAGTAGGGCCAGTCAAGGACAGTGGTGGGAAGTTGTGTGTGGAGGCTGAGGAGATAAGCGAGATACTAAATGAATACTTTTTGTCAGTATTCACTCAAGAAAAAGATAATATTGTGGAGGAGAATGCTGAGACCCAGGCTATTAGAATAGATGGCATTGAGGTGCGTAGGGAAGAAGTGTTGGCAATTCTGGACAAGGTGAAAATAGATAAGTCCCCGGGGCCGGATGGGATTTATCCTAGGATTCTCTGGGAAGCCAGGGAAGAGATTGCTGAGCCTTTGGCTTTGATTTTTAGGTCATCATTGGCTACAGGAATAGTGCCAGAGGACTGGAGGATAGCAAATATGGTCCCTTTGTTCAAGAAGGGGAGTAGAGATAACCCCGGTAACTATAGGCCGGTGAGCCTAATGTCTGTGGTGGGTAAAGTCTTGGAGAGGATTATAAAAGATACGATTTATAATCATCTAGATAGGAATAATATGATTAGGGACAGTCAGCATGGTTTTATGAAGGGTAGGTCATGCCTCACAAACCTTATCGAGTTCTTTGAGAAGGTGACTGAACAGGTAGACGAGGGTAGAGCAGTTGATGTGGTGTATATGGATTTCAGTAAAGCGTTTGATAAGGTTCCCCACGGTCGGCTATTGCAGAAAATATGGAGGCTGGGGATTGAGGGTGATTTAGAGATGTGGATCAGAAATTGGCTGGTTGAAAGAAGACAGAGAGTGGTAGTTGATGGGAAATGTTCAGAATGGAGTTCAGTTACGAGTGGCGTACCACAAGGATCTGTTCTGGGGCCGTTGCTGTTTGTCATTTTTATAAATGACCTAGAGGAGGGCGCAGAAGGATGGGTGAGTAAATTTGCAGACGACACTAAAGTCGGTGGAGTTGTAGACAGTGCGGAAGGATGTTGCAGGTTACAGAGGGACATAGATAAGCTGCAGAGCTGGGCTGAGAGGTGGCAAATGGAGTTTAATGTGGAGAAGTGTGAGGTGATTCACTTTGGAAAGAATAACAGAAATGTGGAATATTTGGCTAATGGTAAAATTCTTGGTAGTGTGGATGAGCAGAGGGATCTCGGTGTCCATGTACATAGATCCCTGAAAGTTGCCACCCAGGTTGATAGGGTTGTGAAGAAGGCCTATGGTGTGTTGGCCTTTATTGGTAGAGGGATTGAGTTCCGGAGCCATGAGGTCATGTTGCAGTTGTACAAAACTCTAGTACGTCCGCATTTGGAGTATTGCGTACAGTTCTGGTCGCCTCATTATAGGAAGGACGTGGAAGCTTTGGAACGGGTGCAGAGGAGATTTACCAGGATGTTGCCTGGTATGGAGGGAAAATCTTATGAGGAAAGGCTGATGGACTTGAGGTTGTTTTCGTTAGAGAGAAGAAGGTTAAGAGGTGACTTAATAGAGGCATACAAAATGATCAGAGGGTTAGATAGGGTGGACAGCGAGAGCCTTCTCCCGCGGATGGAGGTGGCTAGCACGAGGGGACATAGCCTTAAATTGAGGGGTAATAGATATAGGACAGAGGTCAGAGGTGGGTTTTTTACGCAAAGAGTGGTGAGGCCGTGGAATGCCCTACCTGCAACAGTAGTGAACGCGCCAACATTGAGGGCATTTAAAAATTTATTGGATAAGCATATGGATGATAAGGGCATAGTGTAGGTTAGATGGCCTTTAGATTTTTTCCATGTCGGTGCAACATCGAGGGCCGAAGGGCCTGTACTGCGCTGTATCGTTCTATGTTCTATATGTTCTATTAGTTTAAACCCTCCCCAACAGCTCTAGCAAATAACCTCCCTAGGACATCGGTTCCAGTCCTGCCCAGGTGCAGACCGTCCGGTTTGTACTGGTCCCACCTCCCCCAGAACCGGTTCCAATGTCCCAAGAATTTGAATCCCTCCCTCTTGCACCATCTCTCGAGCCACGCATTCATCCTATCTATCCTGACATTCCTACTCTGACTACCTCGTGGCATTGGTAGTAATCCTGAGATTACGACCTTTTTGAAGTCCTACTTTTTAGTTGAACTCCCTGAATTCAACTTGTAGGACCTCATCCCCCTTTTTTAACCTATATAGTTGGTGCCTATAAGCACCACGATGGCTTGCTGTTCACACACCCCCCCGCCCGCAGCCGCTCCGTTGCAGGGGAGGCAGCATACCATCCTGGAGTCTCAATTGTGTCTGCAGAACCGCCTGTCTATTCCCCTTACGATTGAGTCCTCTATCACTATAGCCCTGCCATTCTTCTTCCTGCTCTGCTGTGCAGCAGAGCCAGCCATGGTGCCATGAACCTGGCTGCTGCTGCTTTCCCCTGGTGAGCCATATCCCTCAATAGTATCCAAAGTGGTATATCTGTTTTGCAGGGAGATGACCACAGGGACACCTGCACTGCCTTCTTAATCTTGCTCTGTCTTTTGGTCACCCATTTTCTATCTCCCTCATAACTTTCACCTGCGGTGTGACCAACCCGCTAAACGTGCTATCCACGACGTCCTCCGCATCACGGATGCTCCAAAGTGTGTCCATCCGCAGCTCCAGTGCTGTCGAGCGGTCTAACAGGAGCTGCAACTGGACACGTCTTGCACGTGAACGAGCCAGGGACATGTCCCTAAGATCCCACATCACACACGAGGAGCATGACACGGGTCTGGGATCTCCTGCCATGTCTTAAACCTTCGGTTAACTTATACAACTACAATTCCAAAAAAAAAGAAGAAAAAATAAATAATTATACCAATTAAAAGAGAAAAAAAAGAAAAACTACTTACCAGTCACTTACCAGGGATAAAAAGTATCTCCTCCCAACCCAGCTTCGAATTCCTACCTAGCTTCAAATTCCCAGTCACAATCACATATCTACCCCCCTGATCTGCCACCACCTTCTCCATCTGGAAGCGTACTCTTTTGCTGACCATTACCGCTACCCCTCGAGCCCTTCCGTCAAATCCAGAGTGAAACACCTGACAAACCGAGCCCTTTTTAAGTCTCACTTGATTCTTCGCGCTCAGGTGAGTCTCCTGCAGCATTGCTACATCGGCCTTCAAACTTTTAAGATGCGCATGCACCCTTGACCTCTTGACTGGGCCTCCCAACCCCCTCACGTTCCACGTGACTATCCAAACTGGGGGGCCTCTCACCCCCCCCCCCCCCCCTTGTCCCACCCTTCTTATCCACCATCATCATCATACCACCAGGCTCTGCCCCATGAGCCTGACCCGTCCCTATCCATTATCAACATTGAACCCCTTCCCAGAATCCCCCTGCATTTCCCCTCCAAAATCTCACCCAGTATTGATCGTAGGCCCATTGAAACCTGCTAACCAGGCTCCAATGTCCGCAGCCCTCCTCTCACCTCACCTCTGTTCACTAACCGACTTTAGTTAGCCCGCGTGGTGCCCCTCCCCCTCCCCTCCCACCCAGTCCCAGAAGAAAAAGAAAAACAATCTAACCCATGCAATTCAATGAAATAACATATAACCGTTGCAACAAACTAAAAGGAACAAAAATGCCAATCAAACCAAACAAAAACTTAAACTCTATAACAATGTGAAGTCAAGTAAGTTGCAATACAGGTCAGTGAAAAGAAAGTTATAACATTTATACATTTTCCAGCTCCCCAATCACAGTCCAAGATCTCTCTTCCATCTCCATTCCTCACCCAAGCCTTCTGCCTTCATGAACGCCTCAGCTGCCTCCACCGTTTCAAAATAAAAATCTTTGGCGTTGTACGTCACCCTCAGCTTTGCGGGTATACCATACCAAATCGCAGCCTCTTGTTGTACAGTGCCGCCTTCACTCGGTTGAACGCCGCTCATACCTTCACCATTCCACCGTCAGGTCCTGGTAAATCCGAACTCTAGCAGCAGCCCACTGCACCTCGCGCTTCTGCTTTGCCCAGTTTAACACCATCCCCTTCATGTGGTATTTATGGCAGCAGATAATTACAGCTCTCGGCGGCTCATTTACTTTGGGTTTCAGCCTTAAGGACCGATGAGGTTGGTCCAGTTCATACCGGGCCTTGCCCTCCCCCATCAACTCTGCCAGCATCTTAGCAAAGTACTCTGTTGGCCTTGAGCTCTCTGCCCCTTCGGGCAAGCCCATAATTCTCAGATTGTGCTGCCACGAGCGGTTCTCCAAGTCCTCGAGCTTTGCTCAGAGTCGTCAGTTGACCTCCACCATCCTCCACAGCTCGTGCCCCATTGAGATGAGTTGGTCGCTGTGCTGCGACGTGGCCTCCTTCACTTCGTTCATCTTTTCACCTTGTTCTCTCACCTTGGCCGATGTCTTTGCCACATCACCCTCACTGGGGTGATTGTCTCCTCCACCAATGATCTCAGTGCAACCGCCATCTCCTTCCTCAATGCCTCCATGTGCCTCGCAAACTTCTTCTCCAGCTCCACAGCCATCACCTCAGTCATCCTTTCCATATGGTCCGACATCCGTCATCCTGTCGGCGCTTTTACTGGTCTTCTCATTCGACGGCGAACCCGCGTTTCCTCCCTTTACAGCTGTTTTTGGCATCCCTCAACCGCTTAGTATTTTTTCCTCCTTTCTTCAATCTTAAAATAAAAAAATAAAATAAAAATAATAAAATAAATACATTTAAAAAAAATTAATAAAAAACTAAATTAAAAAAAATGTAAAAATCTAAATTCAGTGGGGCCTGTCCGATGTGCGCTGCTTGCTCTCTACATTCATCCTGGATTCGGGCCTTGCCTCAGGCCAAGCTCCTCCCCTGCCGCTTACTTTGGGCTCGTTGCCCCTGCTCCTCTGACCACGGGGCTCCCCTCCGGCTCCAAACCGGCCCGACCCGGCGGCCGTCCCTCAGGCCCCAACAGTGGAAGAAACCCGATCGGCGAAACAACGGGGAAAGCCCCCGAAAACACTGAAATGTCTCGGACCAGTAGGTGCCTCTCTCCAACGCCCTGTGCCTGCTATTTTAACTGCACATTTACTTTTAATTTCAGAGACCAGGCAGTTGGAAAAATAATTGCAGTATTTAAAATAATCCTGATTTCCTGGCAAGAACATTTAAATATGTATTATATCATTCTGTAAATGTACATCCACACAGCTCATAGCTGAATTCTCAGAAGGGGTCGAAGAGTTTGTGTGATAAGTGTGCATTTAATAAGGATAACGTAACATGTGGCGTTTCATTGTTCTGGGCCTGTCACTTCCCTACATGGAAAGTTTTCCAGCCAAGTTAAACAGTTATTGTGTCTGGATATCTCCACTGAGGAGAAGGGAAATGGGATTTTGTCACCTGTCGCCTTGTGTAATTCTTCAGATAGCCAGTATCCCTTAGAAACGGATATTGGCTACAATTAAATCAGTTTGCACAAATGTGGTACAAGGAGACCTGATGGCGAAGGTGGAATACAAAATAACATCAATTTGTTTTGAGAATTGGAGCACGGCTGTGAAGTCCTTATCGTGGCATTTGTTGCAAGCTGGATGCGGTTTCTTTTTTCAAGAAAAAGCTGATATAAGATTATTAGAGCAAAACATTTAACATTTGCTGCAAGTTTCCCCTTCTCCCCCCTCCTCCGTTTCCCTTTCTGAAAAAAATAACTGCAGTTACGTTTTGTGTTTTTGACAAAAAATCCATTGAGAAGTAGAAGTGTAACAGTTGGTGTTTTTTCTGTCTTCCTTACTCTGCATTTTCCCACCAGATTCAGAACTAAAATTATTCTCTAGGTAAATCTCAAATCCGTGTGACCTCAAGAATGCCTTGACTATCCCTGATATGTACCTAAGCTTTCACTAACATGAAGAGATTAACAAATGTGGACTTTATTATTGCATGCATTTAGAATAGAAATGATACTCCCTTGTTATTCAAAAGACAAGCATTTGTAATTGCTGTGTGAAGTTAGATTTTTATTAATATTGTACGTTCAGTGATTCCTATTTCTCACCATTGATCTTACGTAATATTTAAATTCTAAATCCATGCTTTGATTGGAGCAATTATACTTACATAAATAGTTCGGAGATGGTAGTAGGCACTTCCTGGATTTACATACTGACAATTGAAAAAGGAACTGTTACGCACATGACTAATTCTGTTTGATAGTTTGCTTATGTTTGAATTGTGTTGCTTGGTTTCTCTCAATACTGTAATCTTTGACAAGTGCCTTTACCAAAAGACATTTAGGGTTGGGATGTGGAATTTAACTACATCCTGGGTTTTAAACTCCTCATGCACTGTGATTGGAATTCAGGCAGCAGATAGGAAAAGTACTTAAAGCATCTATTACATTTTATAAGTTCATAAGATCTAGGAGCAGAATTAGGCCATTCGGCCCATCGAGTTTGCTCTGCTAGAACACATGACCTAGGAGCAGGAGTAGACAATTTAGCCTCCCAAGCCTAAACACCTTCAATGTGATCATGGCTGATCCTATCATGGCCTCAACTCCACTGACCTGCCTGTTCTCCATAACCCTTCAACCCATTGCCAATTAAAAATCTGTCTAACTCCTTAAATTTGCTCACGGTCCCTGCATCCACTGCACTCTGGGGTAGCAAATTCCACAGATTCACAACTCTTTGGGAGAAGTAGGTTTTCCTCAAATCTGTTTAAAATTTGCTGCCTCTTATTCTAAGATTATGACCTAATTTTAGAATGCCCCGTACGAGGATGCATCAGCTCCACGTCTACTTTATCCATACCTTTTTGCACCTGGTATACCTCAATTATATCTCCCCTCATTCTTCTAAACTCTAAAGAAAACAGGCCTGACTGTTCAAACTCTTCTGTTACGACAAACCCCTCATCTCTGGAATCAATCTAGTGAACCTCCTCTGAACTGCCTCCAATGCCACGACATCTTTCCTCAAATAAGGGAATCAAAACTGTGCATAACACTGTTCAAAACCAGTGGCTGCTTTCTCCTGTACTTAATGGGGTGTAAATTATTGAGGAGCACACTGCATTGTCAATATTGTCGAATAAGTTTCTGTTTTTAATTTTGTTTCAATTTTCCTTCCTCCACTTCTGATACCACTGACTTATTGGAATATAGTTTCGTGAGTGTTCTCTGACCAGCAGTGACTCCTACAAATGGATATTCTTAACGAAGGAGCCTGAACAGTGTATTAACAAGCTATCTGAATATGTGAGCACAGTAAGAAGCCTTACAACACCAGGTTCAAGTCCAACAGGTTTGTTTCAAACACGAGCTTTCGGAGGACTGCCTGAAAGCTCATGTTTCAAACAAACCTGTTGGACTTTAACCTGGTGTTGTAAGGCTTTTTACTGTGCTCACCCCAGTCCAACGCCGGCACCTCCACATCATCAGTATGTGAAGCATAAATCTACATTTCCAGCAAAAGTTGCTGGATAGCATTCGGATTCAGAACCTAGCTTTGGCATCTCAACTGAGGTTTACCAGCTGAAAGACTGCAGAGTGAACCACTGACATTTAGTTTGCATAAGTGCAGGCAGTTATTTAAGCTTTGAGCCATTGTAAAATCCCCAATATGTATTGGTGCAGGTTATTGAAATGGCTGCAGAACAGAACCTGTACTATGGTTATTTTAATAAAACAGTTTATTATATTGTATCTGCGTTGTAATCTTTGTTCCTGTAGTTTCTGTAACCTTGTATCTCATTAGATTTATCTGAAGACAAATTTCTCTCAATGTATTCTCCTATGGTAGCTTGACAACATTTATAGTGCGAGTATTGGTTACATACAGAATTTTCCCAGGTGCTAACGTGTGCTGCAATGCTTCCTGTTCTTTATGAAATAGTTGCTTGTGTATTTAAACTTAATTTAAGTAGATTGACTGGGGTCTGAATGTTTGAGAAGTCCTTCTGGAGTGTACAGGGCTCCCTGATGCCATGTTCCTTTCCTTTTTTCAGGTTCATGTGCGCTCAGCTCCCAAATCAAGTGCTGGAGAGCATTACCATTATTGACACACCTGGAATCCTCTCTGGGGAGAAGCAACGGATGAGCAGAGGTGAGTGTGTCCTTTTAAAAGGAAGCTGGGTGGCTATAAGACATCTCTCCTGAATTGCGCACAGGAAAAGCTGAGTATATTGTTTTCTGTTTCCTCCTGGGCGGTTATATTTGTTGTTTTTGACCTTGACTGACATTTTTCAAGTTTTAACTTTTCCCATGTTAGAAGATTTTTTGTTTGCTGATTCAGTTTCCTTTTTTTCCTTTCCTCCCTTATTTTAAAAATAGCTATTTCCTCAGTCCCCTCCTTCAGTGAACTTAGACTGGGTTTTGACAACTCCAGGTTGACTGACACCATGCCCATTGGACAATCCTAATGAATAAAGAATAAAGCCTGACAAAGTAAAACTGAATCCAAGTGTTGTCAATGGTACAAATTCTGGTGCTTGAAACAAACTGCATCATAGTTAGCCCCATAACACATCCAGAGCATGGTTTCTATCATGGAAGTCTGGTGATGGCAAAAGTGTTTGTGTTGAATTAATTGGAATCATTTACTAAATTCCCATATGTAATAGCATACAAGTACACCCCCCCCCCCCCCCCCCCCCCCCCCCAACCGCATAGTCGGGGAATCCAGGTGAGTAAGTCGTGTATGTGGGGAAATTCTTCTTTAAAGCAGTGCAAGTGAAATCTGCTTTGTTTTGAGACGCCTTGCATGCTTTTCTTCTAGTGATGCAGTGGTATTTTCACTAGACTAGTAATCTAGGGACCCAGAGTAATGCCCTGGGGATCCGCGTTTAAATCCACCACAGCAAATGGTGAAATTTGAATTCAATGCAAATCTGGAATTAAAAGTTTAATGATGAAACCATTGTCGTAAGCTTGCTTTGCACCTTTGCTACTTTTATCAGATGTTGCTTTTGGAGTTTAGCAGCTTGTTGCCAAACTGTGAATATTTGACCTTGCAGCAGTTTAGCTTTTTTTTTTTCAAGGTCACCTCCTATTTTACTGAGCACAAATAGGTTACTGTTTACAAAATCTAAAGGATGCTAAACCGCACAAGATTATTCCCCTTTTCACCGTTTTTCTACCTCCTAGGAGATTGGAATTCACACCTCTGCAGAGACTTAATCCAGTGCTGTAGATAGACTGCTCGGCCAGATCCCACCGCTACCAGAGTTTCCAATTTATGGGGGTCGGTTAGCTCAATTCGGTGGATGACTGGTTCATGATGCGGAGCAACATCAACAACACTGGTTTAATTCCCGTACTGGTTTAGGTTAAACTATGTCCCCCTCCTTCGGTGTGGTGACCTTCCGGTTAAATCACCACCAGTCAGCTCTTTCTGAAAGGGGAGAGCAGCCTATCGTCCTCTGGGACTGTGGCAACATTTACATATTGGGAGATTGGAGATTACTGGTGAATCATAGAATCCCTACAGTGTAGAAGGGGGCCATTTGGCCCTTCGAGTCTGCACTGACACTCTGAAAGAGCACCCTACCTTGTCCCTTGCTCCCCATCCCCGGAATCCCCAACCAACCTGTGCATCTTTTGGACACTAACAAGCAATTTTCCCATGGTCAATCCATCTAACCAACACATCTTTGTGGGAGGAAACCCACACAGACAGGGGGAGAATGTAGAAATTGCACACAGATAGTCACCCAAGGCCACAATTGAATCTGGCCCCTGGCGCTCTAAGGCAACAGTGCTGATTACTGTGCCATTGTGCTACCCATAGTTAACTGATTTTGTTTTATCTGCAGCAAAGGTTCACTTCCATAATCTTATTGGCATCTAAAATATCCTAAAATGACAGTTTTAGGCTAATCCTGATCATTTAAACCAGCTCAAAAAACTAGGAACAATGAGATATTATTGTAATGCATTTTAATTACATTACGCACCTAATACAGACAGCAGATTACTATTACAGACCGAGGCTCATGGGAGGACCATGTGGAAGAACTGCAGGCATGCCATTGTAACTTGTTTACACTGGTTGATGCCAGAAGTTCAACTCCCTTGGGCTTTTGTATGTTGTGCCAATTATTGTATTAACAATGGTTTGTTAATATGAAAACTAGTATATATTGACAAATATTTCTAACATGTAATGCATTAACTCGGAGTAATCTTGTAAATTATGCAACCTTTAGTGCACATTAGCATTGCTTTTCATTGTATTATCTCATTTTGATGCTCTGAATAGCATTCTTTGTATTAAAATCATCTCCTGACCATCTAATTTTGTATCTAGATAACAACATAGCAGTCCTTGGAGATGATTAGGCCATTAATGTGATTCACAGGTTTTAAACTTTTCCTGAATATGAGCTCTTATAATCTACAATATAAGCAGAATATTTGTTTCAATGGACTGAATTTTACAGGGGTTGTATTGCTCAGCCCCCTGTTAGAAAGGTTGGTCTCAAACCAACCAACTTTAAACAAGAAAGGCTGCCCCACAGTGATATATTACGGGTGGTCTAAGCAAGCTGAGAGTGGGACTCGCCTCTCAGTGGAAGGAAGATCTGCTCTCTAGCTGCTGGCCAATCTGATTGGTTGGCAGCTCTCGTAGTCGTAGTAGTGCCAGAACCCAGTTGGAAGTTTGGAGACCTGGCGCAAGGCACAAAGTGGGATTAAATCTTTTAGAAGTGCACAAGGCACAGCTCTTCTCTCCCCCCCCCCCCCCCCCCCCCACACACACACACAAAGGAAATAGTCCCCCCTTTATTCCCACATATTCATCACTTTGGTGAAAACCAGCCTTTTCACCAAAGCCTGCTCAGCTTCCACTAGCCAGAATATTACGGCAGTGGAGGTGGACTGAGGTCCTTAAGTGGCCATTAATTGACCATGCAAGGACCTCCATAGGCCTCTGGGTGGATGGACTAGTGGTCGCTCTGTCTAGCCCACAATTATGGGGACCTGGTTGGGGTGGGTGGCAAAGTGGTGAGCTACCCACCTGTCTTATTTTATGTGCTCCTTGTGCACATGCTCTGAAAAGGGGCAGTAAAATCTAGCCCAATGTGTAAGTTGCTTCGTTGAAAAATGGTCCATAAAGTAATAAAACATTTTTTCAGAATGCAGTGATTGGTTTAATAGGTACAAGTTGTGGAATATGTAGTTGGACTAATGCAGGAAGCAGGGGAGAAACTGATGATTGTTGACTATGCAGGAAGTAGTCAATATGTGGGGTTGTAGCCTGTTCGGAGGTGATGAGGGAGTGTAAATATCGGACAAGATTGCTATGGAAAAGGACAACAATGGGCCTGAGGTCAAAGTTTTAAACTGGGAGAAAGCTGATTTTAACAAGATCAGATAAATTTCGGCCAGAGTGGGTTGGGAGCAGACACTTTTAGGTAAATGTGTGACAGAACAGTGGGATGCATTTAAGAAGGAAATAGGGAGAGTGCAGGGCCAACACGTTCCAATCAAGAAAAAGGGTGGGACCAACAAATCCAGTCAACCTGGATGGTGGGGTGGTAAATAGTGTGGAGATAAATAGAGTTTCTATTACGGGAGGATATAGACAGGCTGGTCAGATGGCTGATCAGTGGCAAATGGAATTTAATCTGGATCAGTGAGAGATGATACATTTGGGCAGGACAAACAAGACAAGGGGATACTTGATAAACGGCAAGATCCTGGGAAGCACCGAGAACCAGAGGGATCTTCGTGTGCATGTACGCAGGTTCCTTAAGGTAGCAGAGCACAGGGCAGCACGGTGGCCTAGTGGTTAGCACAGCTGCCTCACGGCGCTGAGGTCCCAGGTTCGATCCCGGCTCTGGGTCACTGTCCGTGTGGAGTTTGCACATTCTCCCCATGTCTGCGTGGGTTTCGCCCCCACAACCCAAAAATGCGCAGAGTAGGTGGATTGGCCACACTAAATTGCCCCTTAATTTGAAAAAATAATTGGGTAATCTAAATTTATTTTAAAAAAGGTAGCAAAGCATGTGGTTATGGTGGTTAAGAAGGCGTATGATATGCTTCAGAGCAAGGAGGTTATGTTGGGACTGTATAAAATGTTAGTTAGGCCACAGCCGGAGTATTGTTTGCAGTTCTGGAATCCGCATTCTAGGAGGGATGTGATAGCACTGGAAAGGGTGGAGAGGAGATTTACCTGGATGTTGCCTGGGCTGGAGAGTGATAATTATGAAGAGAGATTAGATAAGACTTGGATTGTTTTCCTTGGAGCAGAGGAGACTGAGGGGCACATGATTGAGATGTATAAAATTGAGGGGCCTAGATAGAGTAGACAGGAAGAAACGTTTCCCCTTGGTGGAGGGATCAATGACCAGGGGGCACATATTTAAGATAAGGGGCATGAGTTTTAGAGGGGATGAGAGGAAAAATCTTTTTACCCAGAGGGTGGTGGAAGTTTGGAACTCACTGCCTGAAAGGGTGGTGGAGGCAGAGACCCTCACAACATTTAAGAAGTATTTGGATGTACACTGTGAACCCAGGGCATACAAGGCTTGGGCCAAGTGTTGGAAAATGAGATTAGAATGGTTAGGTAGCTGCTTTTCATTGGTGTAGACTCAATGGGCCAAAGGGCCTTTTCTGTCCTGTATGACTCTCAGACAAATTGAATGTCAAACTGATCTTGGCATTAGAGGGGTAAAAATAATTTTGGGAGCTATATATCACGTGGCCGAGAACGGAGTACAGACTGTTAAGGCAAGTTCTGGAAAGATGAGAGCATTTTATCTAAGTTTACAAGACTTATAAAGTGAATATAAAGGTGACTTGTATGAACTGAGGATGCACAAATAAAAGTGTGACAACAGAATCTGAACTGGGTAAGTGCTGTGAGACTTGCAGGTAGTTTTCTTTCCATTGTAGTTTTCTTTCCATTTTTGCTTTTATTGTAAAAGTACCCAATTATAGCTTTTCCAATTAAGGGGCAATTTAGCGTGGCCAATCCACCTAACCTGCACATCTTTGGGTTGTGGGGGCGTAACCCACGCAGACACAGGGAGAATGTGCAAATTCCACACAGACAGTGACCCGGGGCCGGGTTCGAACCCAGGTCCTCAGCGCCGTAGGCAGCAGTGCTAACCACTGCACCTCCGTGCTGCCCTACTATTTACTATTCGTGAGTGGCATCCAGTTCAATCTTGGAGATCACATTGAGGGGATCTTGCATGGAGTCCCTGCTCCTGACAGCAATCAGGATACCATTAATAATTCAGCAGGGCATCTCTTGGCTCCTTACCTCATTACAAAAACAGAAAATACTGGACATCCTCAGCAGATCTGACAGCTTCTGTGGAGAGAGAAGGAAGCTAATGTTTTGAGTCTGGCTGACTCTTTGTCAAAGCTCTGGAGTAATCCAGACTCAACGTCAGCTCTCCTCCCTCCACACAGATGCTCTCAGACCTGCTGAAATTGTCCAGTATTTTCTGTTTCAGATTTCAGCACCGGCAGTAATTTGCTTTTATCCTTTCCTCATTACTTTGCCCTGTCTGCTTCCCTCTCTGTTGTCCTCTGCTCCAGATCAACAGGACGAAACCTGCAAAGAAAGGGCAACAAATCAAAGGCATTAATCTAGTCTTTCTCTCATTTTTGCTTTTGGATGGCAGCTGTTCATCATTCTGCCATTCTTACTTCCTTTGGCATTCTACAACAATTTAAACTTTCCTGTATTTCACGCCATCACAGATCTTCCGTTTTGTTCTCCCATCCTTTACATTGCTAGAGGCTATTGCATTTCTAACTTTTCCCAGGTCGTTGACCTGAAATGTTGACACTGTTTCTCCCACCACAGATGCTCACTGACCTGCTGAGTACTTCCAGCATTTTCTCTGTTTCACATTTTCAGTGACTTTCAAATGTATGCTGTATTTTATTTTGTATTAGTAAATTATTTGAATTACCTGACATTAATTGCTTTACATAGCGTACCATATATTTACCTGGTCCATGTTGAATAAGCTCTGTTGCTATATACTTGTTATATACCCTAAGCATTGGTCTGGCCTGCAGAAGGTAAAAGCATCATAGTGTATTCTAATAAGCTGATGTGTACTTGCCTGCTCAGTCTCTGAGTGTGCATCTTGATATTAGCCAACATTAACTGTTCCTGTTCCTATGGGACAATCTTTCTCTACTTAAAAAGGAAAAAACATTTGACCTATCTCTCCTTTTTAACAGTTTTTCCTAAATTCAACCTCCCTTTCTTTTCTGAGGTCCTTGACAATATTCTTGCCACTCGACCTGCCATATTTCTTGAAACTCCCTTTTCACTGTCCTTTCAATCTGGCTTTTAACTATGCCACAGCACTGAGGCTACCCAGGCTAAAGTCAAAAGTATCATCTTCTGCGACCATGGTATGCTATTACTACTTGTTCTCTAAATTTTCTGGCTGATTACATTATCCTTCTGTCTTTTTGTTTCCTTACCCATCTCCATGGAATACCCTTGCATGGATCCAACTTCTATTGTGTTAAATTTCTACATTGTATTTCTTACAACTAACAAAATTCCAAAATACTTCATTGGCTTTAAGTTGTATTAAAGAAGGCATGGAAGATGCTATATAAGTGTAAGCTTGCTCTTACAATGATGCAGAGAACTCCAGATATTGTTTTAAGGGTCAATTGGGCCAAGAGCTACAAATTGATTTAAAACCAAAGATAGATAAAATGATTTCCTTTAAAATGCGGTCAGTGCTGAATTCTATTGCCTAGTAGTTTGCTCTCATTAATATCTTTGGAGCAGAGGGGGAGCTGCATTTTAGGCTGGGGTTGAAATACCAGCAAGGTGCAACCATGAGCTATTTTACAATTGTCATTTTACATTTACTCATCCTCCTCTTGGAAGAGCATAGACAAACCTATATAAAAAAGGCAAAACTGTCGAATGATGGGAGTCAAAACTAATCATCATGGCAAATGGTCCAAATATTTTTTTTTAACAGACAATTTTATTGACGTATTTTTTGAAAATATCTTTTAATTAAAAATTGCAGAAGTTGAAACTGGTTTTGGGTTTTCACGCCTGAATCAATATAGCAAATGAGGAAGTGTGCAATATGAATTAAATATGCATAAACTGTGCCAAGCCATCTGCAATCTGTGTATTCTATTGAGTTATTAACAGATGACTCTTTTTGCAACATTGCTAGTTTGTTAACCACATTTGGGGAACTGTCAAGCAGGCATTTGTTGTAGAAACCTCCTTCCAAGTTGCTCAATTTCTCAGTCACCACTGGAACTGCCTTTGCCTGACATATTTGGTTCGAAGAATGGATATTGTTGAGTTTATGGAATCATAGAATCATAGAATGACAGAAGGAGGCCATTCGGCCCATCGGGTCTGCACTGGCCCATGTAAAGAGCACCCTACTTAAACCCACACCTCCACCCTATCACTGTAACCCAGTAACCCCACCTAACCTTTTGGACACTAAGGGGCAATTTAGCATGGCCAATCCACCTAACCTGCACATCTTTGGACTGTGGGAGGAAACCGGAAGCATCAGGAGGAAACCCACCTAGACACGGGGAGAAAGTGCAAACTTCACACAGTCACTCAAGGCCGGAATTGAACCTGGAACCCTGGAGCTTTGAGGCAGAAGTGCTAACCACTGTGCCACTATGCCGCCTCCCAACCTGGCAGGAAAATAAAAGTCCAATACTGTTTTTGAGGAAGTACATAGCGGAATGAGTGATAACCTGGACCTGTGGCAGTATTATGGTGTGGTGAGAAATAGTATCCTCACTTCCCACCCCTGCCAACCCAAATTTGCAACATTTTATTATGTGCCTCATCCACTAAAGTGAAGGTGTTACAAATATTCTGGTGGCCATGTGTCCAAACTCACTGCCCATAGTTTGTAATAAAATTACAACTATGTGCACATAGTTGACTTTCACCAAGTGTTATCCCATTATCATCACCTAGCTTCTATTAATGAACCACTTTTTTATATTTGGCTCATTTGCTGTTGTACATTCTCAAATTTGCTTAATTCAATTAAATTTCTTTACTAATATGAACCAGCAGCATTAAAAGCTGGAATTTCTTTTAAGGAAAATAGCTAATATTTTTTATTATCTTTTGTACCTCTGGCCTTGTGTTGCAGTATGTTTTATTGTTTAATACTTTAGTAAGATGTGGATTGGGTCTGCCAATTCCATTCTGCTCCAGTTAAAAGGATGAAGCCTGATGTTACCCTCACAGAAAAAAAGTCAAAATGCTGCTGACAGTTCTCTGGGTGACTACCTCAGGAAGAAGACCTGGAATAAGCTCACAATTTTTAGAGGCTCTGTAGATGAAAGAAATGAGGTGTTTTGAGGGGTGGAGGAAGGTAATAGAGTAAAAAACACAAGTTTCCGTTTCTGAACTCCATGAATATGGTTGCCTGGAATGTCTTCCACACCTGTGACTTCCACTTGTATTTGTGCCATGTTTTTACCCACTGAACGTTTTAACCTTGCATCTGAGTTCGCCCGCAATGCCTCTGTTTCTTTTCCTCTTGATCTGTCTGTCTACTTCTCTCCTTAGCCATCCTCCTCCCCATCACAATTCTACCTTTTCAGAATTTGGCTATATAAGACTAGGTCCAAGAGTTTGTGGGTGCAGATTTGATGTTATTTGTGCAAAGAGCAGTAGAATTGAAAGTATTGCACAATGTGTTGTGTATTGTAATGGCTTAACACTGCCTCTTCTACAGTCTGAAAATACGAGTACTTATTAAGTAAGGCTAAACATAGGAATAGGAGAAGGTAATTTCACCCCTCGAGCCTGTCCCGCCATTCAATTAGATTATGGCTGATCTGTGACTTAACTCCATATACCTGCCTTGACTCACATCCCTTAATATTATTGCTTAACAAAAATCTGTATCTATCTCAGATTTAAAATTAATAATTGATCTAGCTTCAACTGCTCTTTGTGGGAGAGAGCTCCAAAACCTCTCATCCTTTGAGTGAAGAAGTTCTTCCTAACATCTCTCCTGAACAGCCTTGCCCTAATTCTTAGACTGTGCTCCCTAATTTTAGAATCTCCAACCAGTGGAAATAGTTTACTTTATCCACCCTGTCATTCCTTGTTTAATGTCTTGAATACTTTGATCAGCTCACATCTTAGCCGCCTAAATTCTAGCGAAAAGCTACGTTACTCTCCCTCCAAGGCCAAAATATTCTTCCCGAATGCAAAATGCTCACAGTACCAAGTGGGGTCGAACCAGGATTTTGTGTAGCTGCTGCATAACCCCTGTGTCTTTATATTCCAAACCTCTAGATAGCATTCCATTAGCTTTTTCGATTGTTTTCTGCACTTGTTCAAAAGCACAGGTATTTTTTTCAGTAGTCCTGCTTTCGCTTAACTTAAAAAATCTAGTGGTCAGGATTCTTATTTAAATATTGAGAGATTGTATTATTCTAAGATTGATTACATGGTAAGAAATAAATGGTTCTGTGAAATGAAAATTGCTTATTGTCACGAGTAGGCTTTAATGAAGTTACTGTGAAAAGCCCCTAGTCGCCACATTCCGGCGCCTGTTTGGGGAGGCTGTTACGGGAATCGAACCGTGCTGCTGGCCTGCCTTGGTCTGCTTTCAAAGCCAACGATTTAGCCTAGTGTGCTAAACAGCCCCTGTTTGACTGTTATGGAATTTATTACAGGACACTAACAAACTGAACAATAACTTGAGCTTGTTTTCCATAAGCAATGGTTTTCCTTCCTCTGCTGTAATTCACTGTTTCTTTGCGTGACGGCTTTTGGCCCAGTGGGGAGATTATTTATCGGACAGCTTGCTGGCTTATCACCAGTTTAAAAACTGCCAAGACTGGATTTGTGGATATGCATGATTTCTACATAGAATCATAGAATTTACAGTGCCGAAGGACGCCATTAGGCCCATCAAACCCCACCTAACCTTTTGGACATTAAGGGGCAACATAGCATGGTCAATCCACCTAACCTGCACATGGCTAATATATTCCCATGATATATTTATTTAGGCTAGCTGAGCAATGCACTCGCATGTCATATACATGCAATAGATTGTCAAAATTGGGAAATATGTTTGAGTGCTCCCTTTTTGAACATTCAAAAAGAAAAGACCATCAAGACCAATAAACTCGCCCCATCAGATATGATGTAACCAAACAGAGCCAACAATTCAGCTGTCCAATTGGGAGACATATGACAATTCCACTCTTGACTTCTTTAAACAGTTGAGTAAAGGATCCAGGAGAAACAGATAGTCGATGACTCCTCGCAGTTATGTCTAACTCCAACCTTACCTTGTACAACTAGAAGTACCCTCTTCATTCAGGATCCCATTACATTCCCCTTTAAAAGGTTGCAGTTGATCACTACTCACCACAAGTTTAGGAATTACGTTCAACAGGTGATGCTCTTCAGCAAAATGATATCTCTTTATCCACAAATTTTATGTTATGTCTATTGTCTAGATTTAAACAAAGCTGTTGCAGTTCCTGTATTCCAGGAAAAGGCTTGAAGCAACCCTCATTGTGACTTATTTGTAGGGCTGGGCAAATGGGTCACAGAGCAAAGTCACTCTCATGCTCAAAGTTTATAAGTGTAAACTCTCAGAGCACTCAACTTACTCTTAATGAGCGATGATGTTCCATACAGATATGTCTGCAGTTCCAGGCTATGTATGAAAATCACTGTAATGAGGAAAGTTCTGATTTTATTCCCACTTTTCCCATAAATTCTATACATTGGATGGTTTCAACGGACCAGATTTGACATGAGTGGGCATCTTTTGGTGTGCCCTTTTAGACGTGTTTGTGTACATTTAGGTTTTGAACATTTTCTGACCACAAAGATGCTGAAAGTACGGGTTGATTTGGACCAATGTGTTATCTACCCAAGACTCCTTACTGCAAAATTAGATCGAGAATTTGAAATCCTTTATTTAGTGACAACTTGGTTTGGTCTTCCAAGAGGAAAACATGCAACGTCCACACAGTCACCCAACACTGGCCCCTGGTGCCGTAGACAGCAGTGCTAACCACTTTACCACTGTGCTGCCTTGAATCTTCATATCCTGAAATTAGTAATCAATGGTACTTTTGTAAAGGACTTGTTAAATCCTTGTGTGTTTCTCTTTTTAATCCCTGCCCCTGCAACATTGCAGTTTTTGTTTTAAATTGCATATTTTGATCATTTTTTTCAAACTGGAAACACCCATGGCCTAATGTACTGGCCCAGGTCTCCCCCTAATGCTCTGTGGCATAGCCTGTGATGTTGTGTTGATGGATTTGACAGCCAATCAGCTCGTTTGAAATCCGGGCCTTTGACGGATTCTCATTTGGGATTTGTGAAGCCTTTTTGAAGGTTCTGGAACGGGTGCAGCAAGCTCCATTTTGTCTCAGTTCTGTGAAATCCGAGGAAACAACACACAGCCAGTCTAGGCTCTCTCTATCAGCTCCTGGCCGGGCGATTTGAATGCTTCCAGCCAGCTTGGAGAAGTAATGCCTGCCTTAAATGTCTCCAGCCAGGTTGGTGAAAGTTTGGAAGGCCTGGTGATTTAAATGTCTTCAGCTAGCCTGTGAAAGTGACCTATGAGAGGGTGAGAGCAGCTATGGGCAAGTAGGCATTTCTATCCTGGTTAACAACTGTGAGCCTGTGCTCCAAGCCCCTCTTCCCTGATAAATTCTTCCTGAGGATTCTGAGCTGGGAGAGGTGCTGTTTAAAAGCCCACTTAAAACCCTCATTCTGAGATCTGTAGTTTTAACTATTTGAGGCTGATAGTCCATCTGATGGACACAGGCTAGAATTGCACAGACCTCAATGGGGGAATCCTCAGTGTCGAGACCCTGAAAGTGAAAGCGATTTACCAGAGAGAATTCTATAGCCTACAAGTTGTGGTTGAAGACTATTAGAAGATCGCAGGCTACAAAGACCACTACCTCGGCAGCAAAGAATCATCTCCCGCCTTTTAATCCCTGTTATTTTCAATCTTTCCCTACCCCTACCGTATGTTTGTCTTGTGTGTGTCTGAGTGGAGGGTGGGATGGGGTTTGGGCAATAGTTAGATTAGCAAACCATTGTTGCATTCTTACCATTATATATTCAGCTTTTTTTCATGGTATAAATAAATAGTTTTTTAATCTTTTACTGTAAATGTGCTGCCATAACTCATGGGAGCAGTCTAGGATTAAAGATTTCAGGAAAATACACAAATTATTGGTTAATTCATTTGTGTTGGGACACCGGGGTTACTGGGGCTAGAATCTGACCGTGCACTCAGCCCAGGGTATCATAACACATTTTTATATATCTTTTGGTATCCATTCACCGAAACCGAACAGTAATTTGAATTTCTGAAGCGAATTTGTTTCTCTGACTTGATGGAATCCTCTGTGGACAGAAGCTGCTGCCTTAGCAGAAGAAATGGTATGTCATCATCTGAATCTCAATTTTGCTAATTTAGTTTTGTGTTTCATTTTCTTGTCTGAGTAAGCATCAACTTCTGCATTCTGGCAGAAACACTGGATGCTGGGGAAATAGAAACTGCTGGAAACACTCTGCAGATCAGGCAACATCTGTAGAGAAAGAAAAACAGCTAATATTTCTGGTCAGTAATCTTTTCATAGGTTGCCTGATATGCTGTGGCTATGTATTGGGCTAATTTGCAGTTACTTTCTCTTCTCTGAGTGATGTGTTTTTATGCAGTACTAATCTCACAACTCCCAATAATTGCCCGTTGGAACTTTTCAAGTGGTCTCAGCAGGCTCCCACCTCAGATTTTGTCCTGCTTTGCTGTCATTTTTGCAGATGTGATGGGTAACTTTGGAACATCACATTGCTTACTATAAATATGGTGTTCCTCGTTCTTCTTAGATCACTCCTTTTTTTACCCTCCAAGATTACTACATATGTGTGCTAAATTACCTTGTAAAAAGTTTGTTTTCTTGTTCACTTCCAAAAAAGCTGTTTTGCAAGTTCTAGAAATGCACCGGTTGTTGTGTATGTCAGGTTCAGAAAGCAGAGAATCAGTTCCTATGTGACCATCTCCATTCCACTCTGAAGTCTGTCTTACTCTCCTTGCAGATTTAACAGTTGACTATCTAACTTTTTGTCATGCCCAGCCCAGTAAAGGGTCCTCTTCATAATGTTTAAAACAAAACTTTATTCCCCATGTGGCATCTTCTGGAGTGGACTTTTCTTTCAAGTGAAAAATAAAATACTGCCCAACTAGGCTGCTGAGGGTCATTCATCTTGGTCTGTGGATTGTGAACTGCCACGCTGTCATAATCCAGGCTGGAGGTGCCCTCACCCATGTCCTGAGACTATCCAAAACTTCTGAGTTGAATGGGTCATTCTGAAACCAAGATGGTCATTGTCTCAGACCCCTAGGGTGAATTCTGCAAACAATGACCCAGGTTGTGGCTTATCAACTTCTGTCCAAAACCATATTTGGAAGGTAACTGAGAAACCACATGGTAAGGCAGCCATGTTAGTCTCCCGGTTTGATATTTAAGTACTGAACACGACAAGAAGAGAAACAGCAGCAACAGATAGGGCAGCCTTAAGAACTGGACATGGTAACACGGTAAGGCCACCAAGCCTGATCTTTTTCGAGTCCACCAATAGAACAAACTGACCTCTTGGTAAATAGGCAACGAGCAACTAACTTTGTCACCTGCAGAAAGTCCATCTCTTCGAGAATCCAGCAACGACTCTGGTGTATGACTTGGGCTATTAAATTCACCTAACTTCATTTCAGGATTGAAAATGCCTCTTTTGGGGCGAATACATGAATAAACAATCCTCTTTGTTTAAACCCATGAGAAGCTTGTTAGTTATCATATTATCCACAAACTTAGGGTTAAGAACCACACTCATCTTCCTTTTGAAAAAGCACACTGATTACAGACAGTAGGGAAGGAAATGGGGGTTTCCGTAGTTCTCTCTCAGATTGTCTGTAACACTTGGGTTTGCTTCTCTCTGTTGAGAAATCTATTTGATGTACATTTGGGGACATTGATTTAAGATCATTCACAAAACAGCCTGGGGGAAGAGGGTGAGATTTTTTTTTAATGCAATGAGTTATGATCTAGAATGCACTGCTTGAGAGGTGGGAACAGATTCTGTCGTTACTTTGAAAAGGCAACCGGTTTAGACTTGAAAAGGAAAAATAAAGTGGAGGGCTATGGGGAAAAAGTAGTGAAGTGGGACTAATTGGATAGCTCTTTTCAATGAGCCAGCAATGGCATGATGGGCTGAATAATTTCCTTTGGTACTGTAAGATTTAATGATCTACAGCCTGAAGTTTACAATTGGCGCACTGTTAATTGGATGCGATTTTGCCAAGTTATTTTATTAACTTAACCGTTCTATTTTAATTGTGGAACTTGCTACCACACAGAGTGGTAGAAGCCAATGGCGTAGATGTGCTTAAAGGGAATCAAGATATATCCATGAGAGAGAAGAGAATAGAATTATAGTGTCAGATAATGAACAGTGGGAGGAGGATTGTATGGAGTATAAACATTGGCCTACACCTATTGGGTTGAATGATCTATATGTGCTGGGGATACTATGTAATGGAAGCTTGTGCAAGAAACCTTGTGAAGCCCATCAGCCCCACACAGCATTTCACAAGGAAGCTTCAAATGTGCTTCAATCATCCCATAAAGTAGCCATGAAGACATTGGATAGGTGAATTCTAGGCAACCAGGTGAACTATATATTTCAGCCTGTGGCTATACGGTGAGCTATATATTGATAATTTTGGGTCTTCCAGACTTTTAAGGAATCTAAAATTCATCAGATTATGTTCCAGATCTAATTATGGAATCGCCTATAACAGATCTCGCTTGTGCTAGAAGGGGCCAAGATTGTCTTTATAGTTCTTTCTAATGTAATATTATGTTCCACTCCTTTTTGACATGATTGGCAATTGTTAAGAGTTGTTCTGGTGAGGATAACATTATATAATCTTTAGTATTGTCACAAGTAGGCTTACATTAACACTGCAATGAAGTTACTGTGAAAATCCCCTAGTCGCCACACTCCAGCGCCCATTTGAGTACACCGAGGGAGAATTCAGAATGTCCAATTCACCTAACAGCATGTCTTTCGGGACTTGTGGGAGGAAACCTGAGCGCCCGGAGGAAACCTATACAGACACTGAGAACGTGCAGACTACGCACAGACAGTGACCCAAGTGGGAATTGAACCTGCGAACCTGGGACCCTGGTGCTGTGAAGTAACACTGCTACCGTGCTGCCCTAAGGGGAATGTCAGGAGTGGGGTGCAATTTTATATAATTTTGTGTTTCTGCAATTGTTTAAACTATAGCCCGAGTTCAGATCAGGAGAGTGGCACCTTGTTAATGGAGATTGATAATTGAAGAATGGTCAGCTCATGCATTTTGGATGCAGCTGTCCTCTTTGTTACATGTGTGATGATGAGCCTTCTTTAATTGAAGGAACTGAGAATATGATAAGCCAGCCTCATAGAGTTAACTTGGGGTGTATTGCCTGGAAGGCAAGATATTAATGCACGTCCTGAGGGTTTGAAAAAATGATGGGTTTCTTTTATACTCGCCTGTTTGATTACTTTAGATCAGGGGTGGGCAAACTTTTCCGTGCAAGGGCCGCATTCAGAAATTCACAATTCACAAAGGGCCGCATAGTATATTAAGTAAAATAATTACTTCACCCGGTTATGATTCTGGGCGCCTCATATAGAACATAGAACAGTACAGCACAGAACAGGCCCTTCGGCCCTCGACGTTGTGCCAAGCAATGATCACCCTACTCAAGTCAACGTATCCACCCTATGCCAGTAAGTAATCCAACAGCCCCCCCACCCATTAACCTTTAAAAAAAAAAATAAAAAAAAAAAAATTTTTTTTTTTTTTAGAAAAATTTTTTTTTTTTTTTTAATGACTTGGTGGGCCGCAGAAATACCTTTGGCGGGCCGCATGCGGCCCGCGGGCCGTAGTTTGCCCACCCCTGCTTTAGATGAAAGAAATATTAACTAATTTTCTGTCTGCATTTTTTTTTTAGGTTATGACTTTTCAGAAGTTTTGCGATGGTTTGCTGAAAGAGTTGACCGTATCATCCTGTTATTCGATGCTCACAAGTTGGATATATCTGATGAGTTTTCCGAGGCTATTAAGGCACTAAAAGGCCAAGATGACAAAATTAGAGTTGTCTTGAACAAAGCAGACCAAGTTGATACACAGCAACTGATGAGGGTGTATGGTGCATTGATGTGGTCCCTCGGCAAAGTGATTGACACCCCAGAGGTTGTACGTGTCTACATAGGCTCTTTCTGGGGTAAACCCCTCCAGATTACAGAGAATCGAAAACTTTTTGAGTTGGAAACAGAAGACCTCTTCAAGGACATTAAGGGTTTACCTCGGAATGCTGCACTGCGCAAACTTAATGACCTCATCAAACGAGCCAGGCTTGCAAAGGTACATTTAAAGTAATCTTCAGCTTGGCTCATTACAATATTGGTAATGGATCATTTAAAAATGGCATTGTCAGTTGTTTACCGCAAACACAAAATATTACTGATGACTGGAATCTGACACAAATTCAGAATTCTGAGAATATCTAAGAGAGAAACAGAGCTAACGTTTTAGAGAGAAATGTGCTGAGTGTTTTATTGTCAGCTATTTAGATGGTTAGCTTTCATTTGTATGTACTCCTGGATGGCATGTAATGGTGGTAACGGTCATTGATTTGACATTTAGTTTTTAACAAGAGTTGAGGCCTGGTGTGTCACAATAACATCCCAAAATATATGCATTCTCATTCCCATTCCCTCCTATTTAGATTTTATTGATTGTTGTTTTTACAGGCAGTCCAACTCTCTGAAGATGGAAATTTTAAAATCCATTTTCAAATTCGGATCCTGCGGGGAAGTACTTGTAAATGTAGTATTTTCTTCCCTGGTCAGGATTCTAGTGTTTAGCATTTGTGGGTTATACAATCTAGAGTACTTTGTAGGTAGCCTCATCTTAGGCAGGTCCTCGGGATCGAGGATGACTTGTTTTTACTTTGGTTTGATGGGACTAGAGATGGCTGATGAGTCCATTGTGTGAACTACAGGCTCTGCCACATGCAAGTCTTAGACTTAGACTTAGAACGTACAGTGCAGAAGGAGGCCATTCAGCCCATCGCGTCTGCACCGATCCACTTGAGCCCTCACTTCCACCCTATCCCGTAACCCAATAACCTCTCCTAACCTTTTTGGTCACTAAGGACAATTTAACATGGCCAATTCAACCTAACCTGCACATCTTTGGACTGTGGGAGGAAACCGGAGCCCCTGGTGGAAACTCACGCAGACACGGGGAGAGGGTGCAGACTCAGCACAGACAGTGACCCAGCGGGGAATCGAACCTGGGTCTGTGGCGCTGTGAAGCAACTTTGACTTTGCCATTACACATTCCTGACAAAGTCTCTGTGTTTGGTATCATCCCAAATGAGCCTCCTTCATTTTGGTCACTCACAAGTTAGAGATTCCCATTACTCAGCTGGGATGTTTGACCTCTTCGGGGATTCTCTGAGGACATCCCTCATGTGATTCCGCTATCCTCTGGCCTTGGGTAACGAGTTCCAAATAGAGCAGCTGATTTGGGAATCTGGTATCAGGTATATGAACAGCTTGTGCCACCCAGCAGAGCTGGTTTAGAGTGATTAGTACCTTGGTGTTGGGCATTGGCTTGGAGAGGACACTGCTATTAAGCCTCCTTTCTTGCCACTGGATGTGGAGAATCTTGCGAAGACACTGCTGGTACGTTGTTCAAGTCTCGGAACATTATAGGGACTTGGGGATCACTGCTGCCTGGTAAACTAAGACTTTAGTCTCCGTTTTGAGATTTTGGTCTTCAAATACTTTGTCCTTTAGTTACCAGCATTGAAATATATAAATAGTAGATGGGAATTATTATGGGCCAAGGTTTAGAGAACACCAAAGTATATCATGGAGTTCACCTGACCCACAACTTTGAATAGATTTTTGTTATGGGGAGCACGAGGGCCCACTTTACAGGTGTGGTGCAACAGAGACCTAAAGTATTTTTAAAACAAAACAATGTTTATTTTATGAATCCAGTTAACATTTGATAAACGCACATCTTATCAACTACCAACACTAATGACCCCCACAAACAATATACAGTACTCGATAGGTAACCCTTAGTAACTTTCCTAACAACATCCATAAGCCAAAATACTTTTTAACAAAGACAGTAGGTTTGAATTCTCTACAGAAACAGGTATTACTTTGAAATCATCAAGTGATCTGGAGACATTCTTAAGAGAGAGAGTGATCTCTACCTTATTTGAATGCAGCTCTCCAACTGGAAGCAAAACTAAAACACACAGCCAAAAAGAGCTTCCAGCTCCACCCACACATTGACATCACTGCAGCCATTTGATAAAGCACACTTTTCTTAAAGGGACATTCACATGACAGAATATCATTAAATAAGTAAGTAGTGAGGTGGATAGATGAACCACAATTTAGGGACCCAAGCTCATAAGCTATTAAAGTTAGCTTTCAAATGTAAAAGTAATTAAAATGACAATGTGATAGAATGGATAGCATTTAAAAGCTTGGAGGTGTTACTCCTATTTATAAGCCCTGGTCTGATTAATTGTACATCTCGAAAGAGAATTGTACAACAGAGACACTTTGGAGTGTTTATGCAAAAATCTTTGAAGGTGGCAGGCCAGTTAACAAATAACAAAGCAGTTAGTACAGTGTAAAGGATCCTGGACTTGATAAATAGAGTCAGACTACAGAAGAGAGATAGATACTTGGTTGCCTGGTCTTCCGAAAACAACCTCTCTCTCAATGTCAGCAAAACCAAGGAACTGATCATCAACTTCAGGAAACGTAGTATGGCACACGCTCCTGTCTTCATAAATGGCTCCGAAGTGGAGATAGTCGATAGCTTTAATTTTCTGGTGATCACCATTACCAACAGACTGTCCTAGTCCACTCATGTTGATGCAACAGTTAAGAAAGCCCAAGAATGTCTCTACTTCCGATGGAATGTTTGCATGCCGGCATGTCTGCATCGACTCTCACAAACCTCTACAGATGTGCCATAGAGAGCATCCTATCCGGCTGCATCGCAGCCTGGTATGGCAACCGCTTGGCCCACAGTCGCAAGAAACTGCAGTGTGGTGAACTCAGCCCAACGCATTAAACGAGCTTGCCACCCTCCCATTGATTCTGTCTACACCTCCCGCTTCCTCAGGAAGGCAGACAGCATTGTCAGAGACCACTCACACCCAGGTTTTGCCCTCTTACAGGCCCTTCCATCAGGCAGAAGATACAGAAATCTGAAGACCCTTACATCCAGACTTAGGAACATTGTCTTCCCCACAGTTACCAGACTCCTCAATGACCCTCCCTCGGACTGATCTGTCCCCTATAACTCTTTGCTGCTCTTGCTTATGTCGTATTTGCTTTGTTATTTTGCCCTTGTTCCATATTGTAACTAATTATTTATTTTTCGATGTACTATGTACTTTTTCGCATCCACTGTAACTATCCCTACTATTTTTGTGTACTGTGTACGTTTCCTTGGCCACAAAAAAATACTTTTCACTGTACTTTGGTACATGACAATAAATCAATCAATCAAAAGTAGAACCTATCCTGAAACCAGGTTACCATGGCATTCACCAAATCGATGCTGCTTTTCAATTCAAAGTAATTCAAAGAAGTTACGCATTTCTAGTTTTCTGCCTGTTGAACTCTCATTGAAGCATTGTAGGATTGAACAACACACTATTATAGCATGTTTATCATTTGTGAGGAGCACTGTATTATGGACTTGTCAGTAGTGCACTCGGGGTCAGCCTCATTCATGAACTGATCCCCGTAAACAAGGTAGGATGGACTGTTAAAACGTACGCGATTGATTTGATATTTCTAATTATAGTCATTGCTGCAATTCCGTTTGGCAAATGCAGCTCCAAAGCAAATCACAATTTTAATATGAGTAACATTCTGTTCCAAAAATATACATTACATATATTTAGTATTACTCTCTTGGATTTACTATAGCGTGCAACAGTCCACCAGAAACCTTACACATGAAATGCCCCTGCTATAACCCAAGCTGAAGGGTGTGTTATATTTATATAACTTGTATCCTCAGGATGTGCTCTGCAGTCGTGTTGGAAACCTTTGAACATCTTGAACATACAAACCGTAATTTAATGTCACATTTCCAATGCCCAGTAGATGGAGGTTTTTTAATGCATTGTTTTTTCTGAAATGATAAAGTGTCCGAACATGGGTCATTTAAACATTGGGTTCAGGAATGTACTTTGTGTTCCAGTGTACAGCTGTCTTGAACAGCAATGCTGCTGAATTTGATTTGGAAATGAGTGCCTTGAACTCTGAATTATTTGCATCATGTCCCATTTGAAATGTCTGCACCTTTTATCCTTTTAATTGTATAGAAAATAGTTCAGAATTTCTCGGAATAGGTCGGTTCTGATGGGCTGCACGGCGTTTATCTAATTACCTTTCCTGTCAGCTTGCACTATAGATTTGATGGTTTTGGCTGACTGTGATTATTCATTTGGTTTTAATGTTATCTTCGGAAGTCCATACCTAACCTGCAGTCTGCATCCACATCTGTACTCTGAATTGATGTTGGATCTTCTGGCTGAATTTAGCACCCTAACAGACTCCTGGCCACAAACGTCATTCGTCATTAAGCAGAATTCATCAAATTGCCCCAAATCTCTTTTTCCATGCTCGAAGTTTAAATGTTTGTACCTATGCCATATTTTACTGTACTGATGGTCTATGCAACATCCAAAACTAATCTCACTGCCCCATACCCTCAGCTCTGAATGTTCCTCTGATTCAAATATTTATTCAGATTTTCCTTTCAAGATGTAATGGATAGCTATCCATCTCAAGCACTCCCTGCTCGCATAAACTGCTGCTCTGATGACCCATGTTCTAGAAGAAAGCCTTTATTTTCTTTTGTGCAATGTCCTTTGAAGAGCAAAGTGGGCTGGGGAGTATTCTGAAAGAGGATTAATTAGTTATCGGATTATAATACCTAGAAGAATACCAAGAAATACCTATATGATCTTTATGGGGATACATAGCAAAGACGCAAGGGGTAAATAGAAAGCTAATTTCAGTGGGGTTGAATCAGTCTCTATTTTTTGTTTGGCAATTCAAAACACTGAGTTTGTCGAGAGGAAATAAGCAAGGTTCTCACCCAATGGAACAGATTTCTGTTTGACTATCTTCAATTAGATTCTGGTGTTGAAATAGGTCTCTGAGAATAGAGCAGCGCATCTATTACTATGCGTGTTATACAATTGGAAAGGTTTAGCTCAGTTGGTCGAAACAGAGTGTTACTTATATTGAATAGTGATTTGTTTTGGAGCTGCACTTGCCAAATGGAGTTGCAGCAGAGACTACAATCAGAATTATCAAATCATCTTTAACCTCTTAACAGTCCAACCCACCTAGCTTACTGGGTTTAGCTCAGTTGGCTGGACAGTTGGTTTGTGATGCAGAGCGAGGCCAACAGCGTGGGTTCAATTCCTGTACCAGCTGAGGTTATTCATGAAGGCCCTACCATCTCATCCTTGCCCCTCGCCTGAGGTGTGGTGATTCTCTGGTTAAATCCTCAACAGCCAGCTCTCCCCCTCAAAGGGGAAAGCAGCCTATGGTCACCTGGGACTATGGTGACTTTACTTTTTACAGTTGGAAAGAGCAGAGAACTGAAGACAGGAAGGACAAAGGATTGGGAATTGGCCAAGACCCATTGTAGCTATTTCAGTATTGCCAGCTTGAAGGAATGTGAAAAAGGAGTCTTGGGGCACCTGTGCCATCAGGACTGTTCTGATCCAAGTGTGACAGAGTTTATAGACATGCGCCTTATCAGTGGTAACCATGTCCAGGGAAATCTGATGGACTGCTGTACTGGTGAATGCGCCTTGAGGTTGATTTGAGTGGGAAATACGAGATCGTGCATAGGAGAGGTCAAGTTGGAATGACGGAAAGATTGCATGTCATGACACGTGTGCAGGTGTTCTTGGGATCCCTTTCTTTTTGAAATGTTATCAGTCTCTATGGAGATCATGCACTGTATGAATATTTTTTGTAAGTTAGTCGAAGAATGTGTACAGGTCCACAGGTGGAGAAGGTAGTCAAGAAGGCATACGGCATGCTTGCCTTCATTGGCTGGGGCATTGAGTATAAGAATTGGCAAGTCATGTTGCAGCTGTAGAGAACTTTAGTTAGGCCACACTTGGAGTATAGTGTTCAATTCTGGTCGCCACACTACCAGAAGGATGCGGAGGCTTTAGAGAGGGTGCAGAAGAGAAGTACCAGGATGTTGCCTGGTATGGAGGGCATTAGCTATGAGGAGCAGTTGAATGAACTCGGTTTGTTTTCACTAGAATGACGGAGGTTGAGGGGTGACTTGATAGAGGTCTACAAAATTATGAGGGGCATAGACAGAGTGGATAGTCAGAGGCTTTTTCCCAGGGTAGATGGGTCAATTACTAGGGGGACTAGGTTTAAGGTGCGAGGGGCAAGGTTTGGAGGAGATGGACGAGGCAAGTCTTTTTTTACACAGAGGGTAGGTGGTGCCTGGAACTCGCTGCCGGAGGAGGTGGTGGAAGCAGGGACGATAGTGACATTTAAGGGGCAACTTGACAAATACATGAATAGGATGGGAATAGAGGGATACGGTCCCCGGAAGTGTAGAAGATTTTAGTTTAAACGGGCAGCATGATCAGCACGGGCTTGGAGGGCCGAAGGGCCTGTTCCTGTGCTGTACTTTTCATTGTTCTTTGTAATAGAATTGCACAAAATCAGTTGGAGGAAACTCTGAAAGAGGCAAGGAAACAAAATGTACTTTGGATGGGAGACTTAAATGTGCAAGATTGGCTTGGTGGGACTGTCACTGATGAGTTGGCAAGGCCCTGAAGTTGATTGCTGCTGGCTTGCACCTGTATCAGGTGGTGAAAACATTTTGAGGAAACATAACTATGTCGTGCTTGACCTTTGTCCTCACAAACCTACCTGTCACAAGTATGTGTCCTTGAAAGCAATGGTAGAAACATACACTGCACTGTCCTCATGGAGACAATTTATTATGTTGCAGATGTGGAAAGAATGTTCCTATTTGGAGAGGTTAAAGCATTAAATGCAAGATGGTGACTAATCAATCCAACAGTGAAATAAGGAGAAATTTCTTGACTCAGTGTGGTTAGGATGTGGAATGCGTCATTACAAGAAGTGCATGAAGCAAACACCAATATTACTGCCATCCTCAGTGGTGTATATCAGTTTTGCAGTGAATCATAGAAAGTTGACAACACCCGAGGAGGCCACTTGGCCCATCTTGCCATGCCTGCTGATGAAGAGCTACATAGGCTAATCCCACCTTCCTGCATTTAGTCCATAACCCTGGGGGTCACAGCTTTTCAAGTAGATATCCAAGTGTGTTCTTTTAATGTCTTCCCTCTGCATCTATGTTTTCTCCTGATCACCCTCCCATTCTGACCTGCCTGGCTTTAAATCCAAGTAATATTCCCTCTTTATTTATTCCACATGTCCTCATCTGCCTTACCTGATCTCTCTCCCAGAACTGTGCAATAGCTTGTACCTATCTCTTCCCTGATCTTTTACAACATTTTCCCCTCAATGTCTTGCCTTTCTTTCTCTTGGCCTCGGCCTTCATATGCTTCTGCATCTTTCTGCCTAGTTTCTGCTGTATGCTTGCCTGTGTCGCCATGTCTCTGTGCCTTTAATGCTGGAACAGCTGAAAATAAATTAGCTTAGTGGCCTGCAGGCTGGAAAAAACAAAGAGGTGGTGGGAAGTAGCCTCCTGGGGCAAAGGGAGCAGATCTGGCAATACAAGATATTAAATAGTCTACAGGGCTGCAGGAAATAAGATGAGAGCGATGCAGAAGTATGGAGCCAGAGCTGAAGGGAGACATATTTTTAAATATTGACAGTGTGGCGGGGCCAGAGGTGCAAAGTTCAGCAAGAACTGCGGCACAGAATTTGACAAACAGCAAAACCTTGTGGGAAGCCTTGCAGCCATTAAAATTAGATGAACAGACCTAAGCAGGGAGCATTGCAGCACCACTTACAGGCAGGAAATACCTACTGTAGATGTTTGTGTAAACACTATTCACATTTTTAGGTGCTTGAGGCTTTGTAGCCAATGAAATACAATTGACGTGTAGTCTTAGACAGTTTCAGCTATTAATGTCAACCATAGCCATTGCAAATGACAAATGAACATAAGCTTAGTTGACAACTTGTGGACATCCTCTGCAAGATCTTTGATAATATCCTGTGACATTGCATGTGGGAAATGAAAACTAAGATGAAGTGGGGTTGTAGGACAATGTGATAGTTGGGTCAGGTCATGGAGATAGAATTCATCCAGCATTTTAAAAGTCAAACAATGTTCTTATTGCTGTAAGTTCAAATTTTGAAATTTTAATTATTTGTTTGCAGTTAAATAGAAACTCTTGAATAATGTGCATAACGGAGAAAGAAACTCAATTGGAATAGAGGAGTTTTAGCACTGCAGCCTCACGGGGCAGAGGACCCAGGTTCAATCCTGGCCCTGGGTCACTGTCCGTGTGGGGTTTGCATATTCTCCCCGTGTTTGTGTGGGTCTCACCCCCACAACCCAAAGGTGTGCAGGGTTGGGCATGCTAAATTGCCCCTTAACTGGAAAAAATAATTGGGTACTCTAAATTTGTATTTTTAAAAAAAGGAATGGAGGAGTTGAGCTTTGGGCTTGAAGGGCTGGGAGGGTCAGAACTGATGTGGTACAGCGCCACCACTGGCGGGAAGTAGAAATATGTGACAAGTTTACAAAGGCAGTTTCCATTGTAAATGGGACAAGTTGTAATATAAATGTTGATTCAAAGGGGTGACCATAACATTAACAATGGAAGCAAAGTTTATAGCCAGGAAGTGTGTATAGATATAAATTTATTAATATACAATAGATGCATATGAAGAATACACTGAGGGTGTTTAATGTTTTTTCTAAACATTAACTGTATTGCTTTTCAGGTTCATGCCTACATAATCAGTTACTTGAAAAAGGAAATGCCAGCAATGTTTGGGAAAGAAGTAAAGAAAAAGGAGATGATAAGTAGACTTCCGGAGATATATTTCACACTCCAGCAGGAACACAATATCTCAGCTGGTGATTTTCCCAACGTAAAAAAGATGCAGGTACGGTGATGGAACTGAATACATCCAATAATTTTCCATTTGGCAGAGTACAGGGAACGGTGTAATTTTTCTATGGGAAAAAGGCTGGGTGTGTGAGAGAAGGAATTGACTGTTGTATCTAGAATTAATATACAACTTATCACAAACTAATCTTGCTATTTTGAAAACTAAAACGTGGATCCTGATTATTTCCTTGGCACACCACTTCAAAGTTTTTGTGAGGTGGATGTTATGTTGATCGTAAAATAGTGTGTTTATTCAGTTAGGTACAAAGTTTGCTTTAGGTATAAATGCATCCAAGTTACACCATGGAAACGGGCCAATCAGCTCAATCTATTTGATTTGGTGCTTGCCCTCCACATACAAGTGGGCAGCACGGTAGCATTGTGGATAGCACAATCGCTTCACAGCTCCAGGGTCCCAGGTTCGATTCCGGCTTGGGTCACTGTCTGTGCGGAGTCTGCACATCCTCCCCGTGTGTGCGTGGGTTTCCTCCGGGTGCTCCGGTTTCCTCCCACAGTCACAAAGATGTGCAGGTTAGGTGGATTGGCCATGATAAATTGCCCTTAGTGTCTAAAATTGCCCTTAGTGTTGGGTGGGTTTACTGGGTTATGGGGATAGGGTGGAGGTGTTGACCTTGAGTAGGGTGCTCTTTTCAAGAGCCGGTGCCGACTCGATGGGCCGAATGGCCTCCTGCACTGCAAATTCTATGAAATATCTATGAAATACACACATACATAGTAAGTAGAAGCAGGAGGAAGCCATTTGGCCCTTTGAGCCTGCTCCGCCATTCATTGTGATAATGGCTGATCATCAAGTTCCATACCCTGATCCCGCCATCCCCCCCTTATCCCTTTAGCCCCAAGAGCTATATCTAATTCCTTTTTGAAATTACACAATGTTTTGGCCTCAACTACATTCCACAGATTCACTACCCTCTAGATGAAAATGTTTCTCCTCCTCAAACTATGATCCCTAGTTTTGGACTCCCCCACCATATGGAACATTCTTTCTGAATCTACCCTGTCTAATCATGTTAGAATTTTATAAGTTACCATGAGATCCACGCTTACTCTTCTAAACTCCAATAAATATAATCCTAACCGACCTAGTCTCTCGTCATAAGACAGTCCTGCTATCCCAGGAATCAGCCTGGTAAACCTTTGCTGCAATCCCTCCATAGCTGGATCATCCTTCCTCCGATAGGGACACCAAAACTGCATACAATACTCCAGGTGTGGTCTCACCAACACCCTATACAATTGCAGTAAAGCATTCCTATTCCTATACTCAAATCCTTTCACCATTAAGGCCAACATCCCATTTGCCTTCTTGCTGTACCTGCGCGCTTGCTTTCAGTGACTGATGCAGCAGGACGGTAGCATAGTGGTTAGCACAGTTGCTTCACAGCTCCAGAGTCCCAGGTTCGATTCCCTGCTTGGGTCACTGTCTGTGTGGAGTCTGCACGTTGTCCCTGTGTGCGTGGGTTTCCTCTGGGTGCTCCGGTTTCCTCCAATAGGCCAAAGATGTGCAGGTTAGGTGGATTGGCCATTCTAAATTGCCCTTAGTGTCCAAAAAAAGAACAGGTCAGTGGGGATAAAGGCAATAGGATGGAGGTGTGGGACTTAAGTGGGGTGCTCTTTCCAAGGGCCGGTGCAGACTCAATGGCTGAATGGCCTCCTTCTGCACTGTAAATTCTAAATTCTATGAGGACACCAATATCTCGCTGAGTATCCATCTCTCTCAATTTGCAATCATGCGAATAATAATCTGCCTTCGAATTTTTGCTATTAACGTGGACAACCTCAGATTTGGGGGGCATGGTAGCACAGTGGTTAGCACAGTTGCTTCACTGCTCCAGGGTCCCAGGTTCGATTCCTGGCTTGGGTCACTTTCTGTGCGGAGTTTACACTTTCTTCCCCTTGTATGTGTGGGTTTCCTCTGGATACTCCGGTTTCCTCCCACAGTCCAAAGTGCAGGTTAGGTGGATTGGCTATGCTAAATTGCCCTTGGTGTCCAACGAGGTTGGGTGGGGTTGCTAGGTTACGGGGATGGGGTGGTAGTGTGAGCTTAGGTAGGGTGCTGTTTCCAAGAGCCAGTGCAGACTTGATGGGCTGAATGGCCTCCTGCACTGTAAATTATATGATGAATCCATATTACTGCATCTGTCATGCATATGTCCACTCGCTCTGCCTGTCCAAATCCCGCTGAAGCACCTCTGCATCCTCCTCACAGCTCACCCTATCATCTGCAAATCTGGACATAATACATTTCGTTCCCTTGTCCAAATCATTTACATATGATGTGAACAGTTGGGGTCCTAGCATAGATCCCTGTGGTACGCAACTAGTCACTGCCTGCCAATCGAAATAGATCCATTTATAACAATTTTTTCCTGCCTGCTAAGCAGCCTTCTATCCATCTCAAGACCCTATCCGTAATCCCATGCATTTTAACTTTGCACGGGAATCTGCTTGTCAGAAACCTTCTGAAAGTCTAAATAAAACACATCCACCGGGTCACGCTGGTCAACTCTACTAGTAGCATCTTCAAAGAATTATAGTAGGTTTATCAAGCATGATTTCCCTTTTGTAAACCCATGCTGACTTTGTCTGATTACACCGCTGCCTTCCAAATGATGTGCTATGAAATCTTTGATAATGGACTGCGGGCTGGTTTAGCTCAGTAGGCTAGACAACTGGTTAGTGATGCAGAACAAGGCCAGCAGCGCGGGTTCAATTCCCATACCAGCTGAGAATTCTGAATTTTCCCGTCGTGTACCCGAACAGGCGCCGGAATGTGGCGACTAGGGGCTTTTCACAGTAACTTCATTGCAGTGTTAATGTAAGCCTACTTGTGACAATAAAGATTATTTACATTTACAACTTCCCTACTACTGAAGTTAGGCTCAGTGGTCTATAGTTCCCTGTTTTCTCTCTATCTCCCTTTTTGAATTGCGGGGTTATATTATATGAATATATTACATGAATAAATAATCCTGATTATGTTTACCCTGTTCCTTCAAGTACTTATCCAGTCTAGTAATAAATATTGACATGGTTTCTGCTTCAACTATTAAATTCAGCAGTCTCACAGCTCTCTGTATGAACCTGTTTCTCCTGCTCGCTGTAAATCTCTTTTACATTTGATTTTAAATCTCTGGCCCTTCTGATAAGCTCAACTGCTCAAAACAATCTGCTTCTAACAACCATGCCCCATTTTTCCATAAATCGAAACATTTCAGTCGCATCACTCTATAATCTGTGTTGTCTTCATGGAAAAAAACAATTTCTTAAATGATTCTTCATCATAACCTCATGGGCGTTATAATTTATAACCCAAAATAAAAACCTAGAATTCGGCAGTTTTTTTTATTTGCATTTATTTATTGGAATGTGCGCATTGCTAGCCAAGTCAGAATTTGTTGCTAATCCTTAATTGTCTTTGGGAAGGTGGTAGTGAACTGCCTATTTGAACTGCTGCAGTTCATGTTGTGTAGCTACACCACAGTGCTGTTAGGGAGAGAGTGCCAGGATTTTGTTCCAGCTGCAGTAAAGGAGCAGTGATGTAGTTTCAAGTCAGGATGGTGTGTGGCTTGGGGGAGAACTTGCAGGTGGTGGTCATGGAGGTTGACAGCACAGAAACGACCCTTCGGCCCATTACATCTATGCTGGGGGGCATGGTAGCACAGCGATTAGCACAGTTACTTCACAGCTCCAGGGCCCCAGGTTCGATTCCCGGCTTGGGTCACAGCCTGTGCAAATTTCACACTTTCTCCCCGTGTCTGTGTGGGTTTCCTCCCACAGTCCAAAGATGTGCAGGTTAGGTGGATTGGCCATGCTAAATTGCCCTTAGTGTCCAAAAAGGTTTGGTGGGGTTACTAGGTTATGGGGTAGGGTTGGTGTGTGGGCTTAGGTAGGGTGCTCTTTCCAAGGCGCCGTGCAGACTCGATGTGCTGAATGGCCTCCTTCTGTAAATTCTATGATCTATGGTGTTCCCATGCGTCTTCCAGATGGTAGAGGTTGTGAGTTAGGAAGGTGCTGTTGATGGAGTCCAGGCGAGATCTGCAGTGCAAAATTAAAGCATTAAATTAAAACAGGTTGGCAGAGAGGAAACCAAGAGTAGGAATTAATGGGCCCTTTTTAAATTGGCAGGCAGTAACTAGTGGGGTGCCACAAAGGATCGGTGCTGCGACCCCAGCTATTCACTATATATATTAATGATTTGGATGATGTAACAAAAATGTAACACATGATGTAACAAAATGTAACATCTCGAACGTTTGCAGTTGATACCAAGTTAGGTGCGAGGGTGAACTGTGACGAGGATTCAAGGATCCTACAACATGATCTGGACAGGTTGGGTGAGTGGGCAAATCAATGACCGATGCAGTATAATTTGCATAAGTGTGAGGTTATTTACTTTGGAAGCAAAAACAGGAAGGCAGATTACTACCTGAATGGTTGTAAATTGGGAGAGGGGAGTGTGCAGCGGGACCTGGTGTCCTTGTGCACCAGTCACTGAAGGTAAGCATGCAGGTGCAGCAGGCGGTAAAGAAGGCGAATGGTATGTTGGCCTTCATTGCGACAGGTTTCGAGTATAGAAGCAGGGATGTGTTGCTGCAATTATACAGGGCCTTGGTGAGACCACAGTGGAGCATTGTGTGAAGTTTTGGTCTCCTTCCCTGAGGAAGGATGTTCTTGCTCTCGAGGGAGTGCAGCGAAGGTTTACCAGACTGATTTCAGGGATGGTGGGACTGTCATATGAGGAGAGATTGACTAGGTTGGGATTGTTCTCGCTGGAGTTCAGAAGAATGAGGGGGGAATCTCATAAAGACGTATAAAATTCTAACAGGACTAGACAGAGTAGATTTAGGGAAGATGTTACCAATGAGGGGTGTGTCCAGAACCAGGGGTCACAGTCTGAGGATTCAGGATAAACCATTTTGGACAGAGATGAGGAGACATTTCTTCACCCAAAGAGTGGTGAGCCTGTGGAATTCATTACCACAGGAAGTAGTCGATGGTAAATCATTGAATATATTCAAGAGGCGGCTAGATATAGCACTTGGGGAGAATGGGATCAACGGCTATGGGGAGAAAGCAGGTTTGGGCTATTGAGTTGGATGATCAGCCATGATTGTGATGAATGGCGGAGCAGGCTCGAAGGGCCAAAAGGCCTCCTGCTCCTATCTTCTATGTATCTTATGTATAATACACACTGCAGACCCATTCGTTGGGAAGTGAATGTTTAAGGTGGTGGTTTGGGTACCAATCAAACAGGCTACTTTGCCCTGGATGCTGTTGAGTTTCTTGTGTTGTTGGAGCTGCCGCATCCAGGCAAGTGGAGAGTATTCCATTACACTCCTACCTCGTTGATGGTGGTCAGGCTTTCGGGAGTCGGGAGGCAAGTTCCTAGCCGCAGAATTCCCAACCTCTTACTGCTATTGTAGCCACAGTATTTGTATGCCTGGTCCATTTCTGGTTAATGGTAACCCCCAGGATGTTGTTGGTTGGGGATTCAGTGATGGTATTGGCATTGAATGTCAAAGGGAAACTGTCAAATTCTCTTGTGTTGGCAATAGTCATTGTCCAGTATTTGTATGGTGCAAATGTTACTTGCTTTATAGAAGCCAAAGCCTGTTGCTGTGCAGATCCTGGTACAGATGGACATGGTCTGCTTCAGCACCTGAGAAGTCATGAATGTTTTTCAAGTCTGTGCAATCAGGAACATTCCTCCTCCTCCTCCTCCTCCCCCTCCCCCTCCCCCTCCCCCTCCCCCTCTCCCTCTTCCACCACCACCAACCCCCCCCCACCCCCCTCCCCGACAATTCACCTGACAAGCTAGCCTCCATTATATCGACCATGCAATTACTAAATTATTATACAAACTTATCTGGTTCACTAATGTCCTTCAGCGAGGAGAATCTGCCATCCTCACGCAGTCTGGCCAGCACGTGACTAAAGACTCTCAATAATGCGGTTGACTCTTCTGAAATACAGAATGCCCTTAGTGATGGTCAAGCAAACTATTCAGTTGTATTAAATCACTACACATTCTACGCCTGTTCGGATACACAGAGGGAGAATTCAGAATATCCAATTCACCTGACAAGAACGTCTTTCAGGACTTGTTGGGGGGAAAACGGAGCACCCGGAGAAAACCCACACAGACACAGGGAGCACATGCTGATTCCACACAGACAGTGACCCAAGCGGGAATCAAACGTGGGACCCTGCCGCTGTGAAGCAACAGTGCTAACCACTGTGCTTACTACCGCCCACAACACCCCGGCAATAGTACTGAAGACATGTGCTCCAGAACGAAGAGCCAAGCTGTTACATGGCAACTGGAACATTGTTGGCGACATGACAATTCGGAAAATTGCCCAGGTATGCCCTGTTCACACAAGCAAGACAAATTCGATTGACCCAAATTGCAACCAATTAGACTACTCTCAAAGTGATGGAAGGTGTCGTTGACAGTACTATCAAGTGGTACTTACTCTGTTCACTGATGCTCATTTAGGTTCTGCAAGACCACTCAGCTCTAGACATCATTATGTCCTCGGTCCCAATATGGAGCTGGACCAACCATTTAAATACTGCCTTTTTGAGCAGTTCAGAGGTTAAGAATTCTGCATCAGGTAACACGCCTCCTGACTGCCCAAAGCCTGTCCCCCATCTATAAGGCACAAGTCAGGAAGGAGTGTGATGGAATATTCTCCACTTGCCTCGATGAGTGCAGTTCCAACAACACTCTAAACTCAATGCCATCTAGAACAAAGCAGCCCACTTGATCAGGACCCCCATCCACCACCTTAAGCATTGATGTACTATGGTTGTCGTGTGTACATCCACAAGATGCTCTGCAGCAACTTACAAGCCTCCTTTAACAGCACCTAACAAACCCGCTACCTCTACCACTCAAATAGCAGTAGGTACATGGAAATGCCACCACCTACAGGTTACCCTCCATGTCACACACCACCCTGACTTGGAACGATATTGTCACTCCTATTAAAAACAAAATACTACAGATGCTGGAGTTCTGATACTTCTATAAGTATCTGATCTGCCCATAGTTCTTTCTCAACAGGAAGCTAGAACTCAAAACTTTGAGTGAGTGTTGGACATGGTGCTCCTGTTCTGAACCTTTCCTTTGTCTTTCCACACTCTTTAAGTAAATAGGTAACTACTGCCAGTTGCCTTGTCCGATCACAAATTCAAACTCTCGCTGCAGGAACTGCTCGCTTCCTGATGTGTCAGATTGTCTGTCTGTGCCATATTCTGAGAGTTTGAGTTAAACAATGAGTTGGAGACACTTCACAGACATGATGCACGACTCCCCATCCTGTTGGATGGCACATCACTGATCCTTCCAGTGCAGTCTTGTGCAGCTCAAGTTGTTTTCCCTGCGTTAGTTTATTTTAATGCATTTAATATCAGATTAACTGGATGTTAAAAAGTTTTCTTGGCTTCTGCTCACCATTTTCAATTCACTGTTATGTTATGTTCATGCAAAGATTTCCTTCTAACAAGTAATGAGACTGCCAACCTAAATGCCTTTCAGTTAAATATTTATTTACGATGTCATAGTCCTGTGGGTATTTAACTAAGTGACTCCATACAGATATTAGCCATTTTTAGTACACTACCAGCCTTGCTGTATGTTCTATAAAGCACCAGCCTCGCTGCGCATTGTGCGAAGCACCAGCCTCGTTCAGTGAAGCACCAGCCCTGGCTGTGCGTTCAGTGAAGCACCAGCCCTGGCTGCGCGTTCAGTGAAGCACCAGCCCTGGCTGCGCGTTCAGTGAAGCACCAGCCCTGGCTGCGCGTTCAGTGAAGCACCAGCCCTGGCTGCGCGTTCAGTGAAGCACCAGCCCTGGCTGCGCGTTCAGTGAAGCACCAGCCCTGGCTGCGCGTTCAGTGAAGCACCAGCCCTGGCTGCTCGTTCAGTGAAGCACCAGCCCTGGCTGCGCGTTCAGTGAAGCACCAGCCCTCGCCGGGCGTTCAGTGAAGCACCAGCCCTCGCCGGGCGTTCAGTGAAGCACCAGCCCTCGCCGGGCGTTCAGTGAAGCACCAGCCCTGGCTGCGCGTTCAGTGAAGCACCAGCCCTCGCCGGGCGTTCAGTGAAGCACCAGCCCTGGCTGCGCGTTCAGTGAAGCACCAGCCCTCGCTGCGCGTTCAGTGAAGCACCAGCCCTCGCCGGGCGTTCAGTGAAGCACCAGCCCTGGCTGCGCGTTCAGTGAAGCACCAGCCCTCGCCGGGCGTTCAGTGAAGCACCAGCCCTCGCCGCGCGTTCAGTGAAGCACCATTAATGATGCTTTCGTCCCACGCAGCTCACGACCTGTGATTTCATCAGGAAGCACCTGGCAAACACTGAACATTCCGGCCAATATGAACAATGCATGCCACCTCACTGGAATGTGATTAAGTCCTGTTTGGCAAAATGTTCTATCAAAACGCCTGCAGCTATTCTGAGCTCATCTAATGTGCATACCAAAGCCACTGTTGCTGTCAGGCAGATCCTATGATAATGATGTAGTCTAGTTTTGTGAATATTTGCACTACTGCAGTGCCTACTTTTGACACTAGAGGGCGGTTGTTGGATTGTGTGGAAGGTAACTGCTCACATGAGGTAAACCAAGTTAGGTAATTTGGACCTTCTGAATTCTCCCTCCATGTACCCAAACACGCGCCGGAATGTGGCTTTTCACAGTAACTTCATTGCAGTGTTAATGTAAGCCTACTTGTGACAATAAAGATTATTATTTTTATCTGTCGATGGACAAGCTGGCTGTGGTAGCGATGAATGAGTGAATTGTCATTTATCTAATGTTTCAGTCTTTAACAGATATCTGTTAAAGCTGCAGGCATCCTCAGTACAGTTGGTATATTGTACATGTTTTTGTAGCTTCTCTTGGCATCTAGGCCAATGTGTTATATATACTGGGTATATTTTGTAGAATGTGTATTTGGGACTATGTGTCTCATGTATTCTTTTTATTTTGAGGGAAGTTATAATGAGCGAGTATGAGGAGTTTGCATAATGGACCATCTTTAGCTGTTTTATCTCGTTAGCACTCTTTTGCTTTTGAAGTTGCCTTGAGGTTCACACATCCAAAAATCCTGCTTTGTTGAGAAGGGATGTAATTCTGTCTTGATTGAGGTGCCAACAATCTCCTGTTGAATGAAGGGAAGGCATGAGCCAAGCAGTTATTGTGCAGACTTTCAACCCTGACCCCAGCAGAGCTGAGGGTGTGAAAGCACTGGCATTTACTGACTTATAGAGGAGTGTCTCATACTGGAAGCTGATCATGAGGGACCTTTGCCTCCTGAAATTGAAACTACCAATATTAAACGTTGTAACATTGACAGTCGCATTAGTGATCTCGGGGTGTTCTCAAATCTTCCAAACTGCACATATCGGAGCCTCCTAATGCAACAATAGAGCATTTGAGTCTCCTGGGACATTGAAGTGTGCTAGCAACTAAGACTTGTCAGTAATAATGCTTCTAAACCTGTTGGGAAGCAGAGTGACGGGCTTGAATTGAGATGGTAGACGGTAATGGCGTCACTTATACATTCATACATTCCCCATTTTCAGTTTTCTTCTGGTAAAGGTAATGAGTTTGGAGAATTAGAGGTGGCAAGGGCAAGGAATGTCCATCGGGTGAGGCGTTTCAATGTCCATCGGGTGAGGCGTTTCAATGTCCATCGGGCGAGGCGTTTCAATGTCCATCGGGCGAGGCGTTTCAATGTCCATCGGGCGAGGCGTTTCAATGTCCATCGGGCGAGGTGTTTCAATGTCCATCGGGCGAGGCGTTTTAATGTCCATCGGGCGAGGCGTTTCAATGTCCATCGGGCGAGGCGTTTCAATGTCCATCGGGCGAGGCGTTTCAATGTCCATCGGGCGAGGCGTTTCAATGTCCATCGGGCGAGGCGTTTCAATGTCCATCGGGCGAGGCGTTTCAATGTCCATCGGGCGAGGCGTTTCAATGTCCATCGGGCGAGGCGTTTCAATGTCCATCGGGCGAGGCGTTTCAATGTCCATCGGGCGAGGCGTTTCAATGTCCATCGGGCGAGGCGTTTCAATGTCCATCGGGCGAGGCGTTTCAATGTCCATCGGGCGAGGCGTTTCAATGTCCATCGGGCGAGGCGTTTCAATGTCCATCGGGCGAGGCGTTTCAATGTCCATCGGGCGAGGCGTTTCAATGTCCATCGGGCGAGGCGTTTCAATGTCCATCGGGCGAGGCGTTTCAATGTCCATCGGGCGAGGCGTTTCAATGTCCATCGGGCGAGGCGTTTCAATGTCCATCGGGCGAGGCGTTTCAATGTCCATCGGGCGAGGCGTTTCAATGTCCATCGGGCGAGGCGTTTCAATGTCCATCGGGCGAGGCGTTTCAATGTCCATCGGGCGAGGCGTTTCAATGTCCATCAGGAAGAATGCCTTGGTATCACCACTACGGACTCAGCTGGCTGAGTCCTAAAGGACGTAGCTGCTAAACTAAGTCTGCAGCAGGTGGTAAGGGAAGCAACAAGAGGGGAAAGCTTAGTTGACCTTGCCCGTGCCAATCTCTGTCGCAGATTCATCTGTCCATGACATCTCCTTATGGAGATGAAGTCTCGCCTTCACATTGAGGATACCCTCCTTTGCGTTGTGTGACATTACCACCATGCTCAATGGGATAAACTTCAAATAAATCTTCAAACAATTCAAAACTGGGATCTGAGGTGTTGTGGACCATCAACAGCAGTATTATATTTAACCACCGTTAAGCTCTAATGATAACTATATAATAAGAAGTATGAAGCAAGTCTTTACTTCTTCGATTCACAGTAAGTGCAGCCTATTAAGCAGTGAAAGCCCCAGTTCTAACTAAAGTACTAGGGGACACTAACTCTTTCCTGACGGCCACCATCTATAACCTAATTTCCCCTGGTATTTATCTCACTCTACCATTACCATTAAGCTGGGGGAATCAGGCCTAGTTTGAAAAAGAGTGCAGAAGAGCATGCCAGGAGCAACACCATACATACCTAAAAAGTAGTGTCATTTTTTCTGGGAGGGGTCTTCGACGAACACCACCTGTAATATTGGAGAAAGTTAACAACATAATTCAAGATTGTCAAAATTATGCTTATCTGCACATTTCCTGTGATGTTGGAACAAAGGTATGTTGAACCAGTAAGCTTTACATTTAACAAGAACTAGGAGGTAATAATGGAAAAAACAGAAAACCGCTTTATTTTTGCTGTTGAAAAACTTACCTTGACAAGGACATTAACATATTTTAAAAATACTTTTATTCAAGGCATTTAACAAATATACACTGAATACCAGAAGAACAACACATCAATCTAATAAACAACCACAACCCCCTGACACCAACATCCCACCATGTCCCGCCTTCCCTATTTTAACCCACTTAACCCTCCCCCCCGCCCAAAAATCCCTCCCCCTTGCTGACCCATCAATTCTCCTTGAAGAAATCGATGAATGGTTTCCACTCTGGGCGAACCCCTCTACCGACCCCTACAGAGCGAACTTTACCTTCTCCAACCTTCGAATTCTGCCAGGTCGCTGACCCACACCCCTGCTTTTGGTGGCTGAGTCCTGCCAACCCAACAAAATCCATCTCCGGGCTATCAGGAGACAAAGGCCAATACATCGGCCTATCTTCTCTCCCACTTCCCACACACCAAATGTTGCCACCTCCGGACTCAGAACCACCCCCACATCCAGCTAGGACATTAACATTTTGAGAACATGGTTTGGGGTTGTGTCCATGTTCCTCCTACCAAATATTTCAAATGACTGATCTTACTCGGGCTCTTCCGCCGTCGATGGAAGATGTCCGTAGTGAAGCCTTTGGGCTGAAACTGTTGAATAGCTATGTAGGAATGTCCTTAATTCCTGCTTGCACAGAAATCTCTGTTGCCAAATCAAAAGCTGTACATTCTGCACTGTCCAACTTGTAATTCAAATGTTGGAAGGAAATGAGAAAAACAAAGAAACAACCATTTTTTTTGTGCGGTACCTGCAGTCCATGCAATGAAATTGTTTGAAAAGTTTGGAAATAATTGAGGACATGGTCTCTGGCGTAAACACACTACTGAAGAATGGAAGAATACAATGGCAATGCTTTGGCACTCTTTAAAGGTCAAATAGCGTTGCATTTTTCTTGGATGTGGGAGCTCCTTTGCATGTCCACTTGTTTTGGAATTGAACGTGGACTGTGTTGAAAGTTGTTACCACTTAGCATTAGTAGGCCATTCAACCCTTCTAGTGTGTTCCACTATTCAGTAAGATCATGGCTGTTATTAGCTGCACCTTCCTTCACTATCTACAGAATTGCTTGGTTCCTTTAGTAACTGAAAATCTATCGACCTCTATGTTCATAGAATCCCTACAGTACAGTGGAGGCTCATTGCGTCTGCACCGACCCTGCGAAAGAGCACTCCCACTCCCCCGCCCTATCCCTGTAACCCCACGCATTGTTCATGGCCAATCCACCTGAACTGCATATCTTTGTACTGTGGGGAGAGGAACCCAGAGGAAACCATCGCAGACATGGGGAGAATGTGCAAATGCCACACAGTCAACCAAGGCTTGAATCGAACCCAGGTCCCTGCCGTTGTGAGGCAGCTGGACTAACCAATGTGCCACTATGCCGTCCTTATTGTTGAATATATTCTGACTTAGTATCCGCAGCTCTCTGGTATAGAGCATTCCAAAAATTCACAATTTCTCCTCATCATAGTCTTAAATGATTGACTCCCCTATTCTGAGCCTGTGCCACTCCCATATATTTCTAGACTCCAGCCAGAGAAAACATCCCCCTTGTGCCTACTCTGTAAAAGCTCTGTACAAATTTTATAAGTTTCAATAAAATTACCTCTCATTCTTCCAAAAGCTCAAGGTAACATAGGCCTAGTCTACTCAATTTCTCCTTAAAGGACAATCTCCTCATTCCAGGAATCAATCTTGCAAACTTTAGTTCTCCCTTGGATGAGGAACTGGCCTTTGACCCAGAAACAGTACATCAAGAAGCATTTGTAAATTCTTCAAAAGGCCTGTGGAATCTGTAGTTTTTGCCGTGTTTGAAATAGACTTTTGAGTTTGCATCAATTAGAACCACAGAAATGATGCAGCACAGAAGGGAGGCATTTAACCCACCTTGTTCATGTCGACCCAAAGACACTCTTTCTAGTCCCATTTCCCTGCGCACGGCCCATAGCCCTGCATCTTATAGCACTAAAGGTGCAGATCCACTTTTTAAAAGGATTGAGGATCTCTGCTGCCAACACCAACTCGGACAGCAAATTCCAGATACCCACCAACCTCTGCATATGGAAGTTTTTCGTCGTGTTCCCTCTAATCCTTCTGCCACCTATGACCCCTAGTTTTTGAACTCTGTGCTCAGGTAAATAGGTTCCTACTGTCTAATCTATCTCTACCCCTCACAATTTTTTTACCTCAATCATGTCACCCCTGAGCCTTCTCTGTTCCAAGAAAAATTACCGTAACCTCTCTAATCTCTCCTCGTAGCTACAATTCTCCAGCACTGGCAACATTCTAGTAAATCCTCTCTGCATTCCCTGCAGAGCAATTACATCCTTCCTATAATGTGGTGACTAGAACCAGACGCAATACTCCAGTTGTGTCCTCGCTAGTCTCATGCAGTTCCATCATTATATCCCTATTTTTATATTCTATACCTCTGCCAGTGAAGGAGAGAATTCCATATGTCTTATTTACAACCTTATCTACCTGTACATCTACCTTTAGGGACCTGTGCACTTGCACCAAGATCTCTCATTTCACCTACCTCTTTCAGGATATTCCCGTTTATTGTGTATTCCCTTTTACTGTTTGACCTCTCTAAATGTATTACCTCACACTTATTACCGTGCCACTTTCCTGTCCACTCCACCAAACCCTATATAAATTTTGAGCTTACCGCTATCCTCTACACTATCCATGGATAGGCCAATTTTTATATCACCTGCAAATTTCCTAATCATACCCCCCTTCAAAACCAAATCATTAGTATATAAAACAAACAGCAGGGATCCCAACAATGAGCTCTGCGGAACACCACTTGAAACTGCTTTCCATTCACAAGGGCAGCCATCGACCCTTTGTTTCCTGCTACAAGGCCACCTTTGGATCCAATTCGCCACATTACCCTGTATCGATGAGCTTTTATTTTATTTTTTTGACTAGTCTGCCATGTGGGTGGGACCTTGTCAAATGCCTTGCTAAAATCCATGTAGATAACATCCACTGCACTACCCTCATTGATCTTCCTTGTAACTTCCTCAACAAATTCATTCAAATTTGTATGGCACGACCTTCCCTTAACAAAGCCATGCTGACTATACCTGACTAGTCCATGCCTTTCTGAGTTGTCAGTTGATCGATCTCTCGGGATTGATTCTAACAATTTGCCGACTACCGCAGTAAGACTAACTGGCCTATTACTGTTTGGCATTTCCTTAATACCTTTCTTAAACAAAGGAACCACATTTGCATTCCTCCAGCACCTCCCCTCTGTCCAGTGACGATTAGAAAATAATCCTCCGAGCATCTGCTATTTCCTCCCTGACCTCTTTCAACATCCTAGGAAACAATCCATCTGGCCCTGGTGACTTATCCACTTTCAAGCATCCCAACACCTCTAACACTTCCTCTCTCATTATGATTTTATTCAATATTTCATACTGCTCCTCTTGGATTACTTTATCCGCATTATCCCTTTTCTTTGTGACTACAGAGACAAAAATATTTGTTAAAACTCTTCCCATATCCTCTGCGTCTTCACATGAGTACCCTTCTTCATCTCTGATAAGTCCCACTTTTTTCTTTTGCTCTTTATATACTGGTAACATCGTTGGGGTTTCCTTAATCTTGCTTAATATTTTTTCATGCCCTCTCTTTGATTTCCTTATTTTTCTTTAACTTGATCCCTATACTTTCTATTGAAGCACCTACAGAGTTTTTTGTGACTATCAAGTTTCTTTTTCTCTTTTTCTTTCCCTGCATTTTCTAGACAACCATGGGAGTCTAGGTTAAGCAGTACCATTATTGTTTTTGATGGGGACATGCCTACTTTGTACCTGAAATATCTCGCTTATTCGTGCTTCCCACTGATTTATCCTTTAGCAGTCTTGTCCAGTTCACCTCAGCCAAATCACTTCTCAGTTTTGTAAAATTTGCCATTCCCCAGTTTAAAACTTTACTCCTGATTTATTTCTGTCCTTTTCCATTATAATACCAAATCTAACTGAATTTTGGTCACTATCCCCGATATGATCGCCCACTGTCACTTCACCCACTTGCCTATCTTCAATTGTAAAGGGATTGATTTTAGTTTTCTTGGATAATAAGAAATGCTGGTCCATGTGACCTGGCAATCATTGATCTGGAAGCAGTACCAGCAGGAAGGGAGTTAAGATCAAAAGCAATGTGGCTTACAGACACAAAGGAGAGCTACAAACAGGGGATCTGGAGGGTGCAGGTGATCAGCGCATAGATGATGACACAAAAGAAGGTAGACAGACAGAAAGAGGGACACAAAATTCTTGAGCTGAAAGAATCAGTGTCAAAAGTTTAGCTTTTCTGTTTGGCAGAAAGGAGACAGGAGCTCTTGGGAGGTACTGTGCAAGCTAGCTTAAAGGTCTCAAACCTGGAAAGCTGTATGATTAGCTCAGAGACAATAAAGGGTTGGGTGTGCTTCCAGAATTGACCAAACCATGAACTGGGATGATCTGCTGGCAACTAACTGAATATCAAATTCTGTAATTCCTCGCTCGGAGTATGAAAGGGCCAGGACTGACCTGGTAGTAGCCAAGACAGACCCGATATTGCTGCTGTTTAATGTTTAAATTCTTTTTACTTTGGCAGGAAATGCTGCAGTCCTGCGACTTCAGCAAGTTTCATACACTGAAACCCAAGCTGCTGGAGGCAGTGGATGAGATGTTGGCCAATCATATCGCTGAACTGATGAACCTGATCCGGCACGAAGAAGCGAGCAAACCAGCACAGGCTGTGACTGGCGGGGCATTTGATGGCAATCTTAACGGACCCTTTAATGAAGGGTATGGTGAGGGAGCCGGCGCAGGAATAGATGAGAGTGAGTGGATTGTGGCAAGAGAGAAGTCAAAATATGATGAAATTTTCTACATGCTCTCACCAATTAATGGCAAAGTCAGCGGGAACAATGCAAAGAAAGAAATGGTTAAGTCTAAATTGCCGAATACTGTCTTGGGGAAGATCTGGAAACTGGCTGACCACGATCGGGATGGAATGCTGGATGATGAGGAATTCGCTCTGGCCTGTCACCTGATTAAGATAAAACTCGAAGGATATGATTTGCCCGGTGAATTGCCAGAGCACCTCATACCTCCATCCCAAAGAAAGAATTGAGTCCATTTAGTGGTCTACAGTAGAGACAAATTGGTGAACGGATGGCAGAAAGAGCTGTTCAGTTAATTCTGGGGGAGGATGTCTGTTTGGGTACATTAGATCTATTTTCTATATAACATAAACCTAAGATACTCACTTAACCACTTTTGCTAAATCAAGTGCTGGTGCATTTTAACTGAAAAATATAGAAATTAGTGGGTCACACTGCATGTTCTGATACTTGGACTCCTAACATTTCCCCAGAGTGTGATGCAGTGCTGCAACCACCTGGTTAACATGACTGAGTACTTCTACATAAGCTTCATGTTTCTGAAATGTCCTGACTGGCTGCAGATGTGCAGAGACCTTGCCCCACTTATTTCCTCGTATTCATGTTCTATGAGTGGCTGGGCAATCTGAACAGGTTGATCTGGTGTGTGACCAAGGTATATGAAGGCTTTCACTTCTGAATGGACTGCAAACTTTCCGAAGGTAACGGCGCACAGTCCTTTCTCCAGAGGCTTGCAGCATAGTTTGATTAACTCAAGCCAGTCCCATGAGTTTGGACTATGCTGACATTGCAGTACTAGGTGAGCCCATGATGAAGTGCTAGACTTGTAACTGTGGCCAAAAGGTTGTCAATCGATAAATACCGCACCAGTGCAATGTAAAGCAAGGTTTATTTTTGATTTATTTTTGCCAGTCAATTTTGAAAATTTTCTATCGCAGTGCTCTGGTGACCAAAATTTTGAAACTCTATCTCCTGCCCTCCAATATTTTATTTAATGAAAGCAGTTAAAAATTGGAGAGAGGAAAATGTCATGTGTAGTGAGTGGAACATTGGTGTCAGCCAGCAAATACCAGAAGGAGGCAGACCTCAAATCCCGGGAGCAGTGTGTATGCTGGTGTAACACTGTGAATCGTGGAATGGAGAGTGAAGTCCACATGAAATGAAGTGACTTAATCCTTTTGAACTTTAAAGAAACATTCCAATTCAAAGCCTCCAAATAGTGGCTTCTGATCTAGCAGGTGATTTGAGTTAGAGTCTTGACCAAAACAAAATGTGCAGGCCACAGGTTGTTAAAAGGGACTATATTCCCACACATTGCCGAGACTACTAAAGGTAGATGTACTACTTGCAAATTTGAAAGGCTTCTCTTTCTTTCCTGTCACTGCTTCAAAATGACTTATTTGGGCATTGATCTTGTGTTGTAAATCATGCCCTACAGGGGACATAGGCTCATATTAGCTGGAATGGTCAGCTTTTGGGGGCAACGTTATTCCGATCAACAGCCAAACTTATTTAAATTACATTGCGATTTTAAAGTTTAAAAAATAACCCCCAAAACGCTTCACTAAGGCGCTGGCACAAAAACTTGCTCTGAATAATGAAGTTCTCAATGGAGTGGACGGATATGCCTAATTCCCAGCTACCTCCCAGCAGTTTTAATTCACAAGGTTATGTCATCAAGGCCATGAGGTATGCTGATAATTGTACAGCTATATCACATGTTGTGGATTTACTGCAAAATAGTTTGATCTGAGGGGGGTCGCACATGCGCTCATTATTTTCTCAAATTTGGGACCATTATCCTGAAAATATAACCAGAGGGAGGGAAAAATCTGTTCCAAGTCCGTTGGGTTAAATCTTTATTGGAATTGCTCAGAACTTGGGGGTGGTGGCGAGGGCGGGAGAAGTTGTTTGGGAGAGAGGAGATATTTGTGAAGCTACACTATTTTTCGAAACATCAAAGTGACCAAATTGGGCAAGAAAGGAATTGAGTTCAAACAATGAAAAGTTACTTTGAAGTTTTGGTGTAGTTGACATTTTGTAAAATTAAAGGTCAGAATAATTACACTGCAGAATATATGCATTTCCGTCCTTTCAACATATTTCCTGACTCTGCTTTATTTTGCTGTATATTTAAATAATATGCAGAATCAATGAAGTGTCACTTTCTTAAAATACACAATTTGTTAACAGGGTGAAGTACTGAAAGTTGTAATTTGAGAGCTGATGAGATCAAATTGGTTAATACACCATATTGCAAATCACTTTACAGCCAGCACTTTTAGGAAAGGTTCCATTTTTAATCTCAGCCGCTCCAGTGCAGTAGAGAGTCAAACCTGATTTGGGTCAGTTTCATTCAGTACTGATGGCTCAAATGTAGATTTTTGCAGATTAACTTTGTTTTATGTTGCACCATTTATGAAGTATAGATAATTAAATATATTTTTATTTACTCGGGCCTCTGAGGCAGGTTCAGGGAAATATTGGATGTGACAACTGTACAGGGGCTGCTGCTAAATATTGTGAGGAATATTGGAAGGTGCCAATCAGAACATCTGAGATTTGTTTCGGCGAGGAATTGCAATGAGCCTTTATAGTAAGATCAAAGCAGAAGACTCTGGTGCTTAATAAGGGGGACCGGGCCTGAACGAAGGCAGCTGATTACAGCCGCAAAGAGTAGATTCTGGCTGTTGCAATTAGCCTCCCAATGCTGGTGAAAAACATACCGTCCATAGTACCCACTGATAGTATGCGGCTCCCAAATTTTGTTGTTGCTGCATCTCGAGCTTTAAAACCAGGTAATTTCAGTAATTGATGTATAGTAAAACTAAAGATTAAAAGATATATGTATATATTTACTTAACAGTGACCAAGTTGTCTCCTGAAGTGCCTGAATTTTAAGTCTGACGCAATGGATGTAATTAATCTGCCTATATGTTGAAGTGGCCGTCAGTCCTTCTGGATTTTTTTTGGCTCAAATTTCACTCACGCTTATACGTGACTCAGAACAAATGTTGCTGGTTCTCCTAAATCCATCCTTTAAAAAAAATGCATTTACACCTGTTTTTGCTGTTCTGCATAAATTTGTTTGTCACACTGGTTATAAAGTATGTATCGTCCTGTTGTATGGTCTGTCCATCATTCTCTGCCATTTCCAAATGGCAAAGAGTGACAGCTTGAAGCTACCCCGCTTACTAAACTGAGAACATGGAGATTGATTTATCTGAAGAACAGAATGAGGCAAATGATGACTGCCACCTAGAGGCTATATACCCACTAATGCGTAAGTTTAGTGATATCTTTAATCTGCTTGTAGGCATACTGCTACCTGAGGGAGTATTCTGATATGGTAGTTTATAAAATCGCTGTGTACTTGTATATGATCGGAGATCCCCAGATGCTGATTGATTAATTGTTTTTTAGTCATAGGAAGAGAAGCCATGGATGCACCACTTTTATATTTGCATTTAGAAATTGTGGGGAGTAACAGAGACTGCATTAAATTTACAGCACAGCTCACCCTGTCTCGGAACAAAACCCTTAACTGGAATCTATTGAAAGGTGAATGCTGCCTGAGAATCCAGTGCTGTGGCATCCTGATGTTTAACAGACAAGTTAAAGGAGCAACAAGCTAGATGCCTGAAGAACCACAATCCATGTTTCAGCTCTGTGGCCATTTATCAGAACTTAACTGAAATGTCACAGGCCTGAAATGTTAACTTTGTGAGTTCTCTCCACAGATGCTGCTGCACCTGCTGCCGAGTATTTCCAATGTTTTCTTTTTTGCTTTGTAAGTTAATATGGAAATGATTCCCTCTTTAAATGGAGTGCATCCATTCTGCAAAGAGGTGGCCTATTAGCACACCTTTAAACCACATTACTTAGATTTATAATATCCAACACAAAACGGTGAACCAGAGTGTGCCGCAGTATACAAATTATAGAGGTTAGAGGTGTGTGGGGGTTGTGTGAATGCTGGTTTGAGTTTTGAAATGAAGAATGAGCTACCACTTGAGCCTTCCACTTTTACTGTCGTTGGAATCTGCCATCTAATTGAAAGTTGTGGCTCTAGAACAAAGCCTTTCCAACTACCTGCTAGCCCCCTAGCCCCCTAACTGAAGAGTGCACTACTGAATGATTTTAGAAAGATATTTACTACAAATGCAATGATGTGAGGGCGGACCTCAGTGACACGGATGTTGATTAATTTCCATTAGCCATCTCTTGTCAGAATGTCAATGGCAAACTGAAAGGAGAATGGGAACATGCTATTCATGGCTAGCTGTGAAAAGGATAAACTTTGGGCGCCAATGGGGATGATGAACAAAACAGCTACATGCTTGTAAAATATAAATATTGGAATCATATGAGGGTTGAGAGCAGAAACTAAACAGTGCACAGTCATCCAAGCTCTTGACAGCCTAAGAGTTCTAGTAAGGATAGTATCCTGTATGAAAAGCTTTCCCATCGGCGAGCTCCTAAAAAAATTTTTTATTGCCAGTATAGCTGGTACTGCCAAAGAGCCCTATTTTCTTGCATTGAGAGAATCAATGTTAATATTTTGTGCCATTTCTGGAATCTAGAACGGGGGGGGGGGGGGGGGGGGGGGTGCATATTTTCAGAATAAGCAGTCTCCGGAGATGAGGAGGAATTTCTTCCGAGGGTTATTAATCTTTGGAATTTTATAACCTAGAGAGCAGTGGAAGACGAGTCCTTGTCTAATTCAGCCGTGAATATATTCAACTGAATGGCGGAGGATGTTCAAAGAGCCGAGTGGCCTCCACCTCCTATTTCTTATGTTCTTATTTATTAGGTGGGATTAGTGCTAAAGTTGTGTTTGTAAGTTTTAAGTGCTAGGCTCTAGAACAATTTTTTTTGATAGTGAGATTTTGAGTTGCCTCGTCATTCCCAGTGTTTGATTTCTAAAACTATAATTTTCTTTCTCTAGTATGTGCATTCCTGCCCCCCCCCCCCCTCAAAAAAATTCCAAAAGTGGGCACTTCATGTTCTACATATAAAGCACTTGGCCAGACAAATGCCATGCATTGAACCTATCTTATGATGTTACTCTTTTATAGCCAAGTAGGGTTCTGATAAAACTCTTTTTGTTGTTGCATTTGAACTTTAATTGCTCTTTCCTATTAGTGTTTTATGTAACCCAGCAGCACACAATCCTGTATCTTCTACCTTAGCTTGTGTGTAGCTATCCGTTTGTCCAATTAAGTTGTGAGATTGTGCTTTTCGTTCAGATTTTCACTGCTCTACAGGTTTCTTTTAGTTGCAATTGTTGCGTGCCTTCCATAATTGATATACTATTGTGCTGGTGAACTATACACTCGGATGCTGCTTGTTTGAGTCATCTTTCTTATTCAAAAGAGCTTGGAGGCGGGCAAATACTGCTTGGGCTCTGTGCCACGCCCACAGCTGCATACTTTCCTTCAGAAGAATTTTCAGCAAAATATGAATGAGGAAGCCACTCCATTGCCCTGTTCATGGCAGGCATCTCTGTTCAACTGGTTTATTCCAGTTGAGTATTTTTGTGTGCTTGAGGAGGCCGAGCAGGTGAAATGGTGTATGTCAATGAGCATGTTACTCATGTAATTTGCAACAAATTGAAACCATTCCAGGTATACAAGACAGGCTTGAGTTGAGCACCTGTGACACAGGCAGCTTGTTCCTACCACTCTTACCTGAGAGACTTGAGAATTCCTTGCATCCTCTTGCAGTGTCGCATCAGACGATTATTGCAGTCGGGGAGAAAGGTTAATGTCTTGTCATTACACTGTGGTGGAAAGTTGAATGGACTGATTACACAGAGAAAGGAGAAGGTGCTGAATGCAACAGATGAACTCTGATATTAATAGTATGTCACATACAAAACCAAATACTGCCATAGAGGTTGTTCAGAATCTGAGACATGCCAATGTATTTTTAGTTTGTGTCACGGTTACAGACCAGCGGATTTTGTTGCAACTGAATGACTTGATCAGCTACTGGTCCTGCTCTTTCTCCTTTGTAGCCTTCTTTCTGAGGCTGTTGCCTGTCCATGTATTCTGTATCATGTTGTATATTTTTGGAGCACACTACAGCTTGGCACATTGAGGTGAGAATACACTTTTGAAAGTATTTTGGAGGACTGTTTGTGATGGATTGTTACTAAATGTACCACCCTCGGAGTAGCCCCAAACTTAACTAGATTATCTGTATGTGGCCAAATATCAAGCTGCCCTACATTGTTTATGAAAGAAAGTTTAAAATGACACTGGACATATATTTAAAAACCTGCTTCTGCTTCAGGTGCTTCTCTTCATCAACTCTAAACCTGAATTTGGAATTTTAAGTTTAAACATGGCTTATCTAATTTTTTTCCAATTGTTTTTAAATATTGGAGAAGATAGAATGATTTTATAGTTTTAAAGTTGTTCATTTACATCTTCAATGTAAAATTACATTAAAATGTTCTCAAGAATAAATAAAATCTTGGTTTCTAACTGAATGTGACTTTCTTTTGATTGTTGTTTGCATTCTCATGTTGGCTTCTTCCACACATCTTTGTACATCCTTGATGGGAGAGTGAGCACAGTGAGTATCGTGCACAGTTCTGCATTTCAAATGGAGAATGCAGCCACTCCGATATTCTAATTGACAAATCCATCACTGTCCTGCATATCTTGTGATGGTGCACCAAAAGGTAGCATCTTATGTATAGTCTCACTTCAAGCTTGTAAACTGTATGGTCAAAATGCAGCCTACATGTGACTTTGAGGTTTTATCATCCCAGCTAGTCATGATGATTTAATTGGCCCAATTGGGTGCTCTTAGTGTTTACTAGTATATCTGAACATGGCTCAGATTTTCTCCAGTTAACTCTGCACACCTTGAAAATTAAAATCAAACCTGCAACTGCATTAAGTCGCTGAAGTCAAGTGATCATCTTGATTTATTTATTTTATTATATTGCCCAAACTCTGGTGCTGACTGATGCAGCCTCTAGAATGATACTTAACTGTGGATTCACTGGGAACCATGAAGTTCTCAAATGTTTGCATTTAACCAAGACAACCGAGGTCGGTGTTTGGAAAGGAAACACATGATGGGAAGATGAGTGAGATGACCGTCAGGTCAATAATGCTTGTTAGACTGTGCAGCTTCATATACTACCTTCCTCAGTTGTTGTAATAAACTCATTGAGAGACAGGTTCAGGAAGAAGTCAGTGTTGACAGCAGGAGCCTCCAGGTCAGTTCCAGAACAATATGCTAAAAAGTAAATCTCTATACATGGTGCCTTTATCCCAAATTCATCCTGTTAGCCCTCAGCAAGAGTGCCACATTAATGGAAAGAAAGACTTCACAATACCTTTCACAACCTAAGGATGTTTGAAAATGCTTAATAGCAAATGATGAACTTTTGAAGTGTAGCCGCCATTATGATGTAGAAAATGAGAGTCTATGTTAGCCGTGTTTAAGACAGAGATAGATAGATAGGTTCTTGATTAATATGGGGTAATGGAGATGAGAAAATATCAGTCATGATTGAATTGCGGAGCAGACTCGATGGGCCGAGTGGCCTAATTCTGCCCTTGTGTCTTATGGTCTTATGTTAGTTGCGAAATAAGCATGCTCCAGACTCTTGAGATGGACTTTAATCCATGCCCTGACTCATAGAAGATAATTCTACCCATTGAACTATAATTGGCACATGCATCAGAGATTGGAATGACACCATCCAAATCCATTTCACATGCTCCCCTTGCATGTTAGATTAAATTAAAAACTTTCGCTATATTGGTCTGACCTGGAATTGGACTCCAGTCCCAGAGTGCTAATCCACAATTTACTACCTGCCTTCTTCACATTGTACTTTCATTCATTTTTCCAACTTTGTAGATGATAACCTACGGCTTTATCTATTAATCACCAAAATGGACTCAGTTCCTGTTACAGCTTTAGAAGAAAAAATATGCAGTAATTATCAGATCAACCTTTGCCTTCTCGGCCATAGTTTGAGTAGTTTATTACCTATCCGAACCAAGCTATTCTCCTTATCTACGTGCAAAGAATTTTTATAATTTTATAATTCCAAGCATTCACCAACCTCTCATTCATGAGAACTTCCTTGTCAGGTGTGGCAAACGAATATTTGGCAAATGACTCCTTGTTTTGATGTGGAAAAATGTGCCCTGAAAGTCTGGGATTTGGATGTGGATAAAAGAGCCAAAGTGCACCTCACTCAAATGTTACACTTGAGCACCTGGAGTGAATCATATGGAGCAGAAGCGGAGGTTAGTTGGTGTTTGTGCTGGATATTTGAAATAACTATTCCGTTAGCCCCACTTCCCTGCTCTTTCCCCATTTTCTTATTTTCTTCCCCTAAAATATTTATAAAACTCCCTTTTGAAAGTTATTGGTGAATTTACTTAAACTATCCTTTCAGACAGAGAACTAATCCAAGCATGGGCAAAAGAGCTGAACTCCAGGTGAGATGAGTGACTGCCATTGACATCAAGACAACATTTGACTGAACATGGATGGCATCAAGGAGCTAAAGCAAAACTGGAGTCAATGGGATTAAGGAGGAAAGCTCCATATTGATTGGAGTCATACCGAGAACAAATAAAGATGGTTGTGGTTGCTGAAGGTCAATCACCTCAGTCCCAGAACAACTCTGGAGGAGTTCCTCAGATTGGTGTCCTAGACCCAGCCATCTTCAGCTGCTTCAATGATATTGCGTCATCATAAAATAAGAAGTAGGGATGTTCACGGAGCATGTTCGCCATGTGTGGCTCCTCAGATACGAAAGAAATCTGCCCATATGCAGCAAGAGCTGCACAACATTCGCTTTGAGCTGATAAGTGGAAAGTAACAATGTGCCAGGCAATGACCATCTCCATCAAGAGGAAATCTAAATATTTTCCCTTGACATTCAATAGCCTTTTTATCACTGAATCCCCCACTATCGCCTTATCATCACTGAATCCCCCACTATCAGCATTTTAAAGTTTACTATTAACCAAAAACTGAACTGGACTAGTCATATAAACGCTGTGGCTACAAGAACAGGTCAGAGGCTAGGAATCCAGCAGTAAGTAACTCCCCTCCCTACTCCCCAAAGTATGTGCCCCATCTACAGGGCACAAGTTGCGAGTGTAATGGAATACTCTCCACTTGCCTATATGAGTGCAGCTCCAACAATGTTCAAGAACCTCAACACCGTCCAGGACAAAGCAGCCCACTTGATTGCTTCCCCCTTCCACAAACATTCACTCCCTCCACCACTGATGCACAATAACAGCAGTGAATGCCATTTACAAGGTGCACTGCAGCAACTCACCAAGGCTTCTTAGCAGCACTTTCCAAACCCTCAACTTCAGCTGCTTCATCAATGACATTACGTCGTCATAAAATCAGAAGTAGAGATGTTGAGGAATATCGCACAATGTTCACCATTCATAGTTCCTCGGATACAAAAGAAATCTGAGCCTATATGCAGCAAGAAGTGCACAACATTCAGGTTTGAGCACCCAGAAGAACAAGGGCAGCAGATGAATGGGAACCCCACCACCTGCAAGTCCCGCTCCCAAGTCCCAAACCATGTTGGCTTACTACACTGTTGCTGGGTCAAAATTCTGGAACTCTTCCAAACAGTACTCTGGGTGTACCTACCCACGTGAACTGCAGCAGCTGAAGAAGGCAGCTCACCACCAATAGTGGCTCGGTAGTACCACCACAGACCGAGCTGGCTGGATCCTAAAGGACATAGCCGCTAGACTGGGCCTGCAGCAGGTAGTGAAGGATCCAGTAAGTGGGAAAAACATACTTGACTTCATCCATATCAATCTGCCTGCTGCAGATGCATCTATCCATGGCCGCATCAAGAGAAGTGACCACCGCACAGTCCTTGTGGAGACAAAGGGCCATCTTCACATCGAAAATGCCCTCCATCGCGTTCTGTGGCACTACAACTGTGCTAAATGTGATAGACTTCAAACAGATCTAACGACTCAAACCAGGACATCCATGGGCCATCGGCAGCAGCAGAATTGTATTCAACTGCAATCTACAATCTGGCCCGAAATATTCCCCACACTACCATTACCGCCAAACCAGGGGATCAACCCTGGTTCAATGAAGATGGCAGGAGAGCGTGCCAGGAGCAACATCAGGCATACCGAAAAATGAGGCGTCAACCTGGTGAAGCTGCAACACAGGATGAGTGTGACAAGCAGTAAGTAATGGACAGAGCTAAGCGATTCCACAACAAACGCATCAGATCTAAGCTCTGCAGTCATGCCACATCCAGCCATGAATGGTGGTGGACAATTAAACAACTCAAATATCCCCATCCTCAAATGATGGACGAGCCTAGCACATATGTGCAGAAGACGAGGCTGAGGCATTCGCAACAATCTTCAGCCATTTGTGCCGATAGAATGATCCATCTCGGTCTCCTCCGGATATTCCCAGCATTGTAAATGTCAGTCTTCAGCCAATATGATTCACTCCATGTGAAATCAAGAAACGGCTGAAGGTACTGAATACTGTAAAGGCTATGGGCCCTGTTAAAATTCCACAATAGCACTGAAGACATGTGCTCCAGAATTTGCCGTACTCCTAGCCAAGCTGTCCCAGTACAGCTACAGCACTGGCATCTAACCGGCAATGTGGAAAATTGCCCAGGTGTGAAAATGTACACAAGAAACAGGACAAATCCACCCCAGCCATTTACCGTCTTATCAGTCTGTAGCCACCCGGGGTGGCCACGTCCCGATTCCAAAATGGATGCCCGCAAAGAATACAGGGAAAAATGGCCAGCCACAGGAAAACAAGCAGGTGCAAGGTTTCCTGTGTATTAAGATTTGCAGGACCCAGACAGAACCGAAACCAATAACCAATACTAATGAGCGATCCCCAGAAACAATTAGAAACATTGAAACAATCGGGACCAAGACAGACTCCCCGGCGCCAGCGGGAGCCAGGACAAAGGCAGGCCAACGGACACATAGGGCCCGCCCAACAATAAGGGAACAGCTTCAGTATTGGAGAAATCGATAGAAACGATTGGGACAAGGTCCAATTAATTGGGACCAAGTCCGGGCTCCGCCCACAAGGGCGCGAAACCCCTGGGGACTATAAAGTAGAGTCCCCAAATTCAGTTCGCTCTTTTGGCAGCTCTCAAAGAACTCTTGACCGTGACTCTAGTGAGGAGAGACCTGCCTAGCAGCTGCATCAACCAAGTAAGTCTCCAGTCAACGCACGCTACGAGATAGATGCTCCTAGCTACTATTCCGTACCAGTTTGAAGCCAGCAGATTCAGAACCGGACAAAGGCCATTGTTCCTCTGACCTGATGGGCCATTTGAAAGCTAAGTATAGGCCTTTAGTTGTAGCGATAGTCTAGTAAGTAGAGTTTTATGCATGAGTAGTGATTGACTGTGTGTATAATAAATGTGTTTTGATTTGAAACTTACTAACTGGTGTATTGAGTTATTGATCAGCACTTGGCTTTGAACCTCGTGGTGGTATCAGAAATATACCTGGCGACTCTAGAGCAAAGGTTATTAAACAGCAATTAAGTAAAAGCAACACTTCGCAACAAGTCTACTCCATCATCAGCAAAGTGATGGAATGAGTCAACAAAAGTGCTATCAAGCAGCGCTTACTCAGCAATAACCTGCTCACGGACGCTCAGTTTGGGTTCTGCCAGGGTCTCTCGGCTCCTGACCTCATTACAGCCTTGGTTCAAACATGGACAAAAGCTGAATGCCAGAGGTGAGATGAGAGTGACTGCCCTTGACACCAAGACAGCATTTGACTGAGTATGCATCAAGGAGCCCTAGCTAAACTGGAGTCATGGGAATCAGGGGGAAAATCTCTGCTGGTTGAAGTCATACCTGGTACAAAGGAAAATGGTTGTGGTGGTTGGAGGTCAATCATCTCCGTTCCAGGGTATCACTACAGGAGTTCCTCGGGGGCAGTGCCCTAGGCCCAACCATCTTCAGCTGCTTCATCAATGATCTCCCTTCCATTATAAGGTCAGAAGTGGGGCTGTTTGTGGATGACTGCACAATGTTCACCATTCACAACTCCTCAGATAATGAAGCAGTCTGTGTCCAAATGCAGCAAGACTTGGAAATTCTCCAGGCTTGGGCTGACAAGTGGCAAGTTACATTCGTGCCACACAAAGTGCCAGGCAATGACCATTTCCTACAAGAGAGGATCTAACCACCGCCCCATGACATTCAATGGTGTTACCATTGCTGAATCCCCCACTATCAATAAAAGCAAATTACTGCTGATGCTGGAATCTGAAACCAAAAGAAAAAATGATGGAAAATCTCAGCAGGTCTGGCAGCATATGTACGGAGAGAAAAGGGCTAATGTTTCGAGTCCAGGTGACCCAGGCCATCACTCAATGTTCTGGGGGTTACCATTGACCAGAAACTGAACTGGAACAACCATATAAATTCTGTGACTACAAAAGCAGGTCAAATGCTAGGAATCCTGCGGTAAGTAATTCACCTCTTGACTTTTGAAGCATGTCCACCATCTACAGGACACAAGTCAGGAGTATGATGGAATACTCTCCACTTGTCTGGATGAGTGCAACTCCAACAACACTCAAGAAGCTCAACACCATCCCGGACAAAGTAGCCTGCTAGATTGGCACGCCATCTACAAACATCCAGTTCTTCTACCACTGACATAGCAGCAGCAGTATGTACCATCTGTAAGATGTACTGCAGGCTCCTTAGGCTAAGACCATTAACATCTAGAAGGGCAAAGGCAACAGTTGCATGGAAATACCACCACCTCCAAGCCATACACCATCCTCACTTGGAGGTATATCACCGTTCCTTCACTATCACTGGGTCAAAATCCTTGAACTCCCTTCCTTTTTTTTTAAATAATTTTTATTGAATTTTTCAAAATACAAACATTTTAACCCCCCCTACATTCACATTTAAATTATAACAAAACAAAGTCAAACCCCCCTACTTAACAAGAAAAAGAAAAAAGTCCCCCCCCCCCTACCCGCGCGTCCCCCCCCCCCCCCCCCCCCCCCCCGCCGGCGAACCGACAGTCAGACCAACTTATCATTTCTAGCAGCGTCCTCGGGCAGGCCTTGCCCGTGCCACCACCGCTACCGTACTTCCTTCGTCTTTCTCCCCCCCCCCCCCCCCTCCCCCCTCCCTCCCGCCCTCCCCTCCCCTCCCGGGTTGCTGCTGTCACGGCCTCAGTTTCTATCTCTGATCCAAGAGGTCTAGGAAGGGTTGCCATCGCCTGGAAAACCCCTGCACCGACCCTCTCAGGGCGAATTTGATCCTTTCCAATTGGATGAAGTTTGCCATGTCGTTTAACCAGGTGTTAACACTCGGAGGCCTTTCGTCCCTCCACTGAATCAGGATCCTCCTCCGAGCCACCAAGGACGCAAAGGCTAATATTCCAGCCTCCCTCGCCTCCTGTACCCCCGGTTCCACCCCAACCCCGAAGATCGCAAGTCCCCATCCTGGCTTGACCCTGGACCCCACCACTCTCGACACCGTCCCTGCCACCCCCTTCCAGAACTCCTCCAGTGCCGGACATGCCCAAAACATATGTGCATGATTCGCAGGGCTTCCCGAACATCTAATACACCTGTCTTCCCCCCCGAAAAACCGACTCATCCTTGTCCCCGTCATGTGGGCTCTATGCAGTACCTTAAATTGAATGAGACTTAGTCTCGCACATGACGACGACGAGTTGACCCTCTCCAGGGCGTCTGCCCATGTCCCGTCCTCTATCTGTTCCCCCAGCTCTAACTCCCACTTATCTTTCAGCTCCTCTACTGGTACCTCCTCCACCTCCTGCATAATCTTATAGATGTCCGAGATCTTCCCCTCCCCGACCCAGACCCCTGATAGCACCCTATCACTCACCCCCCTGTCGGGGAGCGCGGGGAACCCCGCTACCTGTCGTCTGGCAAATGCCTTCACTTGGAGGTACCTGAACGTGTTCCCCGGGGGGAGCCCAAATTTCTCCTCCAGCTCTCCCAGGCTCGCAAACCTCCCCTCTATAAACAAGTCCCTCAGTTGTCTAATACCCGCCCTCTGCCAGCTCTGGAATCCCCCTCCTGTGTTTCCCGGCGCAAATCTGTGGTTCCCTCTTAGTGGTGCCCCTATCAGACCTCCCACTTCCCCCCTGTGTCGCCTCCACTGCCCCCAGATCTTGAGGGTGGCCGCCACCACTGGGCTCGTGGTATACCTCGTGGGAGGGAGCGGCCATGGTGCCGTTACCAGTGCCCCTAAGCTTATGTTGCCGCAGGACGCCCTCTCCATGCGCTTCCAGGCTGCCCCCTCCCCTTCCATCATCCACTTTCGTACCATCGATGTATTTGCCGCCCAGTAATATCCTGAAAGGTTGGGTAACGCCAGCCCTCCACTATCCCTACTCCGCTCCAAAAAGACCCTTCTAACTCTCGGGGTGCCATGTGCCCACACATACCCCATGATACTACTCGTTACCTTCTTGAAAAAGGCCCTGGGGAGGAAGATGGGCAGACACTGGAACAAAAACAAGAACCTCGGGAGGACCGTCATTTTAACTGACTGCACCCTCCCTGCCAGCGACAGCGGCACCATGTCCCACCTCTTAAACTCCTCCTCCATCTGTTCCACCAGTCTGGAAAAGTTCAACTTGTGGAGGGTCCCCCAGTTCTTTGCCACCTGCACCCCCAAATACCTAAAACTTTTAACTGCTCTTTTGAAGGGGAGCCTCCCAATTCCCTCCCCTTGGTCTCCCGGGTGTATTACAAAGACCTCACTTTTCCCCAGATTTAATTTATATCCCGAAAAGTCCCCGAACTCCGCTAGTATCCCCATTACCTCCGGCATTCCCCCCTCCGGGTCTGCCACATACAACAACAAATCATCCGCATAGAGCGAGACCCGATGTTCCTCCCCTCCCCTTGTCAGTCCTCTCCACCCCCCTGAACCCCTCAGTGCCATCGCCAACGGCTCAATCGCTAATGCAAAGAGTAAGGGAGATAGGGGACATCCCTGCCTAGTACCTCGATGGAGCCCAAAATATTCTGACCTCCTCCCGTTTGTTACCACACTTGCCATCGGAGCTGAATAGAGCAGTTTTACCCACTTGATAAATCCCTCCCCAAACCCAAACCTTTCCAACGTCTCCCACAAGTATTCCCACTCCACCCTGTCAAATGCCTTCTCCGCGTCCAGCGCTACCACTATCTCCGCCTCCCCTTCCACTGCTGGCATCATAATCACATTTAACAATCTCCGGACATTTGTGTTAAGTTGGCGTCCCTTCACGAACCCCGTCTGGTCTTCATGGACTACCCCTGGCACACAGTCCTCTATCCTGGTTGCCAGGACCTTTGCTAACAGCTTGGCGTCAACATTCAGGAGGGAGATGGGCCTGTAGGACCCGCACTGGACCGGGTCCTTGTCCCGCTTCAAAATCAAGGAGATCAGGGCCTGCGACATTGTTGGGGGCAGAACCCCCCCCTCGCGCGCCTCATTAAAGGCTCGCACCAGCACTGGACCCACCAAGTCCACAAATTTCCTGTAAAACTCCACCGGGAACCCATCCGGCCCCGGCGCCTTCCCCGCCTGCATCTGGCCTATCCCTTTAATTAGCTCCTGCAGCTCTATCGGCGCCCCCAACCCTTCCACCAGCTCCTCCTGTACCTTTGGGAACCCCAATTTGTCGAGAAAGTTCTTCATTCCCCCTCTCCTCTTCGGCGGTTCAGACCTATACAATTCCCTATAGAAGTCCCTAAAGACCCTATTCACCTCTTGCCCCTTCTGCACTACGTCCCCACCCCTCTCTCTCACTCCCCCAATCTCTCTGGCTGCATCTCGCTTACGAAGCTGGTGTGCCAGCATCCTGCTCGCCTTTTCCCCGTACTCATATGCCGCACCCTGCGCCCTTCTCCACTGCATTTCCGCCTTCCTAGTGGTCAGTAGGTCGAACCTGGCCTGCAAGCTACGCCGCTCCCTTAATAGCCCCTCCTCTGGCGCCGCCGCATATTTCCTATCTACTTCTAGGAGCTCCCCCACCAGCCTCTCCCTTTCCTGCCTCTCCTTCCTCTCTCTGTGTGCCCTTATGGAGATCAGCTCTCCTCTAATCACTGCTTTCAAGGCCTCCCAGACCGTCCCCACCTGCACCTCACCTGTGTCATTCGTACCCAGATAGTTCTCAATGCCCGTTCTCACCCTTCTGCACACCTCTTCGTCCGCCAACAGCCCTACATCCAGGCGCCACAACGGGCGTTGGTCCCGCGCCTCCCCCATGTCCACGTCCACCCAATGTGGTGCATGGTCCGATATCGCAATGGCCGAGTACTCCGTGTCCTGCACCCTCGGTATCAGCCCCCTGTTCAATACGAAAAAATCGATCCTAGAGTACACTCCGTGGACGTGGGAGAAAAAAGAATACTCCCTCGCCCTAGGCCTACCAAATCTCCATGGGTCTACCCCTCCCATCTGCTCCATGAACCCCCTTAACACCTCTGCCGCTGCCGGCCTCCTATTCGTCCTGGAACTCGATCTATCCAGCCCAGGGTCTAACACCGTATTAAAGTCCCCTCCCATGATCAGACCCCCTGCCTCCAGTCCCGGGATGAGGCCCAACAGGCGCCTCATAAAACCCGCGTCGTCCCAGTTCGGGGCATACACATTTACCAGTACCACATTCTCTCCCTGCAGCCTACCCCTCACCATCACGTACCTGCCCTCCTTGTCTGCCACCACCTCTGCCGCCACAAACGACACCCTCTTTCCCACCAAAATCGCCACCCCCCCGGTTTTTGATATCCAAGCCTGAGTGGAACACCTGTCCCACCCACCCCCTTCTCAGGCGGACCTGATCTGCTACCCTCAAATGAGTCTCCTGCAGCATTGCTACATCAGCCTTCAGTCCCTTCAGGTGTGAGAAGACCCTTGATCTTTTGACCGGCCCATTCAGCCCCCTTACGTTCCACGTGATCAATCGGGTCGCAGAGCGACCCGTCCCTACTCCCTGTCGATTAGCCATGTCTTGTCCCTTGCTCGCCCCGGGTCATCCCTTCTTTTCTGACCCGCTTCCCATAGCGATGGCCCCCCCCCCCCACCCCCCCCCCCCCCGGCTCTCCCCTTCTCGTCCCTGGTCTTTCCAGCAGCAACCCGGTGTCCCCCCCCAGCCCCCCCCCCCCTTTTTCCCCCCCCCCCCCCTGGCTAGGACCCCTCCTAGCCGCGATGTACCCCACATCGTACTCCCGAGAGTCAGCTGGTCTCCGCTGACCCGGCTGCTCCTGCCACATTCCGACTCCTCCCGGTTCATCCCATCTGCGCCCGTGAAAGATCCCCTTAAAACCCCCGAGAAAGACCCGCATAATCAACCCGCTCCCCCCCGTCCCGTCTCCCCAACTTAACAATATAAATACAAATACCCAATGGCAACTAAATACATAAATACTTAACTACATACTTAAATAACAAAATAATTAACTAACTATCAACTAACAGTGTGCCCAACCATCACCCTCCATCAAACAGTATAAATAACCGCAGATAACCATAACCCGAAAAGAAAAAAAAGAACCAAAAACCCCCCCAAGCACCCAAAGAAAAAGGGTAAGAGGGGTAAATAACTAAGGGAAATTGGAAACGGGAAAAAACACCCCATAAGAAGCCAACGACCCACCATAGAGATTTCAACAGTACAAATACACAGAAACACCCAACAACTCGAAACCTTCAAAATATTCAGAAAAGTCAACCATTCGAGAAAAAACACCCCAAACAATCCACGAAACTGTTACCCAGTTCCGACCTGGCCTGAAAAAGAAAAGGGCCACTTGCTCAATCAAGAGTCCCCCGGCGGCTACGACCGCCGGTGCTCCCAGGTTTTAGTTCGTGTCCAACTTTTCCTCTTGTACAAAGGTCCAGGTCTCCTCTGGGGACTCGAAATAATGATGTCGGTCCTTGTAGGTGACCCACAAGCGCGCCGGTTGCAGCATTCCAAATTTGATCTTTTTCGCGTGTAGCACCGCCTTTGTCCGGTTGTACCGGGCCCGCCGCTTTGCCACCTCCGCACTCCAGTCCTGGTACACCCTTACCGTCGAGTTCTGCCACTTGCTGCTTTTCTCCCTTTTAGCCCACCTCAGGACTTTCTCTCGATCACTTAGCCGCTGGAACCGCACCAGCACCACCCTCGGGGGCTCGTTTGCCCTAGGCCTCCTGGCCATGACCCGGTATGCCTCTTCCAATTCCAGGGGCGCCGGACCGGCCCCTTCCCCCATCAGGGAGCTCAACATCTCCGCCACATATCCCGGGAGATCCGACCCCTCCAGGCCTTCTTCCAGGCCCAGGATCCTCAAATTTTTCCTCCTCATCCGAGTGTCCAGCTCCTCGAAGCGGCTCTGCCACTTCATGTGGAGTGCCTCGTGCACCTCCACCTTTGCCCCGATGACTGTGGCCTCCTCCTCCCTCGCGGTCATCTCCTGCTGCAGATCTTTAATCGACGCCTCTTGGATCGCCTGGGCTCCCACCAACCTGGTGGCCGTCGCGTTCATGGACTCTAAGAGTTCCACTTTCATCTCCGTGAAAAAACGGAGGAGAGTGGCCTGCTGCTCCTCCGCCCATTTCTTCCACTCCTCCGATGCACCGCCGGCCGCCATTTTGATTTTCTTCCCCCGCTTTTTTTGGGGAGCTGCTGCCGTTTTTCTTGCCGCTCCACTCCGGGTACCGACCATAAAATCGGTCTAGTTCTCCTCAGGGGACCTTCCCCCACCGGGATTCGTTTTTTCAGCGCCGTTGGGGCCCTCCAATTGGCCCAAAAACACCTTTGTTGCAGGAGCTTCCAAATGTGCGGCTTAGCTAGTCATAGCCGCAACCGGAACTGAACTCCCTTCCTAACCACTATGGATGTGCTTACACCAAGTGGACTGCAGTGGTTCAATAAGGCATCCCACAACTACCTTCTCAAGGGCAATTGGGGATGGGCAACAAATGCTGGCCGATCCAGCGATGCCTACATCTCATGATATGTCCTGTCCACTAAAAGCAGGAAAATCCCAACCCAGCCAAGTAGCATCCTATCAGTTTACATCAATCATCAGCAAAATGATAGATTGGGTCATCAACAACACTATCAACTGGCACTCAGCCAGTCGCTTCACTGGTTGGAGTCATACCAGGAACAAAGGAGGATGGTTGTGGTTGTTGGAGGTCAGTTGGCTTAGTCCCAGGACATCATTACAGGAGTTTCTCAGAGTAGTGTCCGAAGCCAAACCATCTTCAGTTGCTTCATAGAATCATAGAATCTACAGTGGAGAAAGAGGCCATTCGGCCTATCAAGTCTGCACTGGTCCTTGGAAAGAGCACCTCACTTAAGCCCACATCTCCACCCTATCCCCGTAACCCAGTAACCCCACCTTTTTGAATATTTAAGGACAATTTAGTAATTCATTAATGACCTTTGCTCCATTAAAAGGTCAGGTGTGGGTATGATTGCTTCTTTATAGGCTGTTCACCAGAGGCCCTGGAGCTCTGCACAGAGCTAACAATAGCACTGCTCTGCCCTGCCCTGGACTCTCTTGAGCTTCTGTGTCCAGCAGATTCAGATGTGAGATCCTAACCAGTAGGTACCCTGCCCCTTTGTGTCTCTGGTTGCCTCTTGTAAGAAAATGATTCACCTTCACAGTCCTCTTGCCTTGCTTGCTTGCAGCTAGAAAATCGAAGAAGCTCACCCCCATGATTTGGTGCCAAAAGCATGTACGTACAGGGTGTGGATGTCAAGTGTACATGCAGTGCGCATGACCTGCTCACGGCTACTGCTTGTGGCTGGAAGACTGCACACGGTCTCATTTCATTCTTGTTTAAAAGGTGGCACCGGCTGTCATTCTCAATAAAGATGCTGGTGGTGGCCATTGGACGCTTCACCTGCGATCGGAACCACTGCAGGAACACCGCAGCTGATCGCTCTGTGACCCACCCGACATTTGCCCATGACCAGCACTTTGAAAAACCCTGTATTGGGCAATATAAATAGTCTTATGCAATTTTTTTTAATGAAAAAGGGAATGTTATTTTAGAGTGTGGCTTCCTATTCGGGTATACTAGAGTTTGTCTGTCTTAGTAAAGATTAATGGAGTTGGAAAAGAGGTACCAATGTAATGTTTCAAGGCTATAGAGGTTAATTTACAAATTATCAAGTAAAAATAATAATTTTTATTGTCACAAGTAAGCTTCCATTAACACTGCATTGAAGTTACTGTGAAAATCCTCTAGTCACCACATTCCTGCGCCAGTTCGGGTACACAGGGAGAATTCAGATTGTCCAATTCACCTAATAGCACCTCTTTCGGGACTTGTGGGAGGAAACTGGAGCATCCAGAGGAAACCCACGCAGACACAGGGAGAATATGCAGACTCCGCACAGACGGTGACCCAAGCAGGAATCGAATCCAGGACCCTGGAGCTGTGAATGAAGTGAGAGGAATATTTTCACCCAGAAAATAGGACAGCTGTAAAATAAGTTACTGGGAAGGGGAGCAGTGGTATATCAAAAGAGATGATATGTTTGTGCCTCTATAGTCTCTTCCTCAAAAGACGTTTATCATTTTACAGTAGTATAGAATGAATCTACTAATGAAACATAATTACAAGTCTTTCAAGTCCCCAAGATGTGTGTTCCTGCACTCATCAAATTGAGAGATGTTGGTACAGCATGGATTAATGGTGAGTAAAATGACTTCTATTCGGTCAGAGGACAGACTAGCAAATTTAGGTCATGATTAAAGCTCAATCGATGCTGTCTCATCAAACACTCCCAGTGCAGATACAGCGAGAACCGTTTCTCTCTCCACAGATACTGCCAAACCTACTATGTCTCTCCAATGTCTTCTGTTTTTATTAGAGTGAAGCTCCCTCTACACTGTTCCATCAAGCACTCCCAGAGGAGGCACAGCAGAGATTGAGAGCAATGGGACAAAATGATTTAGTTGGAGTGAGCAGCATGTCTCTATGAGTTTTCAGATAAAAGCACGTGTTTAAACATGGCATGGGTTTTATTGATAGACGCATAGATATTTCAATGCCAGAGCCTTTGAGCAGTAAAGTATTATGGCATGGACAAATCGCAAACCTCTTCTGTAGGGAGCACATCTGACTCCTGTTGCACTCAGAATGGGATACCCCGGTGAAGAGCTCTTTGGCGGGACACTAGTTAGGCCTCAGCCAGAGTACTGTGCCCGGTTCTGGGTGCCATAGTTGAGGAAGAATGTGAAGGCATTGGAGAGAGTATGGGAGTGATTCACAAGAATGATTCCAGGGATAAAGAATTGTAGCTATGATGGTAGATTGGAGAGATTGTGACTGTTTTCCTTGGAGAAAGGAGCTTTGAAAAGGGTATTCAAGATCCTGAGGGTTATGGACAGGGCAAATAGTGAGAAACTGTTGCCACTCGAGAGAGAGCACCAAGAACAGATTGTAGATAATGGGCAAAAGGAGTAAAAGTGATGCGAAAGAAAGAGTTTACACCCACAGGGTGCTCGGAGTCTGGAATGAACCTCCAGAGTGGGTGGTGGAGGCAGAGTCGATGAAGGTATTCAAAAGGGAATTGGATTTCTACATGAAAAGAAACAATGTGCAAGGTTACGGGGATAAAATGGGAGTGGGTGTAGATAGAATGCTCTTTCAGAGAGCCAGTGCACACTTGATAGGTCGAATGGCCTCCTTCTGCACTGTAAAGATTCTGTGATTCTTCTTTCATCGTTAGCTTCAAATCTCCATTGCAACCTGTCTTATCTTCCTAGTTTAACTGCTATTGTGTCCAGACTCTTTGGAAATTTCCTTTCTGTTCCACAAACCTCCAATACATTTTCTTATTCCCACTTCCTCCTTCCTTGAACTCTAAATTTACAGTCTCTACTCCTTCACACCCTTTCCTTTTTACAATTGCTAAACCTAAACTGCATGCCATCTAATCAATGTTGTGCTTTACAATTGGGAAAAGTAGATGAAGACGCATGGTTCATAACGAAGAACATCAAAATTGAAAAGTCGAGAGAAAACAAGCTAATATAGTTTAACTCTGAAGATTAAGTTAGCGTTGGACACTGCAATAAGTCCAGTTTCAAAGTGGTGAGATTTGAGCGAATGTAGCAGACATTATCGATGTTTCAACAGTGTGAAGACACAGGAAGAGCAAAGCTTTTTGAAATGTCAAACATTATCCCTTTTGAAAATCACTCTTGCATGGAGTAAAATAGCAACAAAATAGAAGCCGTACTTGGAGAGAGAAGATTGCGAATTGTGGGTAGGGTGACCAGATATCCCAGTTTTGACAGAACATTGCCTGTTTTTCATTAAATATCATTGTCTCAACAATTTCCTAAAAATTATTCGGATGTCCCGGTTTTCATCTGTTTCTTTTCCGTCAAAAATAAACTGAGTTTGGAGAGAGAGAATCTGTGTGAAATCTTGTCCTCCCTGTAAACAATCATCGCACCGCATCACATGAAGCAGACCTATATCCCCCTCCACCACCCCCTTGATGTCTCTAAGGGAATTGTCATTACTTTTTTTTGGCACTGACAGCCTTTTAAACAATGTACAGAGTAGGGTTGTCAACTCTGGCTGGACATGTTCTGGGAGATGTCATCACATGATCACCCACCTTCAACTGCCCCTCCTGAAGACTCCTGCCATTGGTTATCCAACATGTTAATTGTAATTCTCCTTCCTATTTGTTCCCTGTTTATTCCTTATTTCCCCTTTCATTTTTTTTTTGTTGTTACATTTTTGATCCACTGATGTTTAATGGACCTGTGACTTGAAGGCAAAGCAGCCTTTAATTCAAACAGGAAGATCCAGAAGGCTATGCTGATTTAGACTGATATCAGTGATCACTTGGATTGAGTGATTTGGCTGGTGGCCAATAAATTGGTCTAAAAGGCTGGTACTCTGCCCTGTGACAGGTGGTGATTGAAGCTCATCCCAGTGAGGTGTTTTTCAACATCACAAGGCTGGTGTTTCATTTAAATTTTGATTCTGCAGTGTGGGTGGAGGATTTAATCTAATTCATTCCCAAAAGATCCAGCTAAACTCTCTTCATAAGGCCTCTGTGACGGCTGATTCTCTCTCCAGTAAGTCTGGGTGCTATTCTCTCAAGACTGCAAAGGCTTGAAATCAAACCCCAAGCTGAAGGCAAGATTTGATGTGAGACAGTATCTCAGGAAAGAAATCGGCTTGAATGTGAACCTTTGAGTTGAAGGCCCAGTTTGATAAGAACTGAAGTGACACTCGTGATGGCCTGTCTGTAAATACTGTTCTGAATGAATGACTCTGCCAAGAATACCATCATCAACTGTAAAACAGAGGCCTTGACCAACCAGTGTGCTGGTTCTCTAATCTTTTGTGCATCCCCCAACTTCCTTCATTCTACCATTGACAATCCTGCCTTTAGCCATCTAGTCCCTGAGCTCTGGAATTCCCTTCCAAAAAGATGAGAGGTGGTGATGTTTAAGACACTGCTTAAACCATGTCTCTTTGACTCAGCATTTGTTACCTGTCCTAGAATGCCTTTTTTGGTTCGTTGTAATTGTTTTGCTCGATAACACTCCTTTGAAGCACCTAGGGATGCTTTACTATGTTTTTTTTTTTTTTTTTTTAAATTTTTTTATTGGAATTTTTTGCAGAAAATATAACAAAAAGTATAGCAAAAAGCAGTAATATGCAACTAACAGCCCCATAACACCCACAATTCCCCCCATACCGTAACATCACATGTATCACATTCCCCCACCCCCCCCCCCCAAACAAGAGAACTTAACCATAAATTAAAATTAGATAAATCAAATTTAAATAAAATAAGCTAACATAATCAACGCCCCCCCCCCCCCCCCCCGGGTTGCTGCTGCTACTGTCCCAGTACCCTATCGTTGAGCCAGAAAGTCGAGGAAAGGTTGCCACCGTTTAAAGAACCCTTGCACCGATCCTCTCAGGGCGAATTTAACCTTCTCAAGCTTAATAAAGCCCGCCATGTCATTGATCCAGGTCTCCACACTTGGGGGCCTCGCGTCCTTCCACTGTAGCAAAATCCTTCGCCGGGCTACTAGGGACGCAAAGGCCAGCACACCGGCCTCTTTCGCCTCCTGCACTCCCGGCTCTACCCCAACCCCAAAGATCGCGAGTCCCCATCCTGGCTTGACCCTGGATCCCACCACCCTTGACACCGTCCTCGCCACCCCCTTCCAGAACTCCTCCAATGCCGGGCATGCCCAGAACATATGGGCATGGTTCGCTGGACTCCCCGAGCACCTGGCACACCTATCTTCACCCCCAAAGAACCTATTCATCCTCGTCCCAGTCATGTGGGCCCTATGCAGCACCTTGAATTGGATGAGGCTAAGCCGCGCACACGAGGAGGAAGAATTTACCCTCTCCAGGGCATCAGCCCATGTCCCGTCTTCGATCTGTTCCCCCAGTTCCCCCTCCCACTTCGTTTTCAGCTCCTCTACTGACGCCTCTTCCTTCTCCTGCATAAGCTTGTAGATATCGGATATCTTCCCCTCCCCGACCCAGACCCCCGAGAGCACCCTGTCACTCACCCCCTTCGCGGGGAGCGCAGGGAATCCCTCCACCTGCCGTCTAGCAAATGCCTTTACCTGCAGATATCTAAACATGTTTCCCGGCGGGAGCCCAAATTTCTCTTCCAACTCCCCCAGGCTCGCAAACCTTCCGTCGATAAACAGGTCCTTCAGCTGTCTAATGCCCGCTCTATACCATCCCCGAAATCCCCCATCCATGTTCCCCGGGACGAACCTATGGTTCCCCCTTAACGGAGCCTCCATCGAGCCCCCCACTTCTCCCCTATGTCGCCTCCACTGCCCCCAAATCTTGAGGGTAGCCGCCACCACCGGACTCGTGGTATACCTCGTGGGAGGGAGCGGCCACGGCGCCGTTACCAGGGCCCCCAGGCTTGTATCCCCACAGGACGCTCTCTCCATCCGTTTCCATGCTGCCCCCTCCCCCTCCATCACCCACTTACGCACCATCGACACGTTGGCCGCCCAGTAATACCCCGAGAGGTTGGGCAACGCCAGCCCCCCCCCATCCCTACTCCGCTCCAAGAAGACCCTCTTCACCCTTGGGGTGCCATGCGCCCAAACAAATCCCATGATGCTGCTGGTCACTCTTTTAAAAAAGGCCCTAGGGATAAAGATGGGCAAGCACTGGAAGAGGAACAAGAACCTCGGGAGAACCGTCATTTTGACGGATTGCACTCTGCCCGCCAGCGATAGCGGCACCATGTCCCACCTTTTAAATTCCTCCTCCATCTGTTCCACTAGTCTGGTGAAGTTAAGCTTATGAAGAGCCCCCCAACTCCTGGCCACCTGCACCCCCAGGTACCTGAAACTCTTCACTGCCCTCCTGAAGGGGAGCCTCCCAATTCCCTCCTCCTGATCTCCCGGGTGCACTACAAATACCTCGCTCTTCCTAAGTTCAGCTTATAGCCCGAGAAGCCCCCAAATTCCGCTAACAGTTCCATCACCCCCGGCATTCCCCCCTCTGGGTCCGCCACATATAACAGCAGGTCGTCTGCATACAGCGATACCCGGTGCTCCTCCCCCCCCCGCACCAGACCCCTCCACTTCCCTGACTCCCTCAACGCCATGGCCAGCGGTTCAATCGCCAGTGCAAAGAGCAGGGGGGACAGGGGACACCCCTGCCTGGTCCCACGATAAAGCCTAAAATACTCCGATCTCCTTCCATTTGTGACTACACTCGCCATCGGCGCCGCGTAAAGCAGCCTCACCCATTTGATGAATCCCTCCCCAAATCCAAACCTCTCCAGCACCTCCCATAGGTACCCCCATTCAACTCTATCAAACGCCTTCTCTGCATCCAGCGCCACCACTATCTCCGCCTCCCCCTCCACTGCCGGCATCATGATAACATTGAGCAGTCTCCGCACATTCGTGTTGAGCTGCCGCCCCTTGACAAACCCTGTCTGATCTTCATGAATTACCTCTGGCACACAATCCTCTATCCTGGTAGCCAGGATCTTCGCCAGCAACTTAGCGTCTACGTTAAGGAGTGAAATAGGCCTATATGATCCGCACTGCAAGGGGTCCTTATCCCGTTTTAGGATCAAAGAGATCAGTGCCCGCGACATCGTCGGGGGCAAAGCCCCCCCCTCCCACGCCTCATTGAAAGTTCGCACCAGCAGGGGACCCACCAGGTCCGCATATTTTTTGTAAAATTCTGCCGGGAACCCGTCCGGCCCCGGGGCCTTACCTGACTGCATTTGCCCGATCCCCCTGACTAGCTCCTCCAACTCTATCGGCGCCCCCAGCCCCTCAACCAGCCTCTCTTGAACCCTTGGGAAACATAGCCTGTTCATGAAGCTCTCCATCCCCTCTCTCCCCCTCGGAGGTTCCGACCGGTACAATCCCTCGTAAAAGTCCCTAAAGACCCCGTTTACTTCTGTCCCCTTCTGCACTACATTTCCACCCCCATCCTTCACTCCCCCAATTTCCCTAGCCGCATCTCGCCAACGGAGCTGATGCGCCAACATCCTGCTCGCCTTCTCTCCATACTCATATACCGCACCCTGCGCCCTCCTCCACTGTGTCTCCGCCTTTCTGGTGGTCAGCAAGTCAAAATTGGCCTGCAACCTGCGCCGTTCTCCCAGCAACCCTTCCTCCGGTGCCTCCGCATATCTCCTGTCCACCTCCAGAAGCTCTCCCACCAGTCTCTCCCTCTCCTTCCTCTCCTTCCTTTCCCTGTGGGCCCGGATGGAGATCAGCTCCCCCCGGATCACTGCTTTCAGAGCCTCCCAGACCATCCCCACCTGGACCTCCCCCGTATCATTGGTAACCAGATACCCCTCAATGCTTCTCCGAACCCTCTTACACACCTCCTCCTCCGCCAGCATCCCCACATCCAGGCGCCAGAGCGGGCGCTGGTCCCGCGCCTCCCCCATCTCCAGATCAATCCAGTGCGGGGCATGGTCCGAAATCGCTATGGCCGAATACTCGGCATCCTGCACCCTCGGGATCAACCCCCTGCTCAGGACAAAAAAGTCTATCCGGGAATAAACCCTATGGAATGCTTTACTATGTTAAACTTGTTGTTTGAAAATCTCTCTCCTTTTTACTCACCCCTCCCCTAAACTGACATTGTCATTACTGTTATTTGAGTTTTGAATGTGGAAATAATGTCATACCAAGTGAGTAAGCGGTGATAAATCTGGGCTGAATGACTACTGAGTACAGTTGAACTCTGATATTACCTGGAGATGATATTAAAGTTAATAATTTCTGTAACTTCTGTGCTTAATCTTTGTCCTCTTGTTTAGGGTGTCTCACTTCCTCCTCCCCCTCCCAGTGCATTCATTTTTCTTCCATTTCAGATCTAATTTCTGTGGCCTTTAACCGTGTGGTGGGTCAGGTGGCTGAAAAGGAGGAGGGCTGTAAATGCTTTTGAGCTATTATCAAAGGTCACAGAGAAAGGGAAAGCTATTTCAGAGGCTGAAGTAGATTAAGGAAGGAATATTACCTGATTCTTTTACGTGAGGGAGGGCTGAGTGCAGGTTCCTAGATACCCAGACTGGGTCGTGCAAATCATCATTACAAGAGGCTCTGCAATAACTGGTAAGAAACCATCGGCCTGTGTACCTCTTTGAAATGTTAGTACATGCTTCAGGTGATTTGGAATTGTCAATGGTCATACTTGCGCTTTATAAATCAAATTAAAATTAGGATCATAAAAGTTCAGTGTTTCATGGCTGTAAACTTGTTACTGAAAAATCGGAATAACTTTCCGACGGCAAGAAGGAAACTTAAATGCTGCAGTATGATTGGCCTGACAGAAGAGTGTGCTGAATTTTAAGCAACATTCACCTGCTGAATGGTAGGAATGTTTTCACAAAGACCGACTACTTCAGGAAAATCGATCAATGGTGGCCTCAGGCCGATATGCATCCCCATTGCCCCATATTTATCATTGTGGGTAGCACAATTGCTTCACAGCTCCAGGATCCCAGGTTCGATTCCAGCTTGGGTCACTGTCTGTGTGGAGTCTGCACATCCTCCCCGTGTGTGCGTGGGTTTCCTCCGGGTGCTCCGGTTTCCTCCCACAGTCCAAAGATGTGCAGGTTAGGTGGATTGGCCATGATAAATTGCTCTTAGTGTCCAAAATTGCCCTTAGTGTTGGGTGGGGTTACTGGGTTATGGGGATAGGGTGGAGTTGTTGACCTTGGGTAGGGTGCTCTTTCCAAGAGCCGGTGCAGACTCGATGGTCTGAATGGCCTCCTTCTGCACTGTAAATTCTATAATGGCTCATAGAATCCCTCCAGTGCAGAAGGTGGCCATACGGCCCATCGAGTCTGCACTGACCCTCCGGCTCAGTGATTAACACTCTCCCACTGAGTTGGAATGTTGTATGTTCACCCCTCACTCCAGAAAACTGAGCACAAAAACCATGCTGAGTGGATTACTGAGGGAATGTTGCACTATCAGAGGTGCAGTCTTTTGACTGAAATGTTAAATCAAAGACCCGGAATGCCCCATCAGCCGAATGTGAAGGATTTTATGGCACTATTTGAAGAAGGGCAGAGATGTTATCCCGTGTCCTGGTCAATATGTACCATTCAAACAACATTGTGAAAACAGATTATCTGGTTCTTGTCACATAGTCGTTTGTTTGCTCCCGTAAAATCCAACAAACAGCTGTGCAACAATGTTCCAGAGGTATTTCATTGGCAGGAAACTGCTTTGGGATGTCCTTAGGCTGTGAAAGGCACAAAATAAAGAGTCATCGGACTCGAAACGTTAGTTCTTTTCTCTCCCTACAGATGCTGCCAGACCTGCTGAGATTTTCCAGCATTTTCTCTTTCGTTTCAGATTCCGGCATCCGCAGTAATTTGCTTTTATAAAATAAATTCCAGTGTTGGTCATTTTGCCATCCTTCGATTTTTTTTTTTTTGTAATCTTTGTGATTGAAGTCAGCAAAAGAATGGTTGGAAAAATAAGTGATCCGTGTGGCATGAAGCAAATGAATTAATTAACACCCAAAGGTGAAGCATTGCAGGTTAATAATTATATGAACATAGCTCGTACAGTAAAACGCCCAAACTTGTAATGAAAAACTATCAGGGCTCATTGATCATGTGTTTTACAGAAAGCAACACACAAACTAAAGAATTCATTATTTGATGATGGGAAACCCTTTTCACATTTAAATATCCAAAGTTCGAGTGCAGCAAGACCCCAAAAGTTTAAATTTCCCCACTAATCATCAAATTATTCTCCCTTGTCACTTGCATCATCAACATGGAAAAGTAGAAAAGAACAGAACACTTCTGTTTTTTAAAAATACTTTCATTGGTCATGACTGTCGCTTTTAAAAGTGCTTTGGAGAGTTCTGAGATCATGAAAGGTGCTATAACAATTCAACTTCTTTCTTTGGATCACACCATTTGCACACTTACTGCTGCACACACATTTTACCACGTGTGCTGTACCACACTTGCACTCGGAGCTTCATAGGGGATTATTTTGGTGAAAAGGTGTAAAAAGGCATTAAGTGGTTGCTGTGTTGATAAGACAGATTTGTTTGTAGGTCTGCTCTTTTGCATTTCTGGTCCCAATTGATTGTACAATTTGAACATCCCTGGAGGCACCTGCATGTTAGCATCAAGCACTGATTAGGAGCAATTTTCATGAGAGGAGTATATGTAATCTCCAGGTACTCACTTCCACTGACTGTGCAGAGCAGTGTTTTTCAAACTTTTTTTCCCGGAACCCACACCACACCTTCGCGACCCACCCAAGGCCAGCCTTTGTGACACACCATTTTCGCTTAGCTTTAATGCGGCAGGCGAGCCTACTTGATTCTCATGATATCGTATGCCTTGTCATTCAATGTTACATTTCTGCTAAGGACTTCAGCTGATGAGTTCAGTTTTTGCTGCAACTTCCAGTGCTGGAATGTAGGAGGACGACGCGCACGAGGTGGCTCCCGCTGGAGTACTGTACTTTTTGCCCCCAATTTGTTAGTCATCTGGAACATTAGGGGTTTGAATGGCCCAGTGGAAAGATCAAGGGCATTTGCTCACCTCAAGAGTTTAAACTCCAATGTAGTGGTTTTGCAAGAAACCCATTTGCAGGTCAGAGATCAAACTAAGCTGCGCAAGGGGTGTGTAGGCCAGGTCTTTCATTCCGGCTTTGATGGCTGGGCCAGGAGTGTGTTGATTTTAATCAATAAAAAAGTTCAGTTTTTCGCCTCTAAGATTATAACCGACTCAGTCAGTGTTATTGTCTGTGGCTCCCTGGTGAGCACCCCCAATTGGGATGATATGAATTTTATTAATTCATTGCTGACCTGCCTCCCCAATTTAGATTCGCATCAGCTTATTTTGGGTGGGGGCCTGAACTGTGTCTTGGACTCTGTATTGCATCGTTCCAAGCCTAAATATCTCGCTCCATCGTGGATGGACATGGCTTTGTCATCTTTCACCAAAAATATTTGCGTATCATCTTTAAAAAACAAATAAATTTAGAATACCCAATTATTATTTGTTCCAATTAAGGGGCAATTTAGCATGGCCAATCCACCTATCCTGCACATTTTTGGATTGTGGGGGTGAAACCCACACAGACACGGGGAAAGTGTGCAAACTCCACACGGACAGTGACCCGGGATCGAACCCGGGTCCTCAGTGCCATAGGCAGCAGTGCTAACCACTGCATCAGTGTGCTGCCCGACTTTTTTTGTTTTTGGTAGGTCTTTCCTCCCTTCAGTGGTGGCGGCTGAGCACTCGGCAATTGTTATTTCGGACCATACCCCTTGCTTTATTGATTTGTCTCTAGAGTCGAGCCCCACACAACATCCAGCGAAGGTTAGACATAACATTGTTAGCAAATAAAAAAATGTTGTGAGCATTAGTCCACTGCCATAGAGGACGATATAAAGTGTCAAAACCGAGTTAATCTCTCCTTCCTCATTGTGGGAGGCTCTTAAGGTGGTCCTCAGGTGAGAAATTATCTCCTATGAGGTGCATTTGGTGAGGACAGCAAGGGTGGAGCAGCATAGGCTGATGGACTCCATTCTTGAAGTTGGACCACCATTACTCCATTGATCCTACCCCGGAGTTGCTGGCAAGTAGGAAAAACTGCAAACACAGTTCGAACGATTGCAGGGCGGTAAGTCAGTTACAACGCTCAAGGGGCTTGTTTTATGAATAGTGGGAGAAGGCAGGTTGACCTTTGGCTCACCAGCTTAAACAGCAGGCGGCCTCCTGGGAGATCTCACGGATACTAATTCGAGTGGCAACCTGGTTTCCGGCCCTCCTCTGGTTAATGCGGATTTCAAATCTTTTTATCACGATCTTTACAGATCGGAGCCTCCTGCAGATGGGCCGGTCATGACTGGCTTTCTGGACGGACTACCCATCCCAACGGTTGAGGAGCAGAGGGTTGAAATCCCCGTTACTCCCTGATGACATTTTAAAATGTATTGGATTGATGCAATCTGGCAAAGCCCCTGGTCAGGTGGCTTTCTGATTAAATTCTACAAGAAGTTCTCGGCGCAGCTTCTGCCTTTAATTTTGGACATGTTCAATTATTCGCTATCCTGGGAGTTGCTGCCTCCAACCTTCACTCAACCCTCTATCTCTCTGCTTCTTAAGAGGGACAAAGACCTAACAGAGTGTGATTCGTACCATCCTTTTTCACTTCGGAACGCAGACGTCAAGATACTTGCCAAGGTGCTGGTACTTCAGCTGGAACTTTGCCTCCCAAATATAATCTCGGAGGATCAGACGGGCTTCGTGAAGGGCCGACAATTGTTGGCCAATATATGTCGCCAGTTAAATGTTGTCCTGTTCCCCCTCCTCAGTGCCCAAACCTGAGGTGATAGTGTCTCTTGATGCTGAAAAGGCATTTGATAGATTGGTGTGGGAGTATTTATTTGAGATTCTTGAGAGGTTTTAGCCACAGATTTATTTCTTGGATTCATCTGTTCTGTAAGGACCCCAATGCCAGTGTTTGTTCAAACGACTTGAACTTTGATAATGTTCCTTGGAATAGGTGTACAAGGAAGGGCTGTCCACTGTCCCCACTCTTGCTTGCTCTGTCAATAGAGTCGCTCATTATAGCGCTGACGCCCTCTAGTAAGAGCAAGGGGATTAACCTAGGAGGGGTGGAGCATCGGGTGTTCTTTTATATTACGAATCCAGGCCCCTCCATAGACGGTATAATGAAGTACACCTTTGGCCTCCTTCTCTAGGTACAAACTGAAAGTAGGCAAGAGTAAATGTTTCCCAGTTAACCCCCTGGGAGGGATGCCCAACTGGGGTCGTTACCTTTTCGCCTTCCTAATAAGACGAGCTTCTGCTATCTAGGGGTGGGTCCGGGTGGCCCACAACTGGGCCTCACTTCATAAGTTAAATTATACCAGTCTGGTTAACAGTATCAAAGCACACTTGCAGAGGTTGAACAACCTGCCGCTATCCTTGGCGGATTGGGTTCAAATGATCAAAATGAACGTGCTCCCGAGGTTTTTATTTTTCTGTGTCTCCCTGTTTTGCCCCAAATCCTTTTTTATCAAGGCCAACAACTATGTCCTCTTTTATTTGGGCGGGCAAGACTCCTAGAATCTGTGGTGTTCTGCTCCAAAGGGGCAGACTGTCGGGGGTCTTGGTTTCACCAATTGATTGTTTTATTACTGGGGAACTAACATTCAAAAACTATTGTTGTGGTTTAGCGATCCCAGGTCCATTTGGGAAAATGGAAGTTCGTTCCTGCCCTACATCTACTCTTGCAATAATTACTGCATGGTTACCTTTTTTCCCCTGTTAGATTTTCCACAAATCCAGTGATGGTCTCCTCCCGTAGAATTTGTGAACAGTTTTTAGGCAGCATTTCGAGCTCCTTTCCCTGTCTTCGCCAGCCTCTATTTGTAATAATCACCTCTTCCTACCTGCTGGTTTGGACTCGACATTTAAATCTTGTGAGGTGAGGACCCATTCGTGGAGGGGAGGTTTGCCAGTTTCAGGGAGTTAGATGAGAAATTTCAGCTGCCCAAGTCCAGTCTTTTTAGGTATTTCCAAGTTCGTGATTTTCCATGTGGAGCTTTTCCTTCCTTTCCTTTGGTGCCAGCCTCTTCCCTTATTAAAAAGATTCTGTCTCTGGCTAGGCCTGATAGGGGGTCTATTTCGAACCTATATGGTAATATCCTTTCAACAGATTCTGCTCTGTTGGGTGGTGTGGGGGCGAAATGGGAGGGCCAATTGGGTCCCATTCTTAATGGTGAGGTGTGGAGTGAGGCTCTTCATAGGGTCAACTCCACATCTTCATGTGTTCAGCTGAGCCTGATTCAGTTTCTAATTTTGCTTAGGACCCACTTGACCAAGGCAAGGATGAGCAGATTCGTCCCTGGTGTTGAGGATAGGTGTGAGCGCTGTTCTCTTGGACCAGAGAACTATGTGCATTTGTTCTGGTCCTGCCCCAAACTTAAGTTTCTAGGCTTCATTCTTTAAAACCTTGGGTGCAATCTATAGGCCTTGTTGCAATCTATAGGCATAGCGAGCTGGATCCCGCCCATTGAAGTAGGGATCCAGATTTGCATATTCAAGTAAGTAGTTAGTCTCACTTGAATATGTTTACGTCGGATCAATCCCGTGCCCAGGATCGAGGGGGTGGGGGGTGGCGTCTCTCAGGTGATCGGGGGCTCCTGGGTGTTCGGGCTGTGGGCCCGATGCCACCTGGGCGCCATGGTGCTGTCACCAAGCACCCTGGCAGTAACACCCAGGTGATACCCTGGTACTGCCAGGCTGTCCAGGTGGCGCTGTCAGGTCACTGCCAGGGTTCCAGGCTCGCAGTGTCAAGGTTCCCAGGTGACACCTTATTCTTGCCGGGGATCGAGCCCGGTGGTGCCCTGCCTTTATGAGGTGGGGTATGGGGGGCTCGAGGACCCCCTAATTGGTGAGTTGGGGCATTGGGGGATCCAGAGCTGGAGTGGGGGTCTGGAGATAGGGGCGCCATTTGTATTGGCAAGTGGAGCTCTTTAGTGAAGGAAATTAGCCTAAGTGCAATCTCTGGGGTATTCCTCTCCGAGGCGCAGAAATTAAGCAGAGTCTCGTTTAATAGCGGAGTTGTTGTCATCGCTGCAAGCGCCAGGAAACATCCAGCTAAATGCACCCGACGCAGGACTCTGTAATTTCCGTTAAATCGCACCCCTTGTCGGAGATACTCCATGTAGATTTGGATCCGTGTCCACTGGTGGCCATATTTGGCTAGAAAGCGGAGGCATCTCTCCTCCGTGATTTCATGGCAAAAATACGGATGCACCACACGGCATGACAGCAATGTACGTGGTGGGTAATGCCTCCATCTTGTGCGCGAGGTTGAGGCTGATATAGCTGAAGGTGGTATATAGAGCACACCTCACAAGGGCGAGGATGAGGTGGCTCTTTGAGGGGATAGAAGATGTGTTTGAACGTTGGGAGGCTTAGGGGGAGGGGGACTGACTGTATGTGTTAAGAGTGACTGTGGGTGATTCCTGATTCCTTTTGTTATTTGTTTATGTTAACATGCGGGATGCTGTTTGGGGGTTTGGTGGTACACATTGCATTTGTAACTGATTATTCTTTATTGTTGGTGGGTGTAAATTTGGGAGAACATGTGAAAAAGGAGAATAAAAATATTTTTAAAAAGTGTACGTGCCGGGTCCTGCCGCAGCTTCTGGATGGAAGACCCCATTGTTCCAGTTAAAAGCCCATCGCAGCCAGCAATTTCAAAGTTGATTGCGCTGGCATTCTCAATTTAAAAACCGGTCTCGACTGTTTTTCGCTTCCCGACACACAGCCTTGCAATTAGGATCACCCAGACTGAGGGAGAGGGCATGCAGGTTTTCCCATCAGGCTTTGGAGGTCTTGATGATGGAGGTTCAGGGGAGAACATTTGTTCCTCCTGTTCCTCCTGTCATTCTCTGCTGGAGCTGCTCTGCCTGGCTACATGTCCTCTTTTCATTCCTCCTGTAGACAATCTCCTGTTGATTCCTATAAGGTGTCCAATTAAGGATTAGCAATAAATGTTGGCCCACTGCCAGTTATACATGGACAGCATGGTAACATAGTGGTTAGCCCTGTTGCTTCATAGCGTCAGGGACTTGGGTCACTGTCTGTGTGGAGTCTGCATGTGCTCCCCATGTCTGCGTGGGCTTCCGGTGCTCCGGTTTCCTCCCAGAAGTCCCAAAAGACGTGCTTGTTCGGTGCATTGGACATTCTGAATTCTCCCTCTGTACCCGAACAGGCGCCGGAGTGTGGCGACTAGGGGATTTTCACAGTATCTTCATTGCAGTGTTAATATAAGCCTACTTGTGACACTAATAAAGATTATTATTATTACCTACACCAATGAATGAATTTGAAAAAGCCATGCAGCCCAAGATTCCATCTTCATCACCTCAAGACCACATCATAGCCAAGTCAGAGGTAGTGTCGAAATAGACCTTACTGTACAGATAACATGTTTACTCTCACACTGGTACAGGTATCTTAAAGCTGGCAAAGGAGCAAATGTGGACATGTCCACACAATTTTTACTTAATCTTCAGTTATCAGTGTTTATAAAATGAGAAAACATTAAAAATTATGTTAAAATAATTCAAGGAATTAAGCAAAATATTTTTTGCTTTAGACGTCAACAAACTGATTTGTTTGTATCTGTTGTTGAATCAAGCACAGATTCATCTGTCAAAAATCTCCAGCCACACCAACTTTTATGAGTTACAGTAAAGCAGAACTTTCGACTTTTCCAGAAGTCAATATCAATTAGGTCTTTACAAGGCCCAATTGTGATGAGCTTTGTGATCAGTTATTTGACTAGATTAGAAGGAGACTAGTTTATCGACCAGGTTAGAAACTAGTGCACTATTGACTAGTTTAGAAACTAGTGCACTATTGACTAGTTTAGAAACTTGTGCACTATTGACTAGTTTAGAAACTAGTGCACTATTGACTAGTTTAGAAACTAGTGCACTGTTGACCAGGTTAGAAACTAGTGCACTATTGACTAGTTTAGAAACTAGTGCACTGTTGACTAGTTTAGAAACTAGTGCATTAGCTGGATTGGAGACCAGTCCATTGACACACACCGAACAAGCTAATGCTGATGTACATCTGCTTGTTGCAAATTCAATAAATATAGAGAGCTGTCATTTTATATGTTGTAATGCTGGAACGTTCTCTCGGCATGGGTTTCACCCCCACAACCCAAAGATGTGCATTGGCCACTCTAAATTGCCCCTTAATTGGAAAAAGAAATTGGGTATTCTAAGTTTATTTTAGAGAAAGATAATGGGAAAGAGGAGAGAGATCTTTCTGGGAGAAGGCGCAGGCCAATTTTCCAAATGGCAGATTGCTGTAAAATTCTTCGGGCGCAGTCTACTGGTCATGTTCTGCCTGAGCAGTAGCGAAACGTGGCTGGTAGATGCTGGGATAGGCCTCCGCAGGCTTCCTGACAGCCAGTGCACCTCACGACATCTACCCAGACTTGCGAGGCATCAAGATCAGGATCCTGCCCACAGTGGGCATGACCAAGCCTCACATGCCTAAGTAGGTTTAAAACCTGCTTAGGCGTGCTGATCTGGGATCTATTGGGCTCCCGGCATCTACTGGCATCCCCAGGGAGACCCCAGCCAGGTGCCGTTCAGTACTGCTCCACACAAACGTGGACCAGGCAGAACAACAACCAGGGCATCCTCTGGGCCATCAGGGGCCCCTGGATATCCAGGGACAGGGTAGGCTAGCCCCCTGGCCCTCCCCCTTTAATGCGGGCACCTCGGGTGGCACTGCAAAGCCGGCAGGAGCATTGCCAATGTGCCAGGGTGGCGGTGCCCGGGTGGCACAGCCAAGTGTTAGGACCTGAGGGGGGCCATCCCCATGAAAGGAGGGTAGAGGGTGGATATCAATCAGGTGGGGGTGCAGAGTGGGTATGAAGGAGCCTCTGGATGTTTGGGGGTTTGAACGGTGGGGCTCCTGGAAGGGGGGCTCCCAAAAGGAGGTGCCCTCAGCGACCCGATAGAGGGTTGTCATCACTTTGGGGGGGAGGGTGGCGAAGATAATGCCCATGGGTGGCAGGTGTGGGGACCCTCAAGGCCACTTAGAAATCAGGGCACCTTTTCAAAATGATGGCCTGATCACCGGGGAGTCAGTCTAGCCAGCGAGAACGAGAACTGCGCCGTGGGTCAAACTGTTTGTGATGCAACTGGCCTGCTCCTGGAGGCAAAATCAGGATCCCGCTGTAGGGCGGCGAGAAACCAGTAATCACCATTTAAGCCCCATTTCCATACAATTAACGAGAGCAACCCCATATCTAATGGCCTCCCGTGATCCAGCGGCCTCCCCAGCAACTGGTCTGATGGGTGCCTATTAGTACTCTTTTTGTGGAACATGAACCTGACAGAGGAGCTGATGTGGGGAGCCAAGGAGGTGAGTAGCAAAAAGCTCGGGGGCAGTCAGACACCCCGGGCCTCTTCGAGGACCACCCCAGGCTGACCAGTTAGCTCTTGTTAGCCACTGAGCACCTGCTTAATGATTCCAGTATGGATGCTGATGACCAATGCAGAGACCCAATGCAACGAAGCCCATGTGGCCACCCGAATTGTCATTGAGCCGTTCATCGGTCTGTTCAAAATATAGGTCCAATGCCTCAACCGATCCGGTGGTGCCTTGCAGTACGATCCCCCGGTGGGCTGCCAGCTTTGTGGTGATCTGTGTCCTACACAATCTGGCACAGCAGCGGGGTGACATGCTGGAGGTGAAGGAGGTCGAGCATGTGGCCACCTCCTCCAAGGAGGAGGACGAGGAGGAGGTGCAGGACCAGCATGGGCTGGAGAACGATCCCGCGCAGGACCAACCGGAGGCTGGAGCAGGTGGCAGCGGCAAAGGTCTGGCAAGCCCGAGGGGCCAGGGAGGCCCTCAACCTCGCCCACTTCACATAGGACGTGGCCTAGTCGATCATTGCTACCCCATCCCCCATTACCCATCCACCCAGGGCTGTGTTACATCAATCCAGTGCTGGGACTGTGTCGGCACTGTCAGCGGGTCACTGCGAGGGAGGGGTGATAACCCACTGAGTACTTGTGCTCCTCAGACTATGCCATAGTCTGACCCCACCTGTCACTGAGTGCTCGCTCACACCCATCACCTGCACTCGGTGAGCCCGGGTGGGGGGGGGGGGGGGGTCCATTCACCCTCATATTTAGGTCTTGCTTCTGGAATGAAACCCATAATCTCTCCAGTTGAAGCTATTGCTCCAGAGAGCTTCCAGATGGGTTCTCACCCCTTAAGAACAGTTAGCCTTTCGGGTTAGTTTGTTAAGCAAAGACAGTTTATGGTAATTGTTCTTGCTGTTGGTATCTTCATTGGACTTCTGCTAGTAAAATAGTAAAGGGATATTGTTGCTGCAGACTGCACTCTGAGCAGCTCCAACACTTTTCATTTGGTCATGTGGAGCAACCCCCAGCCAAACATCCTTCCTGAATTTCTGTGCTGGCTCCTTTTGCTCTTCTTGTTGACATTGTTTAGGATCAGCAATATTTTTATTCTTGTTGACCATTGATGCATGAAGGGAGTCAGCAGCCCTTTTCTCAAACAGACAGAATTATCTGCACTTGGATAGACATCAATTACTCAGGGATAGTCCGGCTGGATTTGTTAAGGGAAGGTCGTGTTTGACAAATTTAATCAAATTATTTGTGGAGGTAATCAGGAGTGTTATAATAATAATCCTTGTTGTCACAAGTAGGCTTACATTAACACTGCAATGAAGTTACTGTGAAAAGCCCCTAGTTACCACATTCCGGCACCTGTTCGGGTACACGGGGAGAATTCAGAATGTCCAAATTATCTAATTGCAGTCCTTCAGGACTTGTGGGAGGAAACCGGAGCACCCGGAGGAAGCCCACGCAGACACGGAGAGAATGTGCAGACCCGGCACAGACAGTGATCCAAGCCGGGAATCGAATCTGGAACCTGGAGCTGTGAAACAACAGTGCTAACCACTGTGCTACTGTGTTGATGAGGGTAATGCATTTGAGGTGGTCCATTTAGCAAGGCTTTTGGCAGACTGGTCAAGAAATTAAGGGCCCATGGGACCTAAGGCAAAATAGCACATTGGGTCCAAAATTGGCTGAGAGGCAGGAAGCAGAGGGAGATAATAGAGGGATGTTTCTGTAACTAGAAATCTGTTTACACCCTGTTCTGCAAGAGGGACATGGCAACACCCCCACTCCAAGCACTGGCACCTAATAGACTCAATCATTGTCCCCGAGGAGGGAACTGCAAAGATGTTCGGATCACCCGTACCATGACCGGAGCTGACGACTATTGGGCTGACCACCGAACTATCCACTCTACCATCTCCATCACCCTGGCCCCAAACTGGCAGAGGCAGAAAAAACTCTGCCGCAGGAGACCCAGTCACTGGACTCACAGACCCTGCATTGAGGGAGGTCAAACAATTGTCGGGAGCACACAATAAATGGGAATATACTAGGAGGGGGAGATGAAGTGAGAGATCTCGGCGTACAGGGACACAGGTCCCTAAAGGTAGCAGTTCAAGTCGACAAGGTTGTGAAGAAAGCATATGGAATGCTTTCCTTAGGCAGAGTATAGAATATAAAAGTAAGTATAATGTTAGACTTATATAAAACACTGGTGAGGCCACAACTGGAATGTTGTGTGCAGTTCTGGTCACCACATTACAGGAAGGATGTTATTGCTCTGGAGTGAGTGCAGAGGAGGTTTACAAGAATGTTGCCAGGGTGAGAAAAGTGTAGTGATGAGGGGACATTGGGTAGGTTGGATTATTTACCTTGGAACAAAGAAGTCTGAGGGGTGACTTAATTGAGGTGTACAAAATTATGAGGGGAAGAGATAGTGTGGACAGAATAGAATTGTTTCCCTTGGTGGAGAATTCTAGAACCAGGGGACATAGATTCAAGACAAGAGGCAGAAGGTGTGGAGGGGACATGAGGAAAACCTTTTTACGTAGAGGGTAGTGGGAGCCTAGAATTCGTTGCCCGAGTTGGTGGTGGAGGCGGAGACCTTAAACACTTTTTTAAAAGGTACTTGGATCTGCATCTTAAGTGCTCTAAGCTACATGGCTATGGACCAGGTGCAGGAAGGTGGATTAGAAAGGGCACCTGGATGTTTCAGTCAGTGCCTCACAGCTAACCTGGCGACAACCAATGAGCCAGAGCCACAGAATTCCCACAGGGCCTGGCCTGCCTTAAAATCCATCATAGTCAACACTTGCGAGGAGACCCTCGAGCTCTTGACCAGGAAACACCAAGACTGGTTCGATGAGAATGATCAAGAGATCCAGGATCTCCTTGACCGCAAACATGTGGCAACCCTGAACTGGTAGCTCCATAAAAGCTAGAGAGGAAATAAGCCGACAGGCAACTGAAGGCTGAGGTGCAACAAAGAGCTTGTAACCTAAAGAACAGAGGGTGGATGGAAAGAGTTCCGGGGACTCAGCAATACACTGACAACCACGATATGTGCAGCTTCTTCAGCGCAATTAAAATTATCTATGGTCCGCGTACCCAAGGACACATCCCACTGAGTCAAAAACGGAGAGGCATTCATCAAAGAGAGGCAGTCAGTGCCTGCTGCAGAGAGCACTTCGGGGAATTTCTCAAACAAGATACAGTCTTCGACGCAAGTGCCTTTGACACCATCCCGCAACACCCTACCCGTCACCTTCTCAGCGCAGCTTCAGCTTGCCATCCGACAGCCAGAAAGCAAGAAGTCTCTGACGCAGATGGAATTCCCGCAGAAGTATTCAAATGCAGCAAGGAGACACTCTTGTATGGAAGGAAGAGAGCATTCTGGGTGACCTCAAAGACACCTTTTCTGTCACCATCTTCAAGGAAGGAGACGGGTCCGACTGCAGAAATTACAGAGAGATTTCCCTACTCTCTGCCACGGGAAAGGTCATCGTGAGAATCCTCCTCAACTGCCTACTCCCAGTGGCTAAAGAGATCCTCCCTGAGTCTTAGTGCAGCTTCCGCCCATCAAGAGGCTCAGTGGACATGATCTTCAGCGCGCGACAAATCCAGGAAAAGTGCAGGGAGCAGCATCAATCTCTGTACATGGCTTTTTTTCGATCTCGCAAAGGCCTTCGACTTTGCCAACCATGAGGGATTGTGGAACATCATCTGCACATTCGGCTGCCCCAGAAATTCACCACTATTCTCCGCCTGCTCCAAAAAAACATGCAATCTGTGATTCTCACCAAATGGAACCACCACAGATTCGATACGTGTGCAAACTGGGGTCAAACAGGGCTGCGTCATCACACTGACTCTCTTCTCCATCTTCCCCGCAGCAACACACCACCCCATTACCTTGAAGCTGCCTGCTGGAGTGGAGCTGGACAAGTGGGAAATCATTCAGCCTCTGATGCCTCCAGGCCAGAACCAAAACCACCTCAACGTCTGTCATTGAGCTGCAGTACACAGGCGACGCCTGCTTGCGCGCACACTCTGAGGCCGAGCTACAAACCATCATCGATGCGTTCACCAAGGCATATGAGAGAATGGGCCTCAGACTAAACATCTGGAAAACAAAGCTTCTCTACCAGCCCACCCTGCCACACAAAATTGCCCCCCCCCCCAACCCGGCCATCGAGATCCACAGTGAGCCGCTGGACAATGTGGATCATTTTCTTATACCTCGGGAGCCTCCTCTCCACGTGACCAGTCATTGACAATGAAATCCAGCATCGACTCCAATGCCCCAGTGCATCTTCGGATGCCTGAGGAACAGAGTGTTGAAAGACCAAGACCTCAAATCCAGCACCAAGCTCATCGTCTACCGAGCACCCTCTGTGTGCATCAGAAAGGTTAGTTGGATTGGCCATGCTAAGTAGCCCTTAGTGTTCAAAAAGGTTGGGTGGGGTTACTGGATTACTGGGATAGGGTGGAGGTATGGGCTTAGGTAGGGCATTCTTTCCAAGGGCCGGTGCAGACTCGATGGGCCGAATGACCTTCTGCACTGTAAATTCAATGATTCTATGAAACATGGAAAATGTCAAGCAAACACCTCAAATCCCTGGAGAGATATCACCAACGTTGTCCCCGCAAAAACTTGCAAATCCACTGGCTGGATAGACGTGCCTATGTGAGCATCTTCTCCCAGGTCAATATCCCCAATATCAAAGCACTGGTCTCGCTCGACCAGCTGCGTTGGGCAGGTCCCATTGTCCACATGCCAACACAAGACTACCATAATGCGTGCTCTACTCCAAGCTCCACAATGGCAACTGATCACTAGGAGGGCAGAGGAAACGCTACAAGAAAACTCTGAAAGCCTCCCTAAATAAATACAACGTCCCCATCAACACATGGGAATCGCTTGCCTTAGAGCACGCAGAGTGGAGAAGAAGCATCTGCAAAGGCATCAATCAATTCGAGAGTCACAGGATGGAGCAGGCGAAAGCCAAGCGTAAACAGCGTTAGGAGAGCGCAGCATCCAGAGCGTCTCACCCACCGATCTCATCAAATACCACCTGCCAAACCTGTGGCAGAGTCTGCGGATCCAGGATTGGACTGTTCAGCCACCACAGAACCCACCTCCCCGGAGTGGAAGCAAGTCATCCTCGACCCTGAGGGACTGCCCAAGAAGACGGTGGGGTTCCGCACGTCTCGGTGCTGGGCTCCTTGCTATTTGTGGTGTACATGAATGATTTGGATAAGATCAAGGGGCATGGGAACCTGGATTGTAGTTTTGGGGTACGGGAGATTGAGAGTATAGAGGTCAGGAGCACAGATTTGACTTCGCAGGAGGGTGCCAGTGTTCAGGTAGGTGGTTTGAAGTGTGTCTACTTCAATGCCAGGAGTATACGAAATAAGGTAGGGGAACTGGCAGCATGGGTTGGTACCTGGGACTTCGATGTTGTGGCCATTTCAGAGACATGGATAGAGCAGGGACAGGAATGGTTGTTGCAGGTTCCGGGGTTTAGGTGTTTTAGTAAGCTCAGAGAAGGGGGCAAAAGAGGGGGAGGTGTGGCGCTGCTAGTCAAGGACAGTATTACGGTGGCGGAAAGGATGCTAGATGGGGACTCTTCTTCTGAGGTAGTATGGGCTGAGGTTAGAAACAGGAAAGGAGAGGTCACCCTGTTGGGAGTTTTCTATAGGCCACCTAATAGTTCTAGGGATGTAGAGGAAAGGATGGCGAAGATGATTCTGGAAAAGAGCGAAAGTAACAGGGTAGTTGTTATGGGAGACTTTAACTTTCCAAATATTGACTGGAAAAGATATAGTTCGAGTACATTAGATGGGTCATTCTTTGTACAATGTGTGCAGGAGGGTTTCCTGACACAATATGTTGACAGGCCAACAAGAGGCGAGGCCACATTGGATTTGGTTTTGGGTAATGAACCAGGCCAGGTGTTAGATCTGGAGGTAGGTGAGCACTTTGGAAACAGTGACCACAATTCGGTGACCTTTACGTTAGTGATGGAAAGGGATAAGTATACCCCGCAGGGCAAGAGTTATAGCTGGGGGAAGGGCAATTATGATGCCATTAGACATGACTTAGGATGTGTTGGTTGGAGAAGTAGGCTGCAAGGGTTGGGCACACTGGATATGTGGAGCTTGTTCAAGGAACAGCTATTGCATGTTCTTGATAAGTACGTACCAGTCAGGCAGGGAGGAAGGGGTCGAGCGAGGGAACCGTGGTTTACCAAAGAAGTGGAATCTCTTGTTAAGAGGAAGAAGGAGGCCTATGTGAAGATGAGGCGTGAAGTTTCAGTTGGGGCGCTTGATAGTTACAAGGAAGCGAGGAAGGATCTAAAGAGAGAGCTGAGACGAGCAGGGAGGGGACATGAGAAGTCTTTGGCAGGTAGGATCAAGGAAAACCCAAAAGCTTTCTATAGGTATGTCAGGAATAAAAGAATGACTAGGGTAAGAGTAGGGCCAGTCAAGGACAGTGGTGGGAAGTTGTGTGTGGAGGCCGAGGAGATAAGCGAGATACTAAATGAATACTTTTCGTCAGTATTCACTCAGGAAAAAGATAATATTGTGGAGGAGAACGCTGAGACCCAGGCTATTAGAATAGATGGCATTGAGGTGCGTAGGGAAGAAGTGTTGGCAATTCTGGACAAGGTGAAAATAGATAAGTCCCCGGGGCCGGATGGGATTTATCCTAGGATTCTCTGGGAAGCCAGGGAAGAGATTGCTGAGCCTTTGGCTTTGATTTTTAGGTCATCATTGGCTACAGGAATAGTGCCAGAGGACTGGAGGATAGCAAATGTGGTCCCTTTGTTCAAGAAGGGGAGTAGAGATAACCCCGGTAACTATAGGCCGGTGAGCCTAACGTCTGTGGTGGGTAAAGTCTTGGAGAGGATTATAAAAGATACGATTTATAATCATCTAGATAGGAATAATATGATTAGGGACAGTCAGCATGGTTTTGTGAAGGGTAGGTCATGCCTCACAAACCTTATCGAGTTCTTTGAGAAGGTGACTGAACAGGTAGACGAGGGTAGAGCAGTTGATGTGGTGTATATGGATTTCAGTAAAGCGTTTGATAAGGTTCCCCACGGTCGGCTATTGCAGAAAATACGGAGGCTGGGGATTGAGGGTGATTTAGAGATGTGGATCAGAAATTGGCTAGTTGAAAGAAGACAGAGAGTGGTGGTTGATGGGAAATGTTCAGAATGGAGTTCAGTTACGAGTGGCGTACCACAAGGATCTGTTCTGGGGCCGTTGCTGTTTGTCATTTTTATAAATGACCTAGAGGAGGGCGCAGAAGGATGGGTGAGTAAATTTGCAGACGACACTAAAGTCGGTGGAGTTGTAGACAGTGCGGAAGGATGTTGCAGGTTACAGAGGGACATAGATAAGCTGCAGAGCTGGGCTGAGAGGTGGCAAATGGAGTTTAATGTGGAGAAGTGTGAGGTGATTCACTTTGGAAAGAATAACAGAAATGCGGAATATTTGGCTAATGGTAAAATTCTTGGTAGTGTGGATGAGCAGAGGGATCTCGGTGTCCATGTACATAGATCCCTGAAAGTTGCCACCCAGGTTGATAGGGTTGTGAAGAAGGCCTATGGTGTGTTGGCCTTTATTGGTAGAGGGATTGAGTTCCGGAGCCATGAGGCCATGTTGCAGTTGTACAAAACTCTAGTACGTCCGCATTTGGAGTATTGCGTACAGTTCTGGTCGCCTCATTATAGGAAGGACGTGGAAGCTTTGGAACGGGTGCAGAGGAGATTTACCAGGATGTTGCCTGGTATGGAGGGAAAATCTTATGAGGAAAGGCTGATGGACTTGAGGTTGTTTTCGTTAGAGAGAAGAAGGTTAAGAGGTGACTTAATAGAGGCATACAAAATGATCAGAGGGTTAGATAGGGTGGACAGTGAGACCCTTCTCCCGCGGATGGAGGTGGCTAGCACGAGGGGACATAGCCTTAAATTGAGGGGTAATAGATATAGGACAGAGGTCAGAGGTGGGTTTTTTACGCAAAGAGTGGTGAGGCCGTGGAATGCCCTACCTGCAACAGTAGTGAACACGCCAACATTGAGGGCATTAAAAAATTTATTGGATAAGCATATGGATGATAAGGGCATAGTGTAGGTTAGATGGCCTTTAGTTTTTTTTTCCATGTCGGTGCAACATCGAGGGCCGAAGGGCCTGTACTGCGCTGTATCGTTCTAAGAGATTTGCGTATGACATGACAATTGGTAGGCTGGTGAATAGTGAAGAGGATAGCCATAGACTGCAGGACGATATCAATGGACTGGTTAGGTGGGCAGAGCAGTGGCAAATGGAATTCAACCCGGAAAAATGTGAGGCTAACAAGACAAAATATTACACTATGAATGGTAGGACCCTGGGTAGTACTGAAGATCAGAAGGACCTTCAAGTAGATATCCACACATCCCTGAAGGTGGCAAGGCTGGTAGATAAAGAGGTTAAGTAGGCATATGGGATACTTGCCTATGTTAGCCGAACATGTAATGCAAGAGCAGGGAATTCATGCTGGAAGTGTTAAACACTGATTAGGCCACAACTGGAGCACTGTGTGCAGTTCTGGCCATCACATTCTCGGAAGGATGTGATTATACTGGAGAGGGCGCAGAGGAGATTTACCAGGATGATGCCTGGGCTGGAGGCTCTGAGCTATGAGGAAAGATTGAGGCTGTTTTCTTTGGTGCAGCAAAGGTTGAGAGGGGACCTGATAGAGGTGCATCAGATTATGAGGGGCATAGATAAGGTGAATAGGAGGCACGTTTTCCATTAGTAGAGTCCCCCGGGCCTGACGGGATATATCCAAGGATTCTATGGGAAGCAAGAAATGAAATTGCAGAGCCGTTGGCAATGATCTTTTCTTCCTCGCTGTCAACAGGGGTGGTACCAGAGGATTGGAGAGTGGTGAATGTCGTGCCCCTGTTCAAAAAAGGGAATAGGGATAACCCTGGGAATTACAGGCCAGTTAATCTTACTTCGGTAGTAGGCAAAGTAATGGAAAGGGTACTGAGGGATAGGATTTCTGAGCATCTGGAAAGACACTGCTTGATTAGGGATAGTCAGCACGGATTTGTGAGGGGTAGGTCTTGCCTTACAAGTCTTATTGACTTCTTTGAGAAGGTGACTAAGCATGTGGATGAAGGTAAAGCAGTGGATGTAGTGTACATGGATTTTAGTAAGGCATTTGATAAGGTTCCCCATGGTAGGCTTATGCAGAAAGTAAGGAGGCATGGGATAGTGGGAAACTTGGCCAGTTGGATAACAAACTGGCTAACCGATAGAAGACAGTGAGTGGTGGTGGATGGCAAATATTCAGCCTGGAGCCCAGTTACCAGTGGCATACCGCAGGGATCAGTTCTGGGTCCTCTGCTGTTTGTGATTTTCATTAACGACTTGGATTAGGGAGTTGAAGGGTGGGTCAGTAAATTTGCAGATGATCCGAAGATTGGTGGAGTTGTGGATAGTGAGGAGGGCTGTTGTCGGCTTCAAAGAGACATAGATAGGATGCAGAGCTGGGCTGAGAAGTGGCAGATGGAGTTTAACCCTGACAAGTGTGAGGTTGTCCATTTTGGAAGGACAAATCTGAATGCGGAATACAGGGTTAACGGTAGGGTTCTTGGCAACGTAGAGGAGCAGAGAGATCTTGGGGTCTATGTTCATAGATCTTTGAAAGTTGCCACTAAAGTGGATAGAGCTGTGAAGAAGGCCTATAGTGTGCTAGCGTTCATTAGCAGAGGGATTGAATTTAAGAGCCGTGAGGTGATGATGCAGCTGTACAAAGCCTTGGTCAGACCACATTTGGAGTACTGTGTGCAGTTCTGGTCACCTCATTTTAGGAAGGATGTGGAAGCTTTGGAAAAGGTGCAAAGGAGATTTACCAGAATGTTGCCTGGAATGGAGAGTAGGTCTTACGAGGAAAGGTTGAGGGTGCTAGGCCTTTTCTCATTAGAACGGAGAAGGATGAGGGGCGACTTGATAGAGGTTTATAAGATGATTAGGGGGATAGATAGAGTAGACAGTCAGAGACTTTTTCCCCGGGTGGAACAAACCATTACAAGGGGACATAAATTTAAGGTGAATGGTGGAAGATATAGAGGGGATGTCAGAGGTAGGTTCTTTACCCAGAGAGTAGTGGGGGCATGGAATGCACTGCCTGTGGAAGTAGTTGAGTCGGAAACGTTAGGGACCTTCAAGCGGCTATGGGATAGGTACATGGATTAGGGTAGAATAATGGAGTGTAGATTAATTTCTTCTTAAGGGCAGCACGGTAGCATTGTGGATAGCACAATTGCTTCACAGCTCCAGGGTCCCAAGTTCGATTCCGGCTTGGGTCACTGTCTGTGTGGAGTCGGCACATCCTCCCCGTGTGTGCGTGGGTTTCCTCCGGGTTCACCGGTTTCCTCCCACAGTCCAAAGATGTGCAGGTTGGGTGGATTGGCCATGGAAAATTGCCCTTAGTGTCCAAAATTCTATGATTAACCTAGGACAAAAGTTCGGCACAACATGGTGGGCCGAAGGGCCTATTCTGTGCTGTATTTCTCTATATCTATCTCTATCAATGTCAACAGCCAGGAGGCATAGATTTCCGATAAGAGGCAGAAAGCTAAGAGGAGAGTTGAGGAGAAACTTTTTCACTCAGAAGATGGTGGGAGTTTGGAACTCACTTCCTGAAAGGGTGTTGAGTCAGAAACTCTCGTAACATTTAAGAAGTATTTAGATGTTCACTTTCGCTGCTGTAACCTCCAGAGCTATGGGATGAGTGTAGTCAGATCTTTGTTGACCAGCAGAGACGGGATAGGCCGAATGGCCTTCTGTGCTGCAAACGTCTATGAACCTTTGAATCATGTAGTAGAGTTAATGCTATGCACGTTAATGGACACAATCTTTATCCCCATTTTAAAGCATTTTGTCCTTTAACAGACCTGTTGTCTTTATTAGCAGGAAATTCCTTTGGCCAAAGAAGGGGAAAGAAAAAGTAACTTTGAAGAGCAATATTTTTACACAGCGTCTGGTTATGTTCTGGGACGCACTGAATCATAGAATCTCTACAGTGTAGAAGGAGGCCCATTGGATCTGCACCGATCCTCTGAAACAGAACCCGACCTAGACACACACTCCTGCCCTATATCTGTAACTCCACCTAACCTTTGGACACTAAGGGGCAATTTAGCAAGGCCAATCCACCTAACCTGCACATCTTTGGACTGTGGGAGGAAACCGGAGCACCCGGAGGAAACCCGCACGGATGCGGGCACCCACATAAACTCCACATAGTCACCCAAGGCCACAATTGAACCCGGGTCCCTGGTGCTGTGAGGCAGCAGTGCTAACCACTGTGCCACCATGCTGCCCACACTGCCTAGACGTGTGTTGGAAGCATACTCAATGTTACCTTTTAATAGGGATAATTACTTGAACAGGAGGAATTTGCTGTGCCATGATTAAAACGAACAGGAGACTGGGCGTGTTAGGTATCTTCTTGAACAGCTAACACAGACATGATTGCCAAATGGTTTCCTTCTGTGTTTTAAAGTTCTCTGAGTTTAATTGTATGAACTTTAAGCCTTGGTGGTGTTGAAATAGTCGGTGTATCAGAGTCGTGGCATTAGGTCGGTGAACTCCTCCTTGTCGCCCAACGGCTGTATTTATGTCTTCTGAAACGCTTGCACATTTCTGATAAATTAAAATAAACAGTAGCTTGAATAAAAAGCTAACAGAAACCATTACTGTTCTTGCTACTGGTTCCTCCCTCTCCTCCTCCGCTCACTGGAAAGTTAACTGACAATACTATAGAGTAGCCACAATGAAGGTTGTGTATTCAAAGCCCAATAATTTCTGAAGCTGTCACATTGGCAGGCAAAGTGCTGTGTCGCTGGGATGATGAGATCCTGAGTTGTGTCTGCAGTGACCAGTGCAATGTAATTGCCCTTTTATTGTTTTGTGCCTCCAACCAGTAGGTCAGGATGGATGAAGAGTTCGAGAAAGGTCGCATCAAAGAGCTTCAGCAGCAACGGATGCTTGTACAGAAAAAAACTTTCACCAACTGGATCAACCAGATCTTCTCAACGAACCAGGTAAAAATCAAATCCTGGGGGGTGGGGGGGGGGATCATGAAATCTGGAGTTTTAAAAGATGAAAAGCTGCTAAATGCTGATATTCAGGGATTTGGGAGCCCATATATATAAATCACAGCACGTTAACTTCCAGGTACAGTAAACAATTAAGAAAACAAATGTCATTTTTGTCTGTATTGCCAAGGGATTAGTGTAAAAGAGTAAATTGGTCTTATTACAGTTGGGTAAGAAGTCTTACAACACCAGGTTAAAGTACAACAGGTTTGATTCAAACACGAGCTTTCGGAGCACTGCTTCCTCAGGTGCGCTCCGAAAGCTCGTGTTTGAAACAAACCTGTTGGGCTTTAACCTGGTGTTGTAAGACTTCTTACTGTGCTCACCCCAGTCCAACGCCGGCATCTCCACATCATTATTACAGTTGGGCAAGCCTTGGTGAGACCACACTTGGGAGGAATTTGTGTAGGTTTGGGCTTGAGAAGAACATAGGAAAGGAGCCGGTACAGTCCTAGTGACTGGGCCTATGTATGTTTGGGGCCGAGGACAACAGTCCCCGGTGACTTAGCACATTTTGATTTTGTGCAGTGACGTGGATCTGTTTCAGCTTCGTTAATGTGGCACTAAGTATGATAAGCATCAGTTTTATAATCATGTAAAGCATAGAATCAGCAGAAATTGTGGCTTATAAAACAATATTATTTGCAATACACCAGAGAGGAATGTGGTTTCAGGATGATACAGAGGAATATCTGGTGAATTGGCCGCTGGAAGCAGATTGAGTGCTGTAACTCTGAAAAAGACATTGCTGAATTATCAGTGTGATAACAAGTTAATGGTTGTTAATATTTTAAAATATTGGGCGCGATTCAGCCAAAGAATTTCAAAGTGTCGTTTTGGGAAAGTTTGGCAGTGTGATTCCCGTCGGCTTTTAAGGTGACATCCAGACCTGGATTCGCCCACACTTAGTCACTTTTTGGGGCTTTAGTTTCTCACCAGTCAAGTCCACACATAGAATTTTTACCTGCAGTGGGAAACTAACCTCACCAGCGAGACCAGCTCCTCAGAGATCGGGGTACGATTTTGAAAGGGTATCCCGATCTCTAAGTGAGCTTGAAGGTCTCCTACACCTCCCACCCACTGACAATGCAGGTATGGCATTACCACCCTCCCCAAGTAAGGATGCCTCACTGTGGGGAAATGACAAAGGTAACACATCCCATCTCCTAAAGCCCTCCTTCATTCCCTCTCCACCAGCGTTGCCAGATTCAACGTACAGCTCAGCTCAGCTCTGTGCCAAATGTATCCCAAGATGACGAAAGCTCGCCCCGACTAACTGTAACTGCAACCTCCCTAAACTGTTCACACCCCCACCCCCGGTCATTGTTCACTTTTCCCCATATTGAGCTTAAACCCCGAAACAAGACTGAACTCCCCCAAGATCTCCATAATCCTGTCAAAACTTTCAGTTGGGTTTGCAGTATATAAGAAGAGGTCATCACGTACAAAGAGACTTGATGCTCCACTTCCCCCTCTAAATGCCCCATCACTCCCTCATACCCCTAAGTGCCATTGCCAACGGTTCAATCGCTAGGGCAAAGAGCAAAGGGGAGAATGCACTGCTGCCTTGTCACCTGGTGAAACCCAAAATACTTCAAATTGATACTACTGGTCCGTACACTCACCTTAGAAGCTCTACACAACAATCTCACCCAGTCGACAAATCCCTGCCCAAACCTGAACCGCCCCGCACCTCAAATAAGTATGCCCACTCGGACATATGGCTTCTCCGCATCCATAGACACAACCTCCACCTCCCGGCCCGTAGAGGGCATCATTATCGAGGGCTTCATTATCACATTCAATAGCCTCAGAACATTGGTCGATTCCTGCCGCCCCTTCACGAACCTTGTCTGATCCTCCCTTATCACCCTCACACAATTCTCTATCCGCATTGCCAACACCTTCGGCAATTGCTTTGCATCCACATTTAACAACTATATCGGGCAGTATGACTCACACTGCTCCAGATCTTTATCTTTATTTAAAATGACTGATATAGACACCCGACACTGTGTTGGGGGGGGGCGGGGGAGCTCGTCCCTCCCCACTGACTCAAGTGTACATCTCCACTAAAGGGGCCCCAGCTCCAACCCAAACCTCTGCTAAAACTCGCTGGAAACCCGTCTTGGCTGGGACCTTCCCCGAATGCATCACCCTCACACAATCCATCACCTCCCCAGTCCAATCAGGGCACCCATTCCCTGTACTTTCACCCCATCCACCCTTGGGAACTCCAGCCTATCCAAAAACAGCCTCATGCCCTCATCCCTCGCTGGGGCCTCCGAACTGTCCAATTTCCAATAAAATGTCTCAAACTGCGAATGACCTCCCCCGGCTCTGTTACCAGCCTACCCCTCCCCGTTACCAGCCTACCCCTCCCCGTTACCAGCCTACCCCTCCCCGTTACCAGCCTACCCCTCCCCGTTACCAACCTACCCCTCCCCGTTACCAGCCTACGCGTCCCCTGTTACCAGCCTACCCCTCCCCGTTACCAGCCTACGCGTCCCCTGTTACCAGCCTACCCCTCCCCGTTACCAGCCTACTCCTCCCCGTTACCAGCCTACCCCTCCCCGTTACCAGCCTACCCCTCCCCGTTACCAGCCTACCCCTCCCCGTTACCAGCCTACCCCTCCCCGTTACCAGCCTACCCCTCCCCGTTACCAGCCTACCCCTCCCCGTTACCAGCCTACCCCTCCCCGTTACCAGCCTACCCCTCCCCGTTACCAGCCTACGCCTCCCCGTTACCAGCCTACGCCTCCCCGTTACCAGCCTACCCCTCCCCGTTACCAGCTTACCCCTCCCCGTTACCAGCTTACCCCTCCCCGTTACCAGCTTACCCCTCCCCGTTACCAGCCTACCCCTCCCCGTTACCAGCCTACCCCTCCCCGTTACCAGCCTACCCCTCCCCGTTACCAGCCTACCCCTCCCCGTTACCAGCCTACCCCTCCCCGTTACCAGCCTACCCCTCCCCTTTACCAGCCTACCCCTCCCCGTTACCAGCCTACCCCTCCCCGTTACCAGCCTACCCCTCCCCGTTACCAGCCTACCCCTCCCCGTTACCAGCCTACCCCTCCCCGTTACCAGCCTATGCCTTCCCGGTACCGGCAAATGTTTGATGAGCAAGCTCTGGATGTCAATTAAGAGACAACAAACTTGTTTGTCCAGGACTTCATGTTGGGGCTGCGGAGAGACAACACGGCTGATACTTAGCTCTGCTGCGCCATCTGTTGGTATTACTATTTCATAGCTTCCTATCTATGTCCTTACTGTGGTCAGAAGGATAATTATGGTCTTGCAAAACATGTGGTGAGTAGTACTGTACTGCACTATGTGCCATTTGTAGGGAGCTCCTGACGTCTGATGTTCAGCAGACATGGACACAAGTCACATTTGTTATTTGTCTGATTATCAACTCATTAAGGCCTATCTTTGAGGAGGGAGGGGATAGATTAATTTGTTACTTTAAGGTTGAAGTGGTTTGCAGTTGATATGCCTGATAATGCAAGTTCATAAGCTGGCACTACCCCCTTCTCCAGTCCCCCTGTCGTCAGCACCTCCTCCAGCAATGTGGAAGCCGGCTCTACTGGGAAGCTCTGTATCTCCTTCCTGGCAAAATCTCCAACCTTCGTGTATTTAAACATTTCCCCCTGCTCCAGCCTATACTTCGCTCCCAGCTCCTGCAAATCGACCCCCAAGAAACAAAGCCTTTAGTGTCCTAATTCTCTTCTCCCCTATCTCTGAAAATTTCCATCCCACTTCCCTGGCTCGAATCTGTGGTTGTACATGAGTTTGATTTGAGTGAGATTAAGGATTTGAGTTTTCTTCTCTTTTAGATATTTGACATTGTCTTGTATTTGGTAGGTGAATATTTTCATTACTGACCTATTCACTGAACTGAAAGATGGGGTTGTCCTAATGTCACTACTGGAAGCCATCTCTGGAGAGAAGCTGAACAGACCCAGCAGAGGCAGAATGAGAGTCCACTACCTGGAGAACAACAGCAGGGCCATTGCATTCCTGAAAACCAAGGTAATAATACTTTGTAAAGGCTATGTATAGTATTGCTTGTGAATTAAGAGGGGCCAGATTGCTTCTCCGTGAGCACACATTCTGCCTTGATTAGTTGACATCTTAACCTCTTCAAACAAGCCATTCCAAATGTTATGATTTATGATCTTGGTCAATGTCAAGCAATGTTTGCTGATCTTTACTGATGTTCACTTCAACCCCTGATACTTACTGTGTGCACAGTGTCCCCGAGCCACAGTCTGTGCTCAGTGTCCCCGAGCCACAGTCTGTGCTCAGTGTCCCCGAGCCACAGTCTGTGCTCAGTGTCCCCGAGCCACAGTCTGTGCTCAGTGTCCCCGAGCCACAGTCTGTGCTCAGTGTCCCCGAGCCACAGTCTGTGCTCAGTGTCCCCGAGCCACAGTCTGTGCTCAGTGTCCCCGAGCCACAGTATGTGCTCGGTGACCCCGAGCCTCAGTATGTGCTCGGTGTCCCCGAGCCACAGTCTGTGCTCGGTGTCCCCGAGCCACAGTCTGTGCTCAGTGTCCCCGAGCCACAGTCTGTGCTCAGTGTCCCCGAGCCACAGTCTGTGCTCAGTGTCCCCGAGCCACAGTCTGTGCTCAGTGTCCCCGAGCCACAGTCTGTGCTCAGTGTCCCCGAGCCACAGTCTGTGCTCAGTGTCCCCGAGCCACAGTATGTACTCAGTGTCCCCGAGCCACAGTATGTGCTCAGTGTCCCCGAGCCACAGTCTGTGCTCAGTGTCCCCGAGCCCGAGCCACAGTCTGTGCTCAGTGTCCCCGAGCCACAGTATGTGCTCAGTGTCCCCGAGCCTCAGTCTGTGCTCAGTGTCCCCGAGCCTCAGTCTGTGCTCAGTGTCCCCGAGCCACAGTCTGTGCTCAGTGTCCCCGAGCCACAGTCTGTGCTCAGTGTCCCCGAGCCACAGTCTGTGCTCAGTGTCCCCGAGCCACAGTCTGTGCTCAGTGTCCCCGAGCCACAGTCGGTGCTCAGTGTCCCCGAGCCACAGTCGGTGCTCAGTGTCCCCGAGCCACAGTCTGTGCTCAGTGACCCCGAGCCACAGTCTGTGCTCAGTGTCCCCGAGCCACAGTCTGTGCTCAGTGTCCCCGAGCCACAGTCTGTGCTCAGTGTCCCCGAGCCACAGTATGTGCTCAGTGTCCCCGAGCCACAGTATGTGCTCAGTGTCCCCGAGCCACAGTATGTGCTCAGTGTCCCCGAGCCACAGTCTGTGCTCAGTGTCCCCCAGCCACAGTCTGTGCTCAGTGTCCCCGAGCCACAGTCTGTGCTCAGTGTCCCCGAGCCACAGTCTGTGCTCAGTGTCCCCGAGCCACAGTCTGTGCTCAGTGTCCCCGAGCCACAGTCTGTGGTCAGTGACCCCGAGCCACAGTCTGTGCTCAGTGTCCCCGAGCCTCAGTATGTGCTCAGTGTCCCCGAGCCACAGTATGTGCTCAGTGTCCCCGAGCCCGAGCCACAGTCTGTGCTCAGTGTCCCCGAGCCACAGTCTGTGCTCAGTGTCCCCGAGCCACAGTCTGTGCTCAGTGTCCCCGAGCCACAGTATGTGCTCAGTGACCCCGAGCCACAGTCTGTGCTCAGTGTCCCCGAGCCACAGTCTGTGCTCAGTGTCCCCGAGCCCGAGCCACAGTCTGTGCTCAGTGTCCCCGAGCCACAGTCTGTGCTCAGTGACCCCGAGCCACAGTCTGTGCTCAGTGTCCCCGGGCCACAGTCTGTGCTCAGTGTCCCCGAGCCTCAGTATGTGCTCAGTGACCCCGAGCCGCAGTATGTGCTCAGTGTCCCCGAGCCACAGTCTGTGCTCAGTGTCCCCGAGCCACAGTCTGTGCTCAGTGTCCCCGAGCCGCAGTCTGTGCTCAGTGTCCCCGAGCCACAGTCTGTGCTCAGTGTCCCCGAGCCCGAGCCACAGTATGTGCTCAGTGTCCCCGAGCCACAGTATGTGCACAGTGACCCCGAGCCACAGTATGTGCTCAGTGTCCCCGAGCCACAGTCTGTGCTCAGTGTCCCCGAGCCACAGTCTGTGCTCAGTGTCCCCGAGCCACAGTATGTGCTCAGTGTCCCCGAGCCCGAGCCACAGTCTGTGCTCAGTGTCCCCGAGCCCGAGCCACAGTCTGTGCTCAGTGTCCCCGAGCCACAATCTGTGCTCACTGTCCCCGAGCCACAGTCTGTGCTCAGTGTCCCCGAGCCACAGTCTGTGCTCAGTGTCCCCGAGCCACAGTCTGTGCTCAGTGTCCCCGAGCCACAGTCTGTGCTCAGTGTCCCCGAGCCTCAGTCTGTGCTCAGTGTCCCCGAGCCACAATCTGTGCTCAGTGACCCCGAGCCTCAGTCTGTGCTCAGTGTCCCCGAGCCCGAGCCACAGTATGTGCTCAGTGTCCCCGAGCCTCCGTATGTGCTCAGTGTCCCCGAGCCACAGTCTGTGCTCAGTGTCCCCGAGCCACAGTCTGTGCTCAGTGTCCCCGAGCCACAGTCTGTGCTCAGTGTCCCCGAGCCACAGTCTGTGCTCAGTGTCCCCGGGCCACAGTCTGTGCTCAGTGTCCCCGAGCCACAGTCTGTGCTCAGTGTCCCCGAGCCACAGTCTGTGCTCAGTGTCCCCGAGCCACAGTATGTGCTCAGTGTCCCCGAGCCGCAGTCTGTGCTCAGTGTCCCCGAGCCACAGTATGTGCTCAGTGTCCCCGAGCCACAGTCTGTGCACAGTGACCCCGAGCCACAGTCTGTGCTCAGTGTCCCCGAGCCACAGTATGTGCTCAGTGTCCCCGAGCCACAGTATGTGCTCAGCGTCCCCGAGCCACAGTCTGTGCTCAGTGTCCCCGAGCCACAGTCTGTGCTCAGTGTCCCCGAGCCACAGTCTGTGCTCAGTGTCCCCGAGCCACAGTCTGTGCTCAGTGTCCCCGAGCCACAGTCTGTGCTCAGTGTCCCCGAGCCACAGTCTGTGCTCAGTGACCCCGAGCCACAGTCTGTGCTCAGTGTCCCCGAGCCACAGTCTGTGCTCAGTGTCCCCGAGCCCGAGCCACAGTCTGTGCTCAGTGTCCCCGAGCCACGGTATGTGCTCAGTGACCCCGAGCCACAGTATGTGCTCAGTGTCCCCGAGCCACAGTCTGTGCTCAGTGTTCCCGAGCCACGGTATGTGCTCAGTGACCCCGAGCCACAGTATGTGCTCAGTGTCCCCGAGCCACAGTATGTGCTCCGTGACCCCGAGCCACAGTCTGTGCTCAGTGTCCCCGAGCCACAGTCTGTGCTCAGTGTCCCCGAGCCACAGTATGTGCTCAGTGACCCCGAGCCACAGTATGTACTCAGTGTCCCCGAGCCCGAGCCACAGTCTGTGCTCAGTGACCCCGAGCCACAGTCTGTGCTCAGTGTCCCCGAGCCACAATCTGTGCTCAGTGTCCCCGAGCCACAGTCTGTGCACAGTGTCCCCGAGCCACAGTCTGTGCTCAGTGTCCCCGAGCCACAGTATGTGCTCAGTGTCCCCGAGCCACAGTCTGTGCTCAGTGTCCCCGAGCCACAGTCTGTGCTCAGTGTCTCCGAGCCACAGTCTGTGCTCAGTGTCCCCGAGCCCGAGCCACAGTCTGTGCTCAGTGTCCCCGAGCCACAGTCTGTGCTCAGTGTCCCCGAGCCACAGTCTGTGCTCAGTGTCCCCGAGCCACAGTCTGTGCTCAGTGTCCCCGAGCCACAGTCTGTGCTCAGTGTCCCCGAGCCACAGTATGTGCTCAGTGTCCCCGAGCCACAGTCTGTGCTCAGTGTCCCCGAGCCACAGTCTGTGCTCAGTGTCCCTGAGCCGCAGTCTGTGCTCAGTGTCCCCGAGCCCGAGCCACAGTCTGTGCACAGTGACCCCGAGCCACAGTCTGTGCTCAGTGTCCCCGAGCCACAGTCTGTGCTCAGTGTCCCCGAGCCACAGTCTGTGCACAGTGTCCCCGAGCCACAGTCTGTGCTCAGTGTCCCCGAGCCACAGTCTGTGCTCAGTGTCCCCGAGCCACAGTCTGTGCTCTGTGTCCCCGAGCCACAGTCTGTGCTCAGTGTCCCCGAGCCACAGTCTGTGCTCAGTGACCCCGAGCCACAGTATGTGCTCAGTGTCCCCGAGCCACAGTCTGTGCTCAGTGTCCCCGAGCCACAGTATGTGCTCAGTGTCCCCCAGCCACAGTCTGTGCTCAGTGTCCCCGAGCCACAGTCTGTGCTCAGTGTCCCCCAGCCACAGCCTGTGCTCAGTGTCCCCGAGCCCGAGCCACAGTCTGTGCTCAGTGACCCCGAGCCGCAGTCTGTGCTCAGTGTCCCCGAGCCACAGTCTGTGCTCAGTGTCCCCGAGCCACAGTATGTGCACAGTGACCCCGAGCCACAGTCTGTGCTCAGTGTCCCCGAGCCACAGTCTGTGCACAGTGTCCCCGAGCCCGAGCCACAGTCTGTGCTCAGTGACCCCGAGCCACAGTATGTGCTCAGTGTCCCCGAGCCACAGTCTGTGCTCAGTGTCCCCGAGCCACAGTCTGTGCTCAGTGTCCCCGAGCCACAGTCTGTGCTCAGTGTCCCCGAGCCACAGTATGTGCTCAGTGTCCCCGAGCCGCAGTCTGTGCTCAGTGTCCCCGAGCCTCAGTCTGTGCTCAGTGTCCCCGAGCCACAGTCTGTGCTCAGTGTCCCCGAGCCACAGTCTGTGCTCAGTGTCCCCGAGCCACAGTATGTGCTCAGTGTCCCCGAGCCACAGTCTGTGCTCAGTGTCCCCGAGCCACAGTCTGTGCTCAGTGTCCCCGAGCCACAGTCTGTGCTCAGTGTCCCCGAGCCACAGTCTGTGCTCAGTGTCCCCGAGCCACAGTCTGTGCTCAGTGTCCCCGAGCCCGAGCCACAGTCTGTGCTCAGTGTCCCCGAGCCACAGTCTGTGCTCAGTGTCCCCCAACCACAGTATGTGCTCAGTGTCCCCGAGCCACAGTCTGTGCACAGTGTCCCCGAGCCCGAGCCACAGTCTGTGCTCAGTGTCCCCGAGCCACAGTCTGTGCTCAGTGTCCCCGAGCCACAGTCTGTGCTCAGTGTCCCCGAGCCACAGTATGTGCTCAGTGTCCCCGAGCCACAGTATGTGCACAGTGACCCCGAGCCACAGTCTGTGCTCAGTGTCCCCGAGCCACAGTCTGTGCTCAGTGTCCCCGAGCCACAGTCTGTGCTCAGTGTCCCCGAGCCACAGTCTGTGCTCAGTGTCCCCGAGCCACAGAATGTGCTCAGTGTCCCCGAGCCATAGTCTGTGCTCAGTGTCCCCGAGCCACAGTCTGTGCTCAGTGTCCCCGAGCCCGAGCCACAGTATGTGCTCAGTGTCCCCGAGCCCGAGCCACAGTCTGTGCTCAGTGTCCCCGAGCCACAGTATGTGCTCAGTGTCCCCGAGCCACAATCTGTGCTCAGTGACCCCGAGCCACAGTCTGTGCTCAGTGTCCCCGAGCCACAGTCTGTGCTCAGTGTCCCCGAGCCACAGTCTGTGCACAGTGACCCCGAGCCACAATATGTGCTCAGTGTCCCCGAGCCACAGTCTGTGCTCAGTGTCCCCGAGCCCGAGCCACAGTCTGTGCTCAGTGTCCCCGAGCCGCAGTATGTGCTCAGTGTCCCCGAGCCACAGTATGTGCTCAGTGTCCCCGAGCCCGAGCCACAGTCTGTGCTCAGTGTCCCCGAGCCACAGTCTGTGCTCAGTGTCCCCGAACCGCAGTATGTGCTCAGTGTCCCCGAGCCACAGTATGTGCTCAGTGTCCCCGAACCGCAGTCTGTGCTCAGTGTCCCCCAACCACAGTATGTGCTCAGTGTCCCCGAGCCACAGTCTGTGCTCAGTGTCCCCGAGCCACAGTCTGTGCACAGTGTCCCCGAGCCCGAGCCACAGTCTGTGCTCAGTGTCCCCGAGCCACAGTCTGTGCTCAGTGTCCCCGAGCCACAGTCTGTGCTCAGTGTCCCCGAGCCACAGTCTGTGCTCAGTGTCCCCGAGCCGCAGTCTGTGCTCGGTGTCCCCGAGCCACAGTCTGTGCTCAGTGTCCCCGAGCCACAGTCTGTGCTCAGTGTCCCCGAGCCACAGTCTGTGCTCAGTGTCCCCGAGCCACAGTCTGTGCTCAGTGTCCCCGAGCCACAGTCTGTGCTCAGTGTCCCCGAGCCACAGTCTGTGCTCAGCGTCCCCGAGCCACAGTCTGTGCTCAGTGTCCCCGAGCCACAGTCTGTGCTCAGTGTCCCCGAGCCACAGTATGTGCTCAGTGTCCCCGAGCCGCAGTCTGTGCTCAGCGTCCCCGAGCCACAGTCTGTGCTCAGTGTCCCCGAGCCCGAGCCACAGTCTGTGCTCAGTGTCCCCGAGCCACAGTCTGTGCTCAGTGTCCCCGAGCCACAGTCTGTGCTCAGTGTCCCCGAGCCACAGTCTGTGCTCAGTGTCCCCGAGCCACAGTCTGTGCTCAGTGTCCCCGAGCCACAGTATGTGCTCAGTGTCCCCGAGCCACAGTCTGTGCTCAGTGTCCCCGAGCCACAGTATGTGCTCAGTGACCCCGAGCCACAGTATGTGCTCAGTGTCCCCGAGCCACAGTATGTGCTCAGTGTCCCCGAGCCACAGTCTGTGCTCAGTGTCCCCGAGCCCGAGCCACAGTCTGTGCTCAGTGTCCCCGAGCCACAGTATGTGCTCAGTGTCCCCGAGCCACAGTATGTGCTCAGTGACCCCGAGCCACAGTATGTGCTCAGTGTCCCCGAGCCACAGTCTGTGCTCAGTGTCCCCGAGCCACAGTATGTGCTCAGTGACCCCGAGCCACAGTCTGTGCTCAGTGACCCCGAGCCACAGTCTGTGCTCAGTGTCCCCGAGCCACAGTATGTGCTCAGTGTCCCCGAGCCACAGTCTGTGCTCAGTGACCCCGAGCCACAGTATGTGCTCAGTGTCCCCGAGCCACAGTATGTGCACAGTGACCCCGAGGCAATGTCCTTGAGATGTGACTTTTAAATTTGCTTTGTTAACTTTTTTGTGTTGCCTTCAGATAAATGTTGGCCTAATTGGTCCTGAGAATGTTGTGGATGGTGACCGCACCCTAATCCTGGGTCTGATCTGGGTGATTATCCTGCGCTTTCAGCTCGCCACCATCACACTCGATGAGGTAAGCTAAATCTGTCCCAGTTGGACTGCTCGAAATGTCCTGCCCTCCCTGATTGCTATGCACTAAACTGACCAATCTGGTGATGTCACATGTCACCACATGTTCAAATTCACAGCATGTCCTCTCTCTACCTATGGCAATGGGACAGGGCCCAATTGCCCATACCTAATCTTGCAATGAACCAACACCCCCAGTTGATTGCTAACGTTTTGAGTCTGGATGACTCTTTGTCAAACCTTTGCCAAAGAGTCATCCAGACTCGAAACCTAAGCACCCTTCTCTCTCCACAGATGCTGAGATTGTACAGTGCCAACCATGGCTGAGTAGGGAGCATTCTCATCGAGTCAAATGATTGTAGGCTGAAGTCTCACCAGAGAGACCCAAGCACCTAATCCAGGCTGTCACTTCAGTGCAGTCTTGAGGAAGTGCTGCAATATCAGGTGTGCCATCTTTCAGATGAGATGTTAAACTGAAGAGAGGAATGTTAGGACTGGACTCCGTACCCCTCTTCAAATATTGCCATGGAAAATTTGATAACCCACGTACAGGTAAACTTCTCATTGAAGAATGGTACCTCCGACAATGCTGTACAGGCTCGGTATTGCAGTGGCATGTCAGTCCAGATTACGTGCCTGAGTCCTGAGCTGGTGTTATAACTAAGTCAGAGGTGAGAGTGACTAGTTGAGCCGGACTGACTACTGAACTTGTGGAAGTCAACTATTAAACTATATGTATTTTTAGAAGGTTTGAGATAGTGTTGTAAAATGGTGGGTGATGAATGAGGCACAAAACCTGGCACTTTGGACACATCAGTTGGAAATCTGCTGAACAGGGTTTTTGGTGGGAGGTGAGGGCAATCCCCTGTGGGAATTCAGAGTGGCTCTGCCTTTTGTCCAAAACACAGGGAGAATACCAGAAACAGAGGTATTCATTTCCAGGACTGAACAGGCCGGCATATCCGTTCTCTGGAGCAAAGAAAACTGAGAAGCCGTACCAGCCTCCCCGAACAGGCGCCGGAATGTGGCGACTAGGGGCTTTTCACAGTAACTTCATTGAAGCCTACTCGTGACAATAAGCGATTTTCATTTCATTTCATTTCATTTTTCATTGATAAGAGATCTTTAAATTGAAAGTGTGCATGGTAGTTTAAATGTAGAGAAGTGGTTGATACTTGTGGGGGAATCCAACTCTAAGGGTCATGGCTACAAGATAGTCACTAATAAATCCAATAAGGAATTCACAAGGAATTTTTTTAATTAGCGAATGGTAAGCATGTTACCTCATGAAGTAGTTGAGGTGACTCTGAGAGATGAATTTAAGACAAAGCTAATTACGTCGAAAGGAATAGAAGCATCTGCTGACAGGGTAGCTTGAAGTAGGGTGGGAAGATCATATCATAGATCATATGAAAAAAAATGAAAATGAAAATCGCTTATTGTCACGAGTAGGCTTCAATGAAGTTACTGTGAAAAGCCCCTAGTCGCCACATTCCGGCACCTGTCCGGCGGAGGCTGGTACGGGAATCGAACCGTGCTGCTGACCTGCTTGGGTCTGCTTTAAAAGCCAGCGATTTAGCTGAGTGAGCTAAACCAGCCCCTATATCATAAAATCTACAGTGCAGAAGGAGGCTATTCAGCCCATCGAGTCTGCACCGGCCCTTGGAAAGAGCACCCTACCTAAGCCCACACCTCCACCCTATCCTCGTTACCCCACCCAACCTTCTTGGACACTAAGGGCAATTTAGCATGGCCAATTCACCTAACCTGCACATCTTTGGACTGTGGGAGGAAACTGGAGCACCCGGAAGAAACCCACGCACACACGGGGAAAATGTGCAGACTCCGCACAGACAGTGACCCAAACCGGGAATCGAACCTGGAACCCTGGAGCTGTGAAGCAACTGTGGTACCCACTGTGTTACCGTGCAGATGTTTGCGTGGAACATAAACGCTGGCATAGACTGGTTAGACTGAATCACTAGTTTCTGCGCTGTACATTGTATGTAATTTTATGTGTGAAAGTGGGCTTCGTTACGGCAGGATTTGCTCTGTGAACTGTGCAAAGTGAAACCACTGAGGTAAAGTCCTGAGAGAGTTGGTGGTGTGGAGTTTGCTGCATGTCCTCTGTCAGCAGAAACACTGTCCTCTGCTGTGTGTAGCTGGTAGCTTTCACCGACCATTGAAACTGGGTTTGATTCACTGACTACGCGATCCTCTGCTGTTCATATTCTGGCGGTTCTGACTGGACCTAAATCTATGCACTAACCAACTTTCTCTGCTGTGCTAGGATGAGTTTGATGTCAGCAGTGCCAAACGTTCTGCCAAGGAGGCTCTGTTAATTTGGTGCCAACGTAAGACCGCCGGATATAACAATGTTGATGTTCGGAACTTCTCCTCGAGTTGGAAAGATGGATTAGCTTTCAACGCACTTATTCACGCTCACAGGTAATCACAAATTCAATTCAATAGTTATGGCTGAAAGGAACGTTGAATTACCACTTGAAGAAATATTATATCCTTTTGGATACAGTGTACGAGGCGCCAGACAGCTTTCGTGTACCGAGTCACATTGAACACCCGGACACAGAGGCATGCGGGGCACAGTGTCATAATATAAACAGCTTCGTGCAATGAATAATCAGAATAGGAAAATTAATTCTTACAAAATTCTCCGCATAATTGTGATGTGAGAGCAGTCACAAAGAATTCTGCATCTTCAAGATGTTCACAGTGAACAAAAATTGACTGTGCAGAAGTAGTCGTTATGCTGAAGGAAAAGTAATTTAGGGTTGGCTGGATGAGGACAGAAAAACATCTGAGAAAGGTAAATGATTGGGTGGTTGTGTGAAATGCTTAAACTGAAAAAGAGCACCCAGCAACATCATTCTAGCAATTGCAATTCTACAGCCTTGGCTGTACTTTGGCAAAGCGTTCTAAAGCACAAGACTTTTATATCTCTATATTTCTCTTACATTTATATTCCTTTTATATTTATATATATATATATATATATATATATATATATACATACATATATATGGCTCCTATATTTCTATCGCTGATATCATCAGCTGTCCCTCGATTCGAGGATGACATTTTTTGCCATGAGTCTTCATGTGACTGCACCGACCGATTCTTGACTCACAGATCTTTGTTCATATGGGGCAGAGTTTCCCATGAGCTTTTAGGATCTGGGGTGCAGGGTCTGTTTCCTTTACTTCTCTGCCACCTCTCTGCATCATCATTAAGATGGTGTGACTCGTTTTGTTGCCAGTTTGAATGATTGGTAGCAAGCTCCTCCAGTCATTAATGTCAATGCTGCTGGATCTCGGGTAGAACTTCAGAGTGGCTTTGAAGCGTTTTCTTTGTCCTGCCCAGGAACTTTGACCACTCGGGAGTTCAGAGAACTGGACATGACAACGGAGGAGATGATTTTTGGCCATCTAGACAGTGTTTGGTCCATCAAAGTTGATTTTTGTGGAGCTGGTTTCAAGAAGAACACTATTGTTCATCTGACAGTCCTTCCATTGAATCCGGAGACATGGCATGGCAGGAGCATTGCTGATGGAATTTCTGAAGCACTCTTAACGTGTCACTGATACACAGTCCACATCTCACTGCAGTGCAGGAGTGCGGCAACAACAACTGCTTCAGTACACTTTGACTTATGGAGGTCTTTGTTGTCAAACACTCACTGCCGTTGTTTGTAGAAGGCTGAACTGGCGCAGCTGGTCTAGTGTTCGATCTCCTTCTCAATGGTGGTCTTTTAAGAGAGGTGGGTGCCAAGGTGTGGGAAATGCTCAACATATGTCTCTCCTTCAACATTTATTGGAGGTGGAATATTTGGCTGATCAGGTATGGGTTGATATGAGTTTTGTTTTAGCAACATTCAAGGCTGTGCTACTTGTATGTAGAAATGAAGAGATTGAGAGTGGGCTGTAAATCTGGTGTAAAGTGGGCAATGCCCCTGCTTTCATCCACACACTATATCTATGGCACGGAGGTAACTGAGGTTTAATAGTTTCCCATCTAGACAGTATTTAATACCGACATCAGAGGGCAGTTGCCCTGCGATGAAGTTATTAGTTATTGCAGGTAGATTGTGATTAGTATGGGGCTACAACACAGCCTCACTTGAAATGAAATGAAAATCGCTTATTGTCACAATTAGGCTTCAAATGAAGTTACTGTGAAAAGCCCCTAGTCGCCACATTCCGGCGCCTGTTCGGGGAGGCTAGTACGAGAATTGAACCGTGCTGCTGGCCTGCCTGGGTCTGCTTTAAAAGCCAGCGATTTAGCCCAGTGTGCTAAACCAGCCCCTTGACGCTGGTCAATACTTTTAAGGTTGTCTGTTTACGATCTCCCACTCAAGACAGTTGCAGTCACATCATCATGAATCAGTTACAGGATTGTGTTGAAGTTCCTTGCATCACAACCCACAGAGCCTCATGCTTTCCTGAGTGAAATGCTTTGGTTAGGTCGATGAACACAATGAAGAGTGTGTTGATCTCAAAATTATTCTTGGATATATCTGGCGACAAAGACCATTTCAGATGTTCAGCTGGAAGGTCTAAAGCCACACAATGTCCGTGGGAGGATTTCTTCAGCCACAGGAAATAGATGCTTCAGGAGAATGTGAGGTAGCATTTTCCCTGTTTATGTTATCAACAAGAGCGAAATGCGACGATAGTTTCCAAATCACGATTTATCTACCTTCTTGGAGATAGTTACAATTGTCCCATTCCTGAAGTTGGGCAGTTGGGAGGAGTTCTTTTTCCTACCAGATCCGTAGGATGAGTGCATGGAGTCTTGATGTGAACAAAATCCAGCTTTGAAGATCTCAGCTGGAATACCATTGGCACCACAGACTTTGCTGCTTGCTGGTTTCAGTACTGCATTTGGAAGTACTACTGACAAAGTCACTGTGGGCAGGACTTGCTTGCTTGAGGTATTTGACTGTCAGCAGCTAACAAGATCCACCTGTTCACTAAAAGTGCAGACAGTAGGTAGCCTGTTTTCCTACAAGTGTTACTTCCATACCGACATATCTGAATTGCAGAGAGAATTCCAGTGCCCAGGAGAAGTTAGTACACGTTAAACAGGGAAACACACTGCGCGTAATGGAATGCAGTATTTGTTATTCCACACAAACTGTGTATACAAATGGAAATTAAAACAAAATATTAGCTTTAATTAACTCTTAACAATGTGATAGTGGAACCCACCCAGGAGTGTTGGGTCTGCTGCAACCAGCTCATATTTATATATACAACTGGAAATGTTCACATTGGTGAAATTAAAAAAAAAAAATGTTTTTATTCTCCATTTTCACATTTTCCTTCAAAATTTACACGCCACCAACAAGCAGTAAACGGTAACAAATACAAAGTCAATCCCCTTAACAACAACAAAAAATCCCATCCTCCCACCACCCCAAACAATGGGGCACCTGTCAATATATGCATCAAATAAGACAAACCCTCCCATGGTGGGGAAAAAGGAATCTGGAATCGCCCATGTTCACCATTAATCTATAGAGAGCCCCCCCCCCCCCCCCCCCCCCAACTCCTCCACTCCACTTTCTCTTGTAAAACGCCTCCCCCCAACCTCGGTTCCTTTCCCCAAACTTTCCACCCTGGCTAGACCCATCGGACCATGTTCTGCCAGGCTCCGATGGCCACAGCCCCAACCCCCACCTCACTCCCGTTCACTGGCCGGCTTAAACTGGCCAGTGTGGAGGCCCCCGCCCGGGTCTCTTTCCCCCTTGCCCGGCTCCAGGAAAACCAAGAAATCCCCTTTGGCACACAAACACACCCAAGCCCCAAAGAACCATCATTGCGAGTGAAAGTCCCACCTCTTCCCTTGTCCAAATATGTACAACGTTGGCTCCTGTAGCCCATACACCAGCACAAAACAAAAAAGAAAAAATACAGTCATGAGGCCACATCGGTACATGGCCATTTCTCAATTCTGCCACAGTCCTTCTGCCTTTGCAAACTCCTCCGCTGCTTCCGCCGTCCCAAAATAAAAGCCCTTGAACTTGTAGGTCACCCTCAGCTTCACTGGATATACAATGCCGTACTGCACTTTGCTAATGTACAGTGACTTCTACACCCAGTGAAGGCAGCCCATCTCCTCGCCAGCTCCACCGTAAATTCCTGGTGTACGCATATACCAGCTCCAGCCCACTGCACCACCCGCTTCTGCTTAGCCCAGCACAGGACCTTCTCCTTCACATTGTACCTATGGAAGCACAGAGTCACTACTCTTCACGGCTCACTCGCCTTTGGTACAGGCCTCCACGACCGATGAGCCCAATCCAGTTCATATTGGGAAGGATCATCCCCCTCCCCCAATAGCTTCACCAGCATCGTGGCAAAACACTCAGTCAGCCTCGGGCTTTTCACTCCTTCAGGCAGCCCCACACTCCTCAGATTCTGTCGCCTGGATCTGTTTTCCAGGTCTTCCATTTTGCCTTGCAGATCCTTGTTGATCACTATCACCTTCCGCATCTCCTTCCCCATCAAGGTAAGTTGATCACCGTGCTGCAATAATGTCTCTTCCACTTCCTTCAGTGCCTCCCCTTGCTCCCACACCTCCGCCACTGCGCTCGCCACCGCCTTCCTCACCAGAATAATCGCCTCCTCCACCAGCACTTACAAAACCGCCCCCATCTCCTTCCTCATTGCCTCCATGTGTTTTGTGAACTGCCTTTCGACTTCCACGGCCATCACCTTCATTATTTCTTCAGCCGTAAGCAATGCGGCCTCCCCTGGTGCCCCAGCCTCCATTTTCCTTGCCGACCCCGCGGTGACCTTTCCACTCCCCGGCGGACTTTCAGCTGTTTTTTTTCACGGCCGTTTTTTTTACTGATCTTCGACATTTCCCTTTACTGTGCTTTCTCCCAACTTTTACTGCCTTCGCTGCCCCTAGGACCGGGCGTTAAACCGCGACAATGCTGTTCCCGAATGGGAGCCCTCCAACGTGCGGCTGCCTCCCGCCTGCTGTCACCAGAACATAGAACAGTACAGCACAGAACAGGCCCTTCGGCCCTCGATGTTGTGCCGAGCATTGTCTGAAACCAAGATCAAGCTATCCCACTCCCTGTCATTCTGGTGTGCTCCATGTGCCTATCCAATAATCGCTTGAAAGTTACTAAAGTGTCCGACTCCACTATCACAGCAGGCAGTCCATTCCACACCCTAACCACTCTCTGAGTAAAGAACCTACCTCGGACATCCCTCCTATTCCCATTCGGGAACGGCATTGTCGGGATTTAACGCCCGGTCCTAGGGGCAGCGAAGGCAGTAAAAGTCGGGAGAAAGCACAGTAAAGGGAAATGTCAAGGATCAGTTAAAAAAACGGCCGTGAAAAAAACCAGCTGAAAGTCCGTCGGGGAGTGGAAAGGTCACCGCGGGGTCGGCAAGGAAAACGGAGGCTGGAGCACCAGGGGAGACCGCATTGCTTACGGCTGAAGAAATAATTAAGGTGATGGCCTTATATCCCTCCTATATTTCCCTCCTATATCTCCCACCCTGAATCTTATAGTTATGCCCCCTTGTAACAGCTACATCCACCCGAGGAAATAGTCTCTGAACGTCCACTCTATCTATCCCTCTCATCATCTTATAAACCTCTATTAAGTCGCCTCTCATCCTCCTCCGCTCCAAAGAGAAAAGCCCTAGCTCCCTTTCCTCATAAGACCTATCCTGCAAACCAGGCAGCATCCTGGTAAATCTCCTTTGCACCCTTTCCAATGCTTCCACATCCTTCCTATAATGAGGTGACCAGAACTGCACACAGTACTCCAAATAGTCCTGCACATTGGTGAAATAATAGTAACACACATAACATGAGTGCAACAGTACATTTCTAGGGATGCACTGGCCTGCCTGACAAATCTCTCTATTATGCTTCAGCTTGCGAACAACGCCTTGATTCGCACATAGGAGGTGGACAGTACAGCTATGAGCTTTCCTCCATCTGCTGCAGGTCACAGGGTGGTTGACCCTGCTCATCTGAAGCTTCAAAGGGAGTGGACGCCAGAATCTTCCGACTCCTGGCAAATATTGGGGTTTTCTCCTCCTATGTGGCTGAACCCGTGTTCACTTGCACACTTTTCTGCTGCCCTTTTATCAAAAATCCACAACTATTCCCCCTCGCCTCAAGATACTGACCTTTGCTATGTGCAGGTATCAGGAGCGCTCTGCTAATTGAAACAAGTGGCCATTTTACATGTGTCAGGACCCGAGACGAGAATCACCACCACTGTATTTAACCATGAAGGGTAATATAGCCAACCCCATCCTGTACTCGTACTAATACGTTTAGCAGACAAATGTTATTGTTTATGTTATTAACTTATTTAACAAAGTGTCTTGGTATAATTTGCAGACCTGATCTGATAAACTATGAACAACTGAATCCGAAACCATGGATACGTAACCTAACTAATGCCTTTGATGTCGCGGAGGAGGAACTGGGCATTCCCAAACTCCTAGACCCAGAGGATGTGGCTATCTTACATCCAGATGAAAAGTCCATCATGACCTATGTGTCTCTGTACTACCATTACTTCTCCAAAATGAGGCAGGGTCAGACTGTACAGAAGAGGCTTACAAAGGTACTATGATGGATACTTTAATCTATAATATCATTAATAGTGTTTTGTTTCAGGAGAATCCCTCAATCATACCGTTTAAACAACTGTCTTCTATCACTTGCCCTGTTGACAAATCCGCAATGTTTGAACAGTTTGAGTATCTGGGGAATTGTTTTGTTTGCTGGCCCATTCAAAAGTGATTTGGATGAAACGTTAATCTGAGGCCCTCTCAGGAAGGCATAAAAGATCCCATGGCACCTTTTGAGAAAGGAAGAGCAGGGAGAGTTATCCATGTGTTGTGGTCAATATTTATCCCTCATTTTTTGTCACTGAAACAGAGGAACTGGTCATTTGCCTTATTACTGCCCATGGGATCTTGCTGTGTGAAAATTGGCTGCCAGATTTCCTACATTATAACAGTGACTTTGAAAGTACTGAATTGACTATGAAACTCAATATGTTTTGCTATGTTCTGAGGTTATAAAAGGTGTTATATACCTAAACGTTCTACCTTTTCTTGAGAATATTCGGAGATAGTAATCATTTGGAGATGGATTCATCCTTAGTTTTGAGCTATGATGCACTATCAATTACGATGAGATGAGAGTAGAGAATGATCGAGGCTTTATTACACAGAGATGTGTAGCCTCCTGCAGTTGCTGCCGAAATGGCTGCAGCTCGGAGAGCCCACACATTTATACTCCGCCTACTGGGCGGAGCCAGCAGGCAGGGATCTACCCCTGTACCTGTAGTACTGGAGCCTTACCATATTACTTCTCATATACGTACTATATACAAACAGTGGTGACTACCACATTCACCCCCTATTAAAAAATAGTCCAGCAGGGGTGGTGGAAAGACTATTTACATGTACATGAGCATTTACATGTATGTGAGCATTTTTAAAGTACATTTTGGAGAAAGTTCACAAATTCAGCCGATCGGGTGCCTTGATCCTCCGTTGTGAACGCCGCAATCCCAGTGGTGATGCAGGCGCCGGTTCGGTCACCGGTGACTCCGGGAGCGTGTCGACCTCATCTTCATCCCCGGGTGGGACCAAGGGGAGGACGGATCATCCCGGAGCGGGGGCTGTGGTGAGGTGCGCTGGAGGGAGGATGGGTGGCGCCGGGGCAGAGGGGGGGGGTGTGAGGAACCAGCTGGTGCCAGGTCCCTGAGGGAGACCGTGTCTTGGCGGCCGTCGGGGTATGCCACTTAGGCGTACTGCGGGTTTGCATGGAGTAGCTGTACCTTCTCGACCAACGGGGTCCACCTCGTGGAGCCGCACGTGCTTGCGGAGGAGAACGGGTCCTGGAGCTGCCAGCCACGTTGGGAGCGAAACCCCGGAGGTGGACTTCCTGGGGAAGGCAAGGAGCCGTTCATGAGGGGTTTCGTTAGTCGCAGCGCAAAGTAGCGATCGGATGGAGTGGAGGGCGTCAAGGAGGACCTCCTGCCAGCGGAGACTGGGAGATTTTTAGACTGTAGGGCCAGCAGGACGGCCTTCCAGACCGTCCCGTTCTCCCTCTCCACCTACCCGTTTCCCCGGGGGTTGTAGCTGGTCGTCCTGTTCGAGGCAATGCCCTTGCTGACCAGGTACTGACGCAGCTCACCACTCATAAAGGAGAATCCCCGGTCGCTGTGGACGTAGGCAGGGAAACCGAACAGAGTGAAGATGCTATTGAGGGCTTTGATGACTGTGGCAGACGTCATATCGGGACATGGGATGGCGAAGGGGAATCTGGAGTATTTGTAGACCACGTTAAGGAAGTACGTGTTTCGGTCGGTGGAGGGGAGGGGCCCTTTGAAATCCACGCTGAGGCGTTCAAAGGGCGAGAGGCCTTCACAAGGCGTGCTTGGTCTGGCCGGTAGAAGTGCGGCTTGCACTCCGCGCAGACCTGGCAGTCTTTGGTGACCGCCCTGACTTCCGCAATGGAGTAGGTTAGGTTGCCGGCCTTGATGAAGTGGAAGAACCGGGTGACCCCTGGGTTACAGATGCCATCGTGTAGGGCCCGGAGTCGGTCCACTTGTGCGCTGGCACATGTACCTCGGGATAGGGCATCGGGGGGTTTGTTGAGTTTACTGGGGCGATACAAAATCTTGTAATTGTAGGTGGAGAGCTCGATTCTCCACCTCAAGGTTTTATCATTTTTGATCTTGCCCCGCTGTGTGTTATTGAACATGAAGGCTACCGACCGTTGGTCAGTTAGAAGAGTGAATCTCCTGCCGGCCAGGTAATGCCTCCAATGCCGCACAGCTTCTACGATGGCTTGGGCCTCCTTTTCTACGGAAGAGTACCGAATTTCAGAGGCATGGAGGGTGCATGAAAAGAATGCCACGTGTCTGGTTGAGGGTGGCAGCCAGAGCGACGTCTGATGCATCGCTGTCGACTTGAAAGGGGAGGGTCTCCTCGACCGCGTAAATTGCGGCCTTGGCGACGTCGGCCTTGATAAGGTTGAAGGCCTGGTGAGCATCGGCCGTCAGGGGGAAAACGGTGAAGTGAATGAATGGGCGGGCCTTGTCCGCATCATTAGGAACCCACTGGGCATAGTATGAGAAGAACCCCAGGCATCGTTTGAGGGCTGTGGGGGAGGGGGAGTTCCATGAAGAGGCGCATGCGGTCGGGGTCGGGCCCTAGAACTCTATTTTGCACCACATAGCAAAGGTTGGCTAAGCGGTTGGTGCCGAACACACACTTCTCCTTGTTATACATAAGGTTCAGGAGTTTGGCGGTGTGGAGAAATTTGGAGGTTAGCATCGTGGTCCTGCTGGTCGTGGCCGTAGATGGTGACGTTATCCAGGTACGGGAAGGTGGCCCGCAGTCTGTACCGGTTAACCATTCGGTGCATCTCCTGTTGGAAGACCAAGACCCCATTAGTGACGCCGAAGGGAACCCTAAGGAACTGGTAAAGGCGGCCGTCTGCTTCGAACGCAGTGTATGGTCAGTCCGCCTTGCGGATGGGGTGCTGGTGGTAGGCAGATTTCAGGTCCACTGTCGAGAAGACCCATTATTGTGCAATCTGATTGACCACATCAGATATGCGTGGGAGGGGTTATGCGTCGATCTGCGTGTACCGATTGGTGGTCTGACTGTAGTCAACAACCATCCTGCGTTTCTCCTGTCTTTACAACTACCACTTGGGCTCTCCAGAGCCTGTTGCTGGCCTCAATGATACCTTCCCGAAGTAGCCGCTGGACATCCGACCTGATGAAGGTCCTGTCCTGGGCACTGTACCGTCTGCTCCTGGTGTCGATGGATTTGCAATTCGGGGTGCGGTTTACAAACAGGGAAGGTGGGTCGACCTTGAGGGTCGTGAGGCCGCATACGGTAAGGGGTGGTAGGGGCCCACCGAATTTCAGAGTTAGACTTTGGAGGTTGCACTGGAAGTCCAGGCTGAGTAGCAAGGCAGCGCAGAGGTTGGGGAGGACGTAGAGCCGGACGTTGCTGAACTCTACGCCCTGGATGGTGAGGGTGGCGGTGCAGTACCCCCGGATCTCCACGGAGGGAACAGCGTCTTACCATATCGGGGTAGATGAAGCTCTCCGTGCTCCCGGAGTCAAGAAGGCAGGATGTCTTGTTCCCATTGACCTTTACCGTCGTTGACACGGTTGTGAGGTTGTGCGGCCGGGACTGGTCGAGCGTGATGGAGGCGAGCTACGGCTGGTGTTGATGGGCCCCGGGCTGGTCGGCGGTGGTTGCAGGTGATGAGCAGCCCGATGAGGTGCTCGATGAGCAAGGGTCCTGAGGCACTGAAGATGGCGGCACCCACGGTGCACATGTGGCGGGCGGCGTTAAAGATGGCGGCGCCCACGGGCTGCACGATGTCTGATGGGGGGAAGATGGTGGCGCCCACGGGCCACACATGGGTTGCGGAGACGAAAATGGCAGCGCCCACGGGTCGCACATGTGGGGTGCAGGTACAATGGGCCTGGTTACAGCGGCGATCAACCGCGCACACCGCAGCGAAAATGTCCTTTCTTCCCGCAGGCCTTGCAGATTGTGCTCCGCGCCGGGCAGTGCTGCCAATGGTGCTTTATCCGCAGAAATAGCACTTGGGCCCCCCGGGGTTGGCTGGCTGCCGCACGGCGCAGGCCTGGGGTTGGCTGGGGGCAGTCGCTGGTGGGGTCCACGATGTCCAAGAGGGGGGGGGGGGGGGGGCGCCATGCAGTCGGTAGCGTACGCTTGTACATTGCGCGAGGCTACCATTAGTGTGTCGCAAATTTCTTGGTCGCCGCGAGGTCGAGGGTAGCCCCTTCTAAGAGGCGCTGGCGGATGTACGCCGACCCTATGCCCGTAACGAAAATGTCCCTGATTAGGAGTTCGGAATGTTCAACGGCTGAAACTGCCTGGCAATCACAGTCCCTCCCCAGGCCGTGCAGGGCACGCCAGAAATCTTCCAATGACTCACCGGGGTGTTGTTGCCGTGTGGACAGGAGGTGCTTGGTGTAAAGTTTGTTGGTCAGCCGGGTGTAGTTCTCTTTCAGAAGCGCCATGGCCTCAGCGTAGGTGGGTGCGTCCCGGATAAGGGGAAAGATATCGGAGCTCAGCCGTGTATACAGGATCTGGAATTTCTGTGCTTCTGAGGGTTGTTCTGTCGCTGATCCGATGTAGGCTTCAAAGCAAGCTAACCAGTGGTCGAAGGCCGACGTGGTGTTGTCTGCTTGAGGGTGCAGTTGCAGCTGATCTGGCTTGATGCGGAGGTTCGTCGCTGTAAAATCTCTGCTTAATAAATGGATGCACTATCAATTATGACGAGGCGAAAGTAGAGAGTAATCGAGGCTTTATTAAGCAGAGATGTGTAGCCTCCCGCAGCTGCTACTGAAATGGCTGCAGCTCGGTGAGCCCACACATTTATACTCTGCCTACTGGGCGGAGCCAGCAGACTGGGATCTACCCCCGTACCTGTAGTACAGGAGCATTACCATATTACTTCCTCATATACGTACTATATACAAACAGTGGTGACTACCACAAGCTACTTATGCATTTAAATGTTTGTCCTCTTCACAAAGAGGTATTGTGACACAGTGGGTTGCATTCCTGCCTCTGAGACAGAAGCTTTGGATTCAAGTTCAACTCCAGGACTTAAGAGCCATGGATGATGCATTCATAACGTGGCCAAACCGGTTGATTATCCACCTGTATATACTTCCAGTGCCTATGGCAGACGGTAAGAGTGATAGTATCTCCTGGGCCCCCTCTGGTGACAGACTGGCGATCTGTTCCAGAAAAAACTAGCAACAGTAAAAGGCATGTGTGCTTTGTTTGCCCAATGTGTTATTGGGCTCTTTCGTGATCTTCCCAGTTGGAATATGGTGTCCAGTATTAGGAAGGTTGTTAAGGCCATGAATATGGAACAGAAAAGATTGACTCCAACGATAACAAGGATGAGAAGCTTTAGTTGTGGGAAAAAAAACTTGAGAAACTAGAGATGTTTTCACTGGCACAAGGAAAATTAAGAGAGAGAGCTAATGAAGGAGCTCAAATTAGTGACTGGTTTTGATCAGACCAGTCAGGAAAATACTGCTTCCACTGATTGGTGAGTTGCTAACTAAATGCAGAAGTTTCTAAGCTGGTGCATACATACTGCAGTTTGGTGGACCTAATCAAAGTTTAATCACTGGGGAGAGATGAAGAGATCACCTAACAGAAAAATATTAATTTCTCCAGTTTCACAACATTGTGATTTAATGTTTTTAAGGGAATCTTGAGATTCCCTGGTCTGTTGTAGATCAGCTCGAGCAGATATCCCATTAAAGGGACTACCCAAAGATTACAAAGGCCTTAGAAAGAGTAGTGAACTTCCTTAGTGTTGGCAACATGTATATTTAATTTGAGACTGAGTTCTGCTTTCTACTCTTTTCACAGATTATTCGTCTCCTGAAGGACAATGAAGATCTCAAACTCGAATACCAGCTATTGGTGTCTGACCTGCTCCAGTGGATCAAAAACAAAGTGAATGAGCTGAATGACCGTCACTTTCCCAACTCATTGGCTGGCATGCAGAAACTGGTGGCCGACTTCAAAACCTTCCGCACAGTGGAGAAGCCACCGAAATATCAGGAGCGAGGAGTCATTGAGGCTCAACTCTTCAACATCAAGACCAAACTGAGAGCCAACAACATGAGACAGTACATCCCTCCAGAGGGGAAGACATTGAGTGACATTGAGAGGCACTGGAGCAATCTGGAGAAGTCGGAATACGAGCGGGAGAAAGCCCTGCAGCAGGAGATGCTGCGACTGGAGAGACTGGAGCAGCTGGTGCAGAAATTCCGGAAGAAGGCCATGCTGAGGGAGGCTTACCTCACTGACAAGAAATCAGTTCTTGCCAAACAAAATGTCAGCGTGAAGAGCATAGAGGAGGCAGAAGCTGCCACCAAGAGGCTGGAGGCCATCACCACTGATGTGTTTGCCAGGGAGCAGAGATTCAAGGCTCTGGCTGAAATGGCACAGGTCATAGAGAAAGAAAACTACCATGGCAAGGCTGAAATAGTAAAGAAGTAAGATTGCTTTATTGCTAGCCCTTCAAAGAACAAAGAAAAATTACAGCACAGGAACAGGCCCTTCGGCCTTCCAAGATCCTCTATCTAATACTGTCGCCTATTTTCTAAGGATTTGTATCTCTCTGCTCCCTGCCCATTCATGTGTCTGTCTAGATACATCTTAAATGATGCTATTGTGCCCGCCTCTACCACCTCTGCCGGCAATGTGTTCCAGGCACCCACCACCCTCTGCGTAAACAACTTTCCATGCATAAGGGCAGCACGGTAGCATTGTGGATAGCATAATTGCTTCACAGCTCCAGGGTCCCAGGTTCGATTCCGCCTTGGGTGACTGTCTGTGCGGAGTTTGTACATCCTCCCCGTGTCTGCATGGGTTTCCTCCGGGTGCTCCGGTTTTCTCCCACAGTCCAAAGATGTGCAGGTTAGGTGGATTGGCCATGATAAATTGGCCTTAGTGTGCAAAATTGCCATCAGTGTTGGGTGGGGTTACTGGGTTATGGGGATAGGGTGGAGGTGTTGACCTCGGGTAGGGTGCTCTCTCCAAGAGTGCAGTTTGGTGCAGACTCGATGGGCCGAGTGGCCTCCTTCTGCACTGTAAATTCTATGATCTATGATCTCCCTTAAACTTTTCCCCTCTCACCTTGAACTCGTGACCCCGAGTAATTGAGTCCCTCACTCTGGGGAAAAAAGCTTCTTGCTATCCACCCTGTCTATACCTCTCATGGTTTTGTAGACCTCAATGAGGTCCCTCCGTCTTTCTAATGAAAATAATGTGAATCTACTCAACCTCTCTTCGTAGCTAGCGCCCTCCATACCAGGCAACATCCTGGTGAACCACCTCTGTACCCTCTCCAAAGAATCCACATCCTTTTGGTAATGTGGCGACCAGAACTGTACGCAGTACTCCAAATTTGGCCGAAAAATTGTGGTTTAGAACAACAAATGATCCAGTGAAGGGAATGGGTGGTCAGTTGGTCGATCACTATCCTTTCAGGGACTGGGTGGCTTGGAGACTTCCCTGTCAGAGACTGGGTAGGTCAGTGCTACAGACACTGCTTTCAGAGAACAACACCCATCTTAGGCTGTTCTACTTGCTCTTGAACAGATACCTAATGATAGACTCTTCCCAGTGAAAGCCTCGAACTGGGAATTGGATGTGTGTGTTCCAGAGGACGAGGATAGGGTGGGAATCCAGTCTCTGGTGCAGTGTTTGAAATTTCTTCTTTCTCCACAGACAGCAGGATGTTGGACGTCGCTGGCAAGATCTCCTCCAACAGCTTCACAAACACAGAGAATCCTTGAAGAAGATGCTGGATGCACTCACCTTACTCCGAGATATTGATGGCATTTACCAAGAAATAATGATCCTTCAGGTGAGATTTGGCACTCGCTTTTTTAAAGGATAGCCACTGAATATCAAGAAAGTTCTGTGTTGACCACCTTATTGAGTCCAGGCAAGGCTTTAGCTGTCAGTGCTGCAATGTATGGAGGTAATGATGTAAAATCCGGGTGCATCATCCTCTCTCAGTAATCACAGACATTGTTACCATATTCAAAGAGGAAAACCTGGCAAAAGCCAGAGTCTTGTTCCATAGATTTACTATCCTCTGGGAAAAGAAGAACTTCCTAACGTCTAACCTATTCAGGGCTAAAAGAGCGGTAGAAGTATGCAACTCTTGCACGCAAAGCAAAAGCTGCTAGCTTGAGTAATAATTTGAAATCTGAAATTGATTGACTTTTACTAGCCAAAGATATACAAAAGTGTATGGCGCCCAGACAATGAGCCATAATTTCATTGAATGGGAGAATAGATGTGAGGGGTTGAATTGCTTCCTCTTGTTTCTATATGTACAATTTTACGTATCTGGGCCTGGAAGAGTATAAAATAGCTTGTGATCACGTAGGTGCATATCCCACACTCGCGCAATATTTCGGTCGAAGGGTGCCTGCCAACAATAATGGAACCAATTGAAGGGATTATATTCCCTATTGCCCAGAATATTACATTGCCCGTGCAAAATATCCCCGAGACACTTGTGTGCACAATGTCCCCTTCAGATTTGGGGTGCCCTCCCCTCTGGGACCTTGGAGCTCTGGCCATTTCGTCCTTCTGGCCTACCTGCCAATTCTGCAATTGCCCCTCCTTCCGACCCCCTGGAGCATCCCCAACAATCCCGCCCCCAGGACATACCTTGGGAACGATCCCAGAATTTTGTTCTGGACAGCGTGCAGCAGTACCTCTTCTGGCCACTGCTGCGCTGTGCTTGGAGGGCTTGGAGAGTTGTTGCCAATCAGATTGGCTGACAGCTCTCCAAGGCGGAACTTCCAAGGGTAGACAGAAATCCCGCCCACTGCCAATGAATGCTCAATTGAGTGTTAAATGGCAGTGGGCTTCTGAGCGACGGCAGGAGCGCGTTACGCCAAGCGACTGCCATCCTAAAAATTCTACACTATGTATTTCTTTCTTTGTATAATTTATACAGCTGCTTGCATTTATATTCGAGCCTTTACCTTGGTAAAACATCCCATGCATGGGATCAGGAGTGGTATCAAACAAAACTTGACACTGAGCCACATAAGATATTTTGACAACTGGCCAAAATGTTGATCAAAGGAGTAGGCTTTAAGGAGCATTTTAAAGAAGGAGGGCAAGTTAGAAAGGGGAAATGGTTCAGGGAGGAAATTCCAGAGCTTTAGGGCCCAGACGAAAGGTGGGGTGAAGAAATTCGGGATGCACAAAAATTGGAGAAGGGCAGAGTTCTCAAAAGATTGTAGGACTGGAGGGGATTACAGAAATAGGGAGGGAGGGAGGCCATGGTAAGGTTTGAAAACAAGGATCGGACTTTTATACGCATGCCCCCAGTCCTCCTGAACATATCAAAATCACATAATTTTTCAGTGTGTATACAATCTAGTCCATTCATCATTTTCTAAATCTCAATCAAATTGCCCCTGAAGCCATGCTTCTCGAAAGTATATCAACCAAGGTCTTTAAGTTTTTAGTTAGGTAGCTAAAGTATTGTAAGATTGGAACATCCTTGTGGTGCTCGGATCCATCATTGGTCTTTGGTATGGCCACTGTGTTGATTTCATCAATTGTCCTGATTGAAGTCTTCTGTCATCATAGTAAAATAGGGTTTATTAAAGTTTAGAATTAGCAGTTGATTCTCAGAACTTTTGGTTCTACTCCACTGGCCAAACCTTCTTTCGATCTCCTTCACCCTTTAATTCCTCTCTCTGTGTCGGGACACTCTGATCTCCTATTCTTATTTGTCCCTTTCCTGTTAAACCTTGTGCCTTTGTAAAATGAATTTAACTCTATTTGTGCACAAGGGAAGGTTTGATTAGTAATGGATGACATGTAATATATGGTCTTAGAATTTTGTTTTTCTGTATTTGGAGTGATCAGGAGGATCTTTTGGATGAGTTGTGTCATGGGATTGTTCCTTTAAGAAATGTTTTTGACTTATCACATGGCTTCAGTGATGTCATTGTGTGGGTGGAGCTGGGCTGTGGCTCTGAGTTTTACTTTCGCTTTGAGTTTGGACAGGTTTGAACTGCACAGGTTGAAAATAGTGTTTCTCTATCTTCATTTTAAATGCTGTTTCCAGAATACTTGGTAACTTAAAAGAGATAATTGCTTTCCGGAAGGAATTCAAACCTGCTGTTTGAAAAGGGGAACAGTCTTATACCAGTGAGAATGCTGTGTGCTCGGCCACACCTTTGAAAAGGCGTTTCTGGTTTTACTTGGATGTTATTGAATTGGAATAACTCGGGGAATTTATTAATTTTCTGGGCAGCACGGTAGCATTGTGGTTAGCACAATTGCTTCACAGCTCCAGGTCCCATGTTCGATTCCCGGCTTGGGTCACTGTCTGTGCGGAGTCTGCACATCCTCCCCGTGTGTGCGTGGGTTTCCTCCGGGTGCTCCGGTTTCCTCCAACAGTCCAAAGATGTGCAGGTTAGGTGGATTGGCCATGCTAAATTGCCCTTAGTGTCCAAAATTGCCCTTAGTGTTGGGTGGGGTTACTGGGTTATGGGGATGGTGTGGACCTTGGGGAGGGTGCTCTTTCCAAGAGCCGGTGCAGACTTGGTGGGCCGAATGGCCTTCTGCACTGTAAATTCTATGATTCAATGATTAAGGGTTATACATAGATTACTGTAGCTGTGTGAGGACTTTATGTTTGCAGTTTATTAAAATTCTTACTGTGTGTGTTTATACAAATGTTAACTAAATTGTAGAATAAAGCTTGTTTTCTGATTAAAGAACTCTGTTGAATAACACCTGATAGGCAGGCTCTTGTGCTCATCGTAACCAAAATCAATAAACAATAGGTCAGGTGAACACCATAATATGGCGTTTTCTAAACCCTGGCCCGTAATAGATTTTAAACTGAGGCCCCCAGCTGTCTGTTCAAGTGAATGTAAAATCCCACAGCAATATGTCAGAGCAGCAGGGCAGTTAGCCCCTGTGTCCTGGTAAATATCTATCCCTTAATCAACATCACAAAACAATCTCTGCTGCCAGGTTGTTATCACATTTTTAACTATATTCATCTTAAAAATGTTGATGGAATACACGTGCCTATCTGTAATCCCAACACAACAGAAGAAGCAGGGTTGTGCTTGTCTGCGTACTGTTTTTAAACAAAGTTTATCAGCAATAGGACAAGGAGACAGTTTAGGGCCATTGAAGGACAGGTTTAGGACTGATATTGGAAAGAGCGATCAATACATGAAATGAACTTCGAGATAGAGTGATTGTTTGCCAATAAATTGGATGCTACAGTGACACAATGTGAGCAGTCCTGGACAGTTCACTCAGATTGATTCAGTAGCCTTCCTCATCCATAATGATCTTGCGATCAAAGGGTTTATTGTTTTTTTCTTAAAATATTTTTATTCTCCTTTTTCACATTTTCTCCCGAATTTACACCCACCAACAATAAACAATAATCAGCAACAAATATGTCAATCCCCATAACAATAACAACGATCCCATTCTCCCACCAACCCCCAAACATTAGCCCGCATGTTTACATAAATAAATGACAAAAAGGAATCAGGGATTACCCATAGTCACCCTTAATACACACAGCCCCCCCCCCCCCCCACCTCCCAACTAATGTTCAATGTTATCCAGTTCTTGAAAGTGCATAATGAATAATGCCCATGGCTTGTGAACCCCTCCGTCCTTCCCCTCAGTTCAAACTTAACCTTCTCAAGGGTCAAGTATTTCAACAGGTCCCCCCGCCATGCCAGGGCACAGGGTGGAGAGGCTGCTCTCCATCCCAGCAGGATCCGCCTTCGGGCGATCAACGAGGCGAAGGCTACAACATCTGCCTTCGCACCCGTTTCCAACCCCGGCTGGTCCGACACCCCGAATATGGCCTCCCGGGGACCGGGTCCAGTTTCACGTGCACCACCTTGGAAATTACCCTAAAAACCTCCTTCCAGTAATCCTCGAGGTTTGGACAGGACCAAAACATATGAACGGCTCATCCTCGCCCTCGTGAGGTGTGCTCTGTACACCACCTTCAGCTGTATCAGCCCCAACCTCGCACATGAGGTGGAGGCATTTACTCTCCGGAGCACCTCACACCAGAACCCCCCCTCCATAACCTCTCCCAACTATTCCTCCCACTTTGCTTTGATCCCTTCCAGTGGTGCCTTATCCTCTTCCAAAATAGCTCCATACACCGCTGACACTACCCCCTTCTCCAGTCCCCTTGTCGTCAGCACCTCCTCCAGCAATGTGGAGGCCGGTTCTTCCGGGAAGCTCTGTATCTCCTTCCTGGCAAAATCTCGAACCTGCATGTATCTAAATATTTCTCCCTGCTCCAGCCCGTACTTAGCTTCCAGCTCCTTCAATCCTGCAAACCGTCCCCAAAGAAACAAATTTTTTAGCATCTTAATCCCCTTCTCTTCCCATTTCTGAAAACTTCAATCCCACCTCCCTGGCTCAAATCTGTGGTTCTCCCGAACCGGCATTTCCCTCGACCCTGCCCCCAACCGAAGTGTTGGTGAAACTGCCTCCAGATTTTCAATGAAGCTATTATTACCGGACTCCCCGAGTATTTCCCTGGAGCTATCGGGAGCGGCGCTGTTGCTAGTGCTTTCAGACCCGACCCCCTGCACAAACTCTTCTCCATTCTGACCCACTGGGAATCAACCCCTCTGGCCCAGCTCCGCACCTTCTCCACATTCGCCGCCCAGTAGTAGTACATCAGGTTCGGGAGACCCAAACCCCCCTGCCTGCCTTCCCCTCTGTAGCAGCACCGTTCTCACTCTGGCCACCTTCCCTCCCCATGTGAACGACGTAATCCTTCCCTCAATCTCCCTGAAAAAAGCCTTTGGCAGGAAAATCGGTAGGCATTGAAAAATAAACAGAAATCGCTGCAACATATTCATTTTAACCACCTGTACCCGACCCGCCAGTGACAGAGGGAGACCATCCTACCTTGCCAAAGCGGGGTTTATTGTTTTACTCCAAGCACACACTACAGATAGAATCATTGCAAGTAAAGGTAGATTCCTCAACTGTGGCTAACCATTGTGTTACTCAAAATGATCAAGACTTTACTCTAATCCTCCCTGCTCCTGTTTATGAAACATAAAGGCTGTTGATGACATTATGGTTTATCAATCCGCATTTACAATTTTATGGAATTGGCATCGCGATGTTCTTCTTACGGTCTTTTCATTGCGCTAATGTTCTTAATCCTGAACGTGCCTCCCGAATTGTATTCCATTACACTTCAATTAAATTGTATCTTCCATCTATCTGCCCATTTCACTAAGCCAGCTGCTGTACTGAAGCGTTTTGCATGCTTTCTGATTGTTTGAGGAGCCCCTTCCTGACATTTGTGTTGTGACATTTTGAGTTTGCATTCCCTATATTCAGGCCTGAAACATCTGGCACAGGAAGAATGAAAGTGGACCCAGCACTGTCACTACCCCACTTTTGACCATCACTATCTTTAATATCAGCAGCTCACTGATACTCACAGTGCAGCCATTTTTTTCAGACCTGAGCCACCTGCCTATTGACAATTGGTCAGTTGACGAGGTAGAAGTCAGCAAAAGAGCAAAGAAGTAATTTATAATCAGGTGGCTTCCATTTAATTATTAAAAGTGAAAGTGGGTTAGAATGTCAACAAATTGCCTCACAGCTCCAGGGTCCCAGGTTCGATTCCCGGCTTGGGCCACTGTCTGTGCGGACACGTTGCACGTTCTCCCCGTGTCTGTATGGGTTTCCTCCGGGTGCTCCGGTTTCCTCCCGCAGTCCAAAGATGTGCAGGTTAGGTGGATTGGCTATGCTAAATTGCCCTTGGTGTCCAAAAGGATTAGGTGGGGTTACGGGGATGGGGTGGAGGTGCAGGTAAGTAGGGTGCTTTTTCCAAGAGCCGGTGCAGGCTCGATGGGCCGAATGGCATCCTTCTGCATGGTAAATTCTATGATTCTATAATTGCCATGGTTCAGACATTGCTTCTCTCCCCCTCTACAGCCAGTGGTAAACTCAAGTGATTACGGCAAGCACCTGTTCGATGTGGTGGACATGGTACAAAAGCACAACCTGATCAATTCTCAAATCTCATCTCATGGAGAAACCCTGAAACACATCAACCAGAGAGCTGACAAACTCTGGAGGAGCAGTAAGCTGAACACTGAGCTGGTTCAAGGCAAACTCAGGGAGCTCAATGACCTTTACAGCCACCTCCTCGAACTCAGCAAAGCCAGGTCAGATATCACGCATCGCAAAAGTGCTACAGATGTTAGTTGGGTAATGATGTAATAAAAACCTCAGTGACCCCCTCAGTCACCTGGCCATAAGATACCGATGTAAAATGAGTTTGGCTGTCTCAACCCAGTTCCGAGGCAACAACCTCCCCTGAGTTGACACTGAACTCATGGTCCCAGTTGATCCATAGAATGACTGATATAAGGAATGGAAACGGTCATACAACTTTAAAGGGGAAACTGGGAGATTGGGATGAAGTGCGTTGTTAGGGCAGAGCCAAGGAGTATTCCTCTGTGTCGAGCCTGCTGATACCGGAGCCCACAATTACCGGCACCCATTGTTACCAACACTTGCAGTAACCATGATCTATAAATACCGTGAATCCAGTGACTAGGACTCGCTGTTATTGGCATCCAGTGGTGCCAGAACACAGCATTACCAGCAGCCACAGTTACTGAGATCCATAGTTACTGTGGTTTGCAGTGACCTCGATCCTCTTTTACCAGGATTCTCGGTGACTGAGACTTGTGGTGACCCTGAATCCAGGTTACTGTGATCCCCTGTTACCGGGACACTCGATGACTGAGACTTGTGGTGACCCTGGATCCAGGTTACTGTGATCCCCTGTTACCAGGATTCTCGGTGACTGAGACTTGTGGTGACCCTGGATCCAGGTTACTGTGATCCGCAGTCACTGTGATCCCCTGTTACCAGGATTCTCGGTGACTGAGACTTGTGGTGACCCTGGATCCAGGTTACTGTGATCCGCAGTCACTGTGATCCCCTGTTACCAGGATTCTCGGTGACTGAGACTTGTGGTGACCCTGAACCCAGGTTACTGTGATCCCCTGTTACCAGGATTCTCGGTGACTGAGACTTGTGGTGACCCTGGATCCAGGTTACTGTGATCCCCTGTTACCGGGTGACTGAGACTTGTGGTGACCCTGGATCCAGGTTACAGTGATCCGCAGTCACTGTGATCCCCTGTTACTGGGATGCACATTGACCGAGACTTGTGGTGACCCTGGACACACAGTCACTGTGATCCCCTGTTACCGGGATTTACAGTGACTGGGATTCACTGATTCTTGGTCTCATAGACACTGCAACCTGCAATGATAGGATTCGCTGTTACTCCAGACTCTCTGCCATTGTGATGTGACTTATTTTTCTTGCTAAAATAGACATTCTAAACTGGAGCAGCAGCAACAATTGTTTGAGTTTTTCCGGGACTGTGAAGAGGAGGAGTCGTGGATCTATGAGAAGTGGCAGTTGGTGCGGACAGCTACGTTGGGGCGCGATATTACCCAGATCACAGTGTCGATTCAGAAACACAAGGTATCCGCTGGCATAATCATGGTAACCCCGTTTCACCACAGAAACCAAGCCTCACCTTGGACAGTCTTTGCTCCACTGAGTTCCCAGTCTGTTGGTCGAAAGCTGGGTGACTGATCCACAAATTCCTGCAACCTGTGACCGAGAGTGTGGCGTGAGTGTGATACTGGAACCAGTGTCCCAGAGTGTGGTGTGAGTGTGATACTGGAGCCAGTGTCTGAGAGTGTGGCGTGAGTGTGATACTGGAGCCAGTGTCTGAGAGTGTGGCGTGAGTGTGATACTGGAGCCAGTGTCTGAGAGTTTGGCGTGAGTGTGACACTGGAACCAGTGTCTGAGAGTGTGGTGTGAGTGTGACACTGAAACCAGTGTCTGAGAGTGTGGCGTGAGTGTGATAATGGAGCCAGTGTTCCAGAGTCTGGTGTGAGTGTGATAATGGAGCCAGTGTCTGAGAGTGTGGCGTGAGTGTGATACTGGAGCCAGTGTTCCAGAGTGTGGCGTGAGTGTGATACTGGAGCCAGTGTCCCAGAGTGTGGTGTGAGTGTGATACTGGAGCCAGTGTCTGAGAGTGTGACACTGGAGCCAGTGTCTGAGAGTATGGCGTGAGTGTGATAATGGAGCCAGTGTTCCAGAATGTGGCGTGAGTGTGATAATGGAGCCAGTGTTCCAGAATGTGGTGTGAGTGTGATAATGGAGCCAGTGTCTGAGAGTGTGGCGTGAGTGTGATACTGGAGCCAGTGTTCCAGCGTGTGGCGTGAGTGTGATACTGGAGCCAGTGTCCCAGAGTGTGGTGTGAGTGTGATACTGGAGCCAGTGTCTGAGAGTGTGGCGTGAGTGTGACACTGGAACCAGTGTCTGAGAGTGTGGCGTGAGTGTGACACTGAAACCAGTGTCTGAGAGTGTGGTGTGAGTGTGATACTGGAGCTAGTGTCCCAGAGTGTGGTCTGAGTGTGATGCTGGAACCAGTGTTCCAGAGTGTGGCGTGAGTGTGATACTGAAACCAGTGTCTGAGAGTGTGACACTGGAGCCAGTGTCTGAGAGTGTGGTGTGATACTGGAGCCAGTGTCCCAGAGTGTGATGTGAGTGTGATACTGGAGCCAGTGTCCCAGAGTGTGGCATGAGTGTGATACTGGAGCCAGTGTTCCAGAGTGTGGCGTGAGTGTGATACTGGAGCCAGTGTCCCAGAGTGTGGTGTGAGTGTGATACTGGAGCCAGTGTCTGAGAGTGTGGCATGAGTGTGATGCTGGAGCCAGTGTTCCAGAGTGTGGTGTGAGTGTGATACTGGAGCCAGTGTCCCAGTGTGGTGTGATACTGGAGCCAGTGTCCCAGTGTGGTGTGAGTGTGATAATGGAGCCACTGTTCCAGAGTGTGGTGTGAGTGTGATAATGGAGCCACTGTTCCAGAGTGTGGTGTGAGTGTGATAATGGAGCCACTGTTCCAGAGTGTGGTGTGAGTGTGATAATGGAGCCACTGTTCCAGAGTGTGGTTTGAGTGTGACGCTGGAGCCAGTGTTCCAGAGTGTGGCGTGAGTGTGATACTGAAACCAGAGTCTGAGAGTGTGGTGTGTGTGTCATACTAGAGTATGGTGTGTGTGTCATACTGGAACCAGTGTTCCAGAGTGTGGTGTGAGTGTGATACTGGAGCCAGTGTCCGAGAGTGTAGTGTGAGTGTGATACTGAAACCAGTGTTCCAGAGTGTGGCGTGAATGAGATACTGGAGCCAGTGTCCCAGAGTGTGGTGTGAGTGTGATACTGGAGCCAGTGTCCCAGAGTGTGGCGTGAGTGTGACACTGGAGCCAGTGTCCCAGAGTGTGATGTGAGTGTGACACTGGAGCCAGTGTCCCAGAGTGTGGTGTGATACTGGAGCCAGTGTTCCAGAGTGTGATGTGAGTGTGATAATGGAGCCAGTGTCTGAGAGTGTGGCGTGAGTGTGATACTGGAGCCAGTGTTCCAGAGTGTGATGTGAGTGTGACACTGGAGCCAGTGTCCCAGAGTGTGGTGTGAGTGTGATACTGGAGCCAGTGTCCCAGAGTGTGATGTGAGTGTGACACTGGAGCCAGTGTCCCAGAGTGTGGTGTGAGTGTGATTCTGGAACCTGTGTCCCAGATTGTGGTGTGAGTGTGATACTGGAGCCAGTGTCCCAGAGTGTGGTGTGAGTGTGATACTGGAGCCAGTGTTCCAGAGTGTGATGTGAGTGTGACACTGGAGCCAGTGTCCCAGAGTGTGGTGTGAGTGTGATACTGGAGCCAGTGTTCCTGAGTGTGGCGTGAGTGTGATACTGGAGCCAGTGTCCCAGAGTGTGGTGTGAGTGTGATACTGGAGCCAGTGTCCCAGATTGTGGTGTGAGTGTGATACTGGAGCCAGTGTCCCAGAGTGTGGTGTGAGTGTGATACTGGAGCCAGTGTTCCTGAGTGTGGCGTGAGTGTGATGCTGAGCCAATGTCTGAGAGTGTAAGTGTGTGAGAGTTTTTTGAGGAGGTCACAAAGGTGATTGATGCAGGTAGGGCAGTGGATGTTGTCTATATGGACTTCAGTAAGGCCTTTGACAAGGTCCCTCATGGTAGACTGGTACAAAAGGTGAAGTCACACAGGATCGGGGGCGAGCTGCCAAGATGGATACAGAACTGGCTCGGTCATGGAAGACAGAGAGTAGCAATGGAAGGGTGCTATTCTGATTGGAGGGCTGAGACTAGTGGTGTTCCGCAGGGGTCAGTGCTGGGACCTTTGCTGTTCGTAGTATATATAATGATTTGGAGGAAAATGTAACTGGTCTGATTAGTAAGTTTGCAGACGACACAAAAGTTGGTGGAACTGCGGATAGCGATGAGGGCTGTCAGAGGATACAGCGGGATTTAGATCGTTTGGAGACTTGGGCAGAGAGATGGCAGATGGAGTTTAATCCAGACAAATGTGAGGTAATGCATTTTGGAAGGTCTAATGCAGGTAGGGAATATACAGTGAATGGTAGAACCCTCAAGAGTATTGACAGTCAGAGAGATCTAGTTGTACAGGTTCACAGGTCACTGAAAGGGGCAACACAGGTGGAGAAGGTAGTCAAGAAGGCATACGGCATGCTTGCCTTCATTGGCCGGGGCATTGAGTATAAAAATTGGCAAGTCATGTTGCAGCTGTATAGAACCTTAGTTAGGCCACACTTGGCGTATAGTGTTCAATTCTGGTCGCCACACTACCAGAAGGATGTGGGGGCTTTAGAGAGGGTGCAGAAGAGATGTACCAGGATGTTGCCTGGTATGGAGGGCAATAGCTATGAGGAGAGGTTGAATAAACTCGGTTTGTTCTCATTGGAGCGACGGAGGTTGAGGGGCGGCCTGATAGATGTCTACAAAATTGAGGGGCATAGACAGAGTGAATAGTCAGAGGCTTTTTCCCAGGGTCGAGAGGTCAATTACTAGGGGTGTGAGGGGCAAGGTTTCGAGGAGATGTGCGAGGCAAATTTTTTTACACAGAGGGTAGTGGGTGCCTGGAACTCGCTGCCTGAGGAGGTGGTGGAAGCATCTTGACAAATACATGAATAGGATGGGAATAGAGGGATATGGACCCTGGAAGTGCGGAAGATTTTAGTTCAGACGAGCAGCATGGTGGGCACAGGTTTGAAGGGCCTGTGCTGTACTTTTCTTTGTCCTTTGTTTGTTCTTTGTGTGGTGTGAGTGTTATTCTGGAAACCTGTGTCCCAGAGTGTGATGTGAGTGTGATACCGGAGCCAGTGTCCCAGAGTGTGGTGTGAGTGCGATACTGGAGCCTGTGTCCCAGATTGTGGTGTGAGTGCGATACTGGAGCCAGTGTCCCAGAGTGTGATGTGAGTGTGATACTGGAGCCAATGTCCCAGAGTGTGGTGTGAGTGTGATTCTGGAACCTGTGTCCCAGAGTGTGATGTGAGTGTGATACCGGAGCCAGTGTCCCAGAGTGTGGTGTGAGTGCGATACTGGAGCCTGTGTCCCAGATTGTGGTGTGAGTGTGATACTGGAGCCAGTGTATGAGAGTGTGGTTTGAGTGTGACGCTGGAGCCAGTGTTCCAGAGTGTGGCGTGGTGTGATACTGGAGCCAGTGTTCCAGAGTATGGCGTGAGTGTGATACTGGAGCCAGTGTCCCAGAGTGTGGTGTGAGTGTGATACTGGAGCCAGTGTCCCAGAGTGTGGTGTGAGTGTGATTCTGGAACCTGTGTCCCAGATTGTGGTGTGAGTGTGATACTGGAGCCAGTGTCCCAGAGTGTGGTGTGAGTGTGATTCTGGAACCTGTGTCCCAGAGTGTGGTGTGAGTGTGATACTGGAGCCAGTGTCCCAGAGTGTGGTGTGAGTGTGATACTGGAGCCAGTGTCCCAGAGTGTGGTGTGAGTGTGATTCTGGAGCCTGTGTCCCAGAGTGTGGTGTGAGTGTGATTCTGGAACCTGTGTCCCAGATTGTGGTGTGAGTGTGATACTGGAGCCAGTGTCCCAGAGTGTGGTGTGAGTGTGATACTGGAGCCAGTGTCCCAGAGTGTGGTGTGAGTGTGATACTGGAGCCAGTGTCCCAGAGTGTGGTGTGAGTGTGATACTGGAGCCCAGTGTCCCAGAGTGTGGTGTGTGTGTGATACTGGAGCCAGTGTCCCAGAGTGTGGTGTGAGTGTGATACTGGAGCCAGTGTCCCAGAGTGTGGTGTGAGTGTGACACTGGAGCCAGTGGCCTTGATTGTGAGTGTGTTTTAGATTTATATTCATTGTCACGTGTACCGAGGTACATTGAAAAGTATTGTTCTGCATACAATCTAGGCAGATCGTTCCATACATGAAAAATACCAGACATACGATAAATACACAATGTAAATACATAGACATAAACATTGGGTGAAGCTTACTGAATGTAGTGCTTCAACAGTCGAGAAGATGTGTAGAGAGATCAGTTCAGTCCATAAGAGGGCCATTCAGGAGCCTGGTAACAGCGGGGAAGAAGCTGTTTTTGAATCTGTTAGTGTGAGTTCTCAGACTTTTGTATCTTCTGCCCAATGGAAGAGGTTGGAAGAGAGAATAACCTGGGTGGGAGGGGTCTTTGATTATGCTGCCCACTTTCCCAAGGCAGCGGGAAGTGTAGACAGAGTCAATGGACGGGAGGCGGGTTCACGTGATGGACTGGGCGGTGTTCACGACTCTCTGTACATAAGAACATAAGAACTAGGAGTAGGAGTAGGCCATCTGGCCCCTTGAGCCTGCTCCACCATTCAATGAGATCATGGCTGATCTTTTGTGTACTCAGCTCCACTTTCCAGCCCGAACACCATAACCCTTAATCCCTTTATTCTTCAAAAAACTATCTTTATCTTAAAAACATTTAATGAAGGAGCCGCAACTGCTTCACTGGGCAAGGAATTCCATAGTTTCACAACCCTTTGGGTGAATAAGTTCCTCCTACACTCAGTCCTAAATCTACTTCCCCTTATTTTGAGGCTATGTCCCCTAGTTCTGCTTTCACCCGCCAGTGGAAACAACCTGCCGGCATCTATCCTATCTATTCGCTTCATAATTTTAAATGTTTCTATAAGATCCCCCCTCATCCTTCTAAATTCCAACGAGTACAATCCCAGTCTACTCAACCTCTCCTCATAATCCAACCCCTTCAGCTCTGGGATTAACCTAGTGAATCTCCTCTGCACACCCTCCAGTGCCAGTATGTCCTTTCTCAAGTAAGGAGACCAAAACTGAACACAATACTCCAGGTGTGGCCTCACTAACACCGTATACAATTGTAACATAACCTCCCTAGTCTTAAACTCCATCCCTCTAGCAATGAAGGACAAAATTCCATTTGCCGCCTTAATCACCTGTTGCACCTGTAAACCAGCTTTCTGTGACTCGTGCACGAGCACACCCAGGTATCTCTGCACAGTGGCATGCTTTAATATTTTATCGTTTAAATAATAATCCCGTTTGCTGTTATTCCTACCAAAATGGATAACCTCACATTTGTCAACATTGTATTCCATCTGCCAGACCCTAGCCCATTCACTTAACCTATCCAAATCCCTCTGCAGACTTCCAGTATCCTCTGCACTTTTCACTTTACCACTCATCTTAGTGGTGTCATCTGCAAACTTGGACACATTGCCCTTGGTCCACAACTCCAAATCATCTATGTAAATTGTGAACAATTGTGGGTCCAACACGGATCCCTGAGGGACACCACTAGCTACTGATTGCCAACCAGAGAAACACCCATTAATCCCCACTCTTTGCTTTCTATTAATTAACCAATCCTCTATCCATGCTACTACTTTACCCATAATGCCATGCATCTTTATCTTATGCAGCAACCTTTTGTGTGGCACCTTGTCAAAGGCTTTCTGGAAATCCAGATATACCACATCCATTGGCTCCCCGTTATCTACTGCACTGGTAATGTCCTCAAAAAATTCCACTAAATTAGTTAGGCACGACCTGCCCTTTATGAACCCATGCTGTGTCTGCCCAATGGGACAATTTCTATCCAGATGCCTCGCTATTTCTTCCTTGATGATAGATTCCAGCATCTTCCCTACTACTGAAGTTAAGCTCACTGGCCTATCATTTCCTGCTCTCTGCCTACCTCCTTTTTTAAACAGTGGTGTCACGTTTGCTAATTTCCAATCCACCGGGACCACCCCAGAGTCTAGTGAATTTTGGTAAATCATCACTAGTGCATCTGCAATTTCCCTAGCCATCTCTTTTAGCACTCTGGGATGCATTCCATCAGGGCCAGGAGACTTGTCTACCTTTAGCCCCATTAGCTTGCCCATCACTACCTCCATAGTGATAACAATCCTCTCAAGGTCCTCACCTGTCATAGCCTCATTTCTATCAGTCACTGGCATGTTATTTGTGTCTTCCAGTGTGAAGACCGACCCAAAAAACCTGTTCAGTTCCTCAGCCATTTCCTCATCTCCCATTATTAAAACTCCCTTCTCATCCTCTAAAGGACCAATATTTACCTTAGCCACTCTTTTTTGTTTTATATATTTGTAAAAACTTTTATTGTCTGTTTTTATATTCTGAGCAAGTTTACTCTCATACTCTATCTTACTCTTCTTTATAGCTTTTTTAGTAGCTTTCTGTTGCCCCCTAAAGATTTCCAAGTCCTCTAATCTCCCAGCAATCTTTGCCACTTTATATGCTTTTTCCTTCAATTTGATACTCTCCCTTATTTCCTTAGATATCCACGGTCGATTTTCCCTCTTTCTACCGTCCTTCCTTTTTGTTGGTATAAACCTTTGCTGAGCACTGTGAAAAATCGCTTGGAAGGTTCTCCACTGTTCCTCAACTGTTCCGCCATAAAGTCTTAGCTCCCAGTCTACCTTAGCTAGTTCTTCTCTCATCCCCTTGTAATCTCTTTTGTTTAAACACAAAACACGAGTATTTGATTTTACTTTCTCACCCTCGATCTGTATTTTAAATTCCACCATATTGTGATCGCTCATTCCGAGAGGATCCCTAACTATGAGATCATGAATCAATCCTGTCTCATTACTCAGGACAAGATCTAGGACCGCTTGTTCCCTCGTAGGTTCCATTACATACTGTTCTAGGAAACTATCGCGGATACATTCTATAAACTCCTCCTCAATGTTGCCTTGACCGACCTGGTTAAACCAATCGACATGTAGATTAAAATCCCCCATGATAACTGCTGTACCATTTCTACATGCATCAGTTATTTCTTTGTTTATTGCCTGCCCCTCCATAACGTTACCATTTGGTGGCTGATAGACTACTCCTATCAGTGAATTTTTCGCCTTACTATTCCTGATTTCTTATGGTCTTGGGCCGAGCAGTTGCCATACCAAGCTGAGATGCAGCCAGATAGGATGCTTTCTATGGTCTATCTGTAAAAATTGTGAAGAGTCAATGTTGACTCACCAAATTTCCTTCATTTCCTGAGGAAGTATAGGTGCTTTTTTGGTGGTAGCATCGACATGGGTGGACCAGGACAGGTTTTTGGTGATGCTTATACCTAGGAATTTGAAGCTGTCGACCATCTCCACCTCGGCACCATTTATGCAGAAAGGGGCATGTATGACACTTTGCTTCCTGAAGTCAATGACCAGCTCCTTAGTTTTGGTGACATTGAGGGAGAGATTATTGTCATTGCACCATGCCATTAGGTTCTCTGTCTCCCACCTGTACACTGACTCATAGTTGTTTGAGATCTGACCCACTACGATCATGTCATCAGCAAACGTGTAGATGGAGTTAGAGCCGAATTTCACCACACAATTGTGTGTGTATAAGGTGTATTGTAGGGGGACTAAGTACACAGCCTTGTGGAGCCCCGGTATTGAGGAGTCTGACATAGGAGATGCTGCAGGGATGAGTGTAGGGTCAGGGAGATAGCGTCTGCTGTAGACCAGCTGTGGCGGTATGTGAGTTGCAGTGGATCAAAGCATTCAAGGAATTTGTGTCTCATGATTAACCTCTCGAAGCGAAGCATTTCATAATGCTAGACATCAGGGCCACTGGATGGTACTCGTTGAAGCATGTTGCCTGGTTGTTCTTTGGCACCGGTATGGTTGTGGTCTTCTTGAAGCAGGTGAGAACCTTGGAACAGAGTAGGGAGAGGTTGAAGATGTCCATGAACGCATCCGGCAGTTGGTCTGCACAGGGTCTGAGTGTACGATCAAGGACTTGTCAGGACCCGTTGCTTTCCGTGGGTTCATTTTCGAGAAGGCTTGGATACGTGATCCAGTGTTCCAGAATGTGAGTGAATGTGATCCCTGAGCCAATGTCCCAGACTGTAACTGAGTGTGATACCGGAGCTAGGGTCCCAGACTGTGAGTGAATGTGATCCCTGAGCCAATGTCCCAGACTGTAACTGAGTGTGATACCGGAGCTAGGGTCCCAGACTGTGAGTGAATGTGATCCCTGAGCCAATGTCCCAGACTGTAACTGAGTGTGATACCGGAGCTAGGGTCCCAGACTGTGAGTGAATGTGATCCCTGAGCCAATGTCCCAGACTGTAACTGAATGTGATACCGGAGCTAGGGTCCTAGACTGTGAGTGAATGTGATCCCTGAGCCAATGTCCCAGACTGTAACTGAGTGTGATACCGGAGCTAGGGTCCCAGACTGTGAGTGAATGTGATCCCTGAGCCAATGTCCCAGACTGTAACTGAGTGTGATACCGGAGCTAGGGTCCCAGACTGTGAGTGAATGTGATCCCTGAGCCAATGTCCCAGACTGTAACTGAGTGTGATACCGGAGCTAGGGTCCCAGACTGTGAGTGAATGTGATCCCTGAGCCAATGTCCCAGACTGTAACTGAGTGTGATACCGGAGCTAGGGTCCCAGACTGTGAGTGAATGTGATCCCCGAGCCAATGTCCCAGACTGTAACTGAGTGTGATACCGGAGCTAGGGTCCCAGACTGTGAGTGAATGTGATCCCTGAGCCAATGTCCCAGACTGTAACTGAGTGTGATACCGGAGCTAGGGTCCCAGAATGTGAGTGAATGTGATCCCTGAGCTAGGGTCCCAGACTGTGAGTGAATGTGATACCGGAGCTAGAGTCCCAGAATGTGAGTGAATGTGATACTGGAGCCAAGTGTGTGAGGCTGCGTGAGTGTGATACTGGAGCCTGTATCCCTCACTATGGAGTGGGTATGATAGATGTGATTCTGGAGCCCATTCAGTGCAGTAGGGGTTTCTGCGTTTTCTGAATTGATATAATTGTGTTGCTTTATTTGAAGGTCTTGGAGTCTGAGTTTAATTGCCATCAGTCCATCTGTTTCTCGGTGGTGAGGAAGGGCCAGCACCTGTACCAGCGGAGTATGGACGGCGAGAAGGAGGTGAGGAGATGGGTCGCTACCCTCCAGAAACAATGGCAGCAGTTAAAGGATGAGTTGTCAAACCGGAGCTCCCGGCTGCAGGCTGCACTGACTATAAAGCAGGTGAGATGTAGTGGGAGTGGAGTGGGGGAGGGGGGCACATTAATGAGGACATGTTAAACAGTTAAATATGTGAACATAACTATAGGAGCTGGAATATACATTTGGGCCCTTTGAGCTGCTCCACCATTCAGTAAGATCATCACAGCTGATCTTCCAAGATTGTTCTATGTCTCTTGGGTAGTGAACCTTTATGCCTCTTGTAATGGGAACCATTGTAACATCTTGTGAAAACTCACCTACCCGACATCGGCATTTCGATTGCGATCCAGTCGGCCACTTTCTGAAACAAACTCTTATTAAGTTTGTGACATGTCTTGTGGCTGACAGAAGTTTGAAACAAAGAAGAAAGAAAAGTACAGCTGGAGTTTTCATCAAATATTGCTAGTTGATTCTCGGGAGAGACCTTCATCAAGATTTGCAACACTCGAAACATCTTATGAGATTCAATGGAATGTCACGATCTGGATCTCGCTCTCGCTGGGCGAGATCCAGATGCGCACATTTAAATAACCATTAGGCTAATTTAAATATGCACTCGACAATTCACCTGAGGCCCGGGATTTACCGGCCTCTCAAAGCCGTGAGTCAGTCATGATATTATCTCGGGGGGGGCGGGGGGCTCGCAGGGGAGTTGAGGCCCCTGGGCAGGGTGGCGATCCTGGCACTCACCTTCACCTGGGCATCTTGGCACTGCCAGGGGGCCTAGGTGGCACTGTCAGGCTGGAAATGACTTAAGAGTGGCCTTGATGGGGAGTTCCTCATCGAGGCCAAAATAAACCGGCAAAGTACCAAGAAACACGCCGCTAATCGTGCTGTTCAGCGGACTTTAACTTGTGTCCGCTGAATTGCTCCTGTCTTTTCATCTCGCCATGTGCGTTGTGACTATTGAACTGGCTGAAATCATGTCATCATTCGTGGCTGGGATTTTCCAGTGCTGCTAAAAGTGGATGGGGTTTTGGCTGGAACACCAAACTTTCCGTTTGTGTTCACAACGGATACTGCCACGGACGAGACCGGAGAATCCTGCCCATTGTAGTTCAACAGCTGACTGCAGCGTGATAGTGACTGATGTAGCATGCTGGATATACGTGTGCATAACAATATAGTTCCCAACTCTTTACAGATAATGCAACAATATAATAGTTTGTCAAACATGGCTTGCCTTCGACAAATCCATGCTGACTCCTTGATTACCTTCCCATTTCTAATGCTTTGCTACTTTTATCTTGAATTATAGATTCTCAGGGTGGGATTTTTCCACTCTTCCTGCTAATGGGATCTTCCTGTCCCACCAAAGGCGAACCCCCCGCGGCGGGCTCCCTAGAGGTGGGATGGGGAAGTCACACAAAACAACGCAGACATCGGCAGGACCAGAAGATCCCGCCAGTGGCTAATGGCTAGATGCCCCCGTCCCTGGAAAATCCACCCTGAGTTTGTCTACAATTGGTGTTAGATTAATTAGTTTAGTTACCCAGTTTGTCTTACTCTCCTTCCTTGAATGGAAGTGTTACATCAGCTACTCTCCAGTTCCAAAGTGCACTTTGCATACTTAAATTTTTTTTTAGAGTACCCAATTATTTTTTCCAATTAAGGGGCAATTTAGCGTGGCCAATCCACCTATCCTGCACATCTTTGGGTTGTGGGGGTGAAACCCACGCAAACACGGGGTGAATGTGCAAACTCCACACGGACAGTGACCTACGATTCAAACCTGGGTCCTCAGCGCCATAGGCACCACTGTGCCACCGTGCTGCCCGCCACACTTTCCATACTTAAGAAAGACTGCAAAATGATTACCAGAGCCTCTATATTCTCACCCTGACTTCTTTCAACCGCCCAGGGTACAGTCATCACAATTCCTTAGCTCCGGTTCTTTCTAACAGTTGATTCTGTAGTTCATAAACAGTTCACTTGCAGCATCATTTAATAAATAATGCAAAATATTAATATATTTCTGACTTGCCTTCACCCTCCAGAACCAGGTTCTTCCTTGACCCCTGAATCTCATGACCTTTCACTATTCTTCTACTTTTTAGATCCTTAGAAAAACGTTCACTATTTTCTTTTTCATTATCTGCCGGCTTTTCGTCCCCTCCATACTGTACTTTCTATATATTCCTCAGCAATTTCTTCAGTATTGTTAGCCCCAATTAAATCATTCACTTCCCTTTTAGAACTCAGTTTTGCTCTGAGCGCTCTATTTATCCGTGGAATACAATAACTTCTGTCATGATCGAGTATGCACCTCTAAGGGTGCCCTCTGTTACGTTTTTCCCGAGGATAGGTCCTCACTCGGGTCTCATGGTTTAGCCGATTTCCCACTGTGTTCCTTGCGTGTGCTTGTGTGTGACAAAGATGCATCTGCATATGTGCGTGTCATGGGCACCCAAGAAATACCAAAGGGAAAACACAGAAGTGCAAATCACCCTGCATTTGGTGTCATCAATTGCTGCGGTAAATAATCGATGATTGAGAGCACAATGAAAGGTTCCAGTTGACTAGTTACTGTGAGCCCTGCTGTGAATGAGCCAGAAAGTATAGTGGGGGCGGCACAATGTAGTGTTTTGGCAGCATGGTGACAGTGGTTAGCACTGTTGCCTCTCAGCGCCAGGGACCCGGGTTCAATTCCGGCCTTGGGTCACTGCCTGTGTGGAGTTTGCACATTCTCCCCATGTCTGCGGTGCTCAAGTTACCTCCACAGTCCAAAGATGCGCCGGTCAGGTGGATTGGCCATTTTAAATAGCCCCTGATGCACTATCAATTATGAGAAGACGAGAGTAGGATGTAATCGAGGCGTTATTACACTGAGATGTGTGGCCTCCTACAGCAGCTGGCGAAATGGCTGCTGTACGGGGAGCACACATATTTATACTCCTCCTACTGGGCAGAGCCAGCAGGCAGGGATCTACGCCCGTACCTGTAGTACAGGGGCCTTACCGTAAAACACGTGTATATATATATACGGTGAGGGTGGCGATGCAGTACCCCCAGATCACCACAGAGTGGGATCCGGAGGCCAGGGAGATTCTCTGGTTAGCGGGGCTTACCGCGAGGGAGCAGCGCCTTACCGTATAGGGATGAATGAAGCTCTGAGTGCTCCCGGAGTCCTGAAGGCAGGTGATCTCATGCCCATTGACCTTCACCTTTGTTGAAGCAGTTGCGAGGTTGTGTAGTCGATACTGGTCAATCGTGACCGAGACGAAGACATGGCTGGTCGTCGGCGGTTGCAGGCGATGAGCGGCCTGATGAGGTGCCCGATGGGCAGGGGTCCTGAGTTGGGCAAGATGGCGGCACCCACAGGCCGCATGTGTCCTGGGGGAGGCAAGATGGTGGCGCCCTGGGGCTGCACGTGTCCTGGGGGACGCAAGATGGTGGCGCCTATTGGTCTTGGGATAGACAAGATGGCGGCACCCATGGGCTGCACATGTTGTGAGAAGAGCAAGATGGAGGCGCCCACTGGCCGCATGTGGTCCGAGGAGGGGAAGATGGCGGTGCCCACTGGCCGCGCGTTGGGAATGCCTGGACAATAGCGGCAATTGAGCGGGCCTGGCACACTGCAGCGAAATGTCCCTTCTTGCCACAGACCTTGCAGAGGGCGCTCCGCGCCGGGCAACGCTGCCGGGGGCAACGCTGCCGGACCCTCAATTCTGTGGCACACTGTGCATTTACTCTCTGAGACATTGGGGAATATCAGCGAACTTTCTACCTGATGCAGCTACATGTCAGACAGCCACATAAAGCCCACATTCAACCCTGGTGTGCCCACCATCTTGCATTATCCAATTCAGCAGCAAGAACTTCATGCTTGCAAACCCAGACCCCTTGGTGGAGATCAGTCCCTGTAAAAGGATTCTCGGTCTGTATGGGGAGTTTCACCAGGACCCGCTGTTCCTTTGTGAAAGCATTGTGTAGAATGATATCACTTTAATGAGTGTTGAGAACAGTAGAACATTTTAACTTCTAGTATAGTATTTACAGAAAGGATACCCAAACCTGATGGGCCATTTTCTGGTTTTATCCTTGAATTCCTGCATTCATGACTTTCTTTTTGTTATAGATAAAATGTTGCAGCTATGGCTCACTTAACGCAGTCGGACTCCCGAGTCAAAAGGCTGTGGATTCAAGTCTCACACCAGAGACTTGAAACAGAAATCCCATTGCAGTACTGAGGCAATGCTGCGCTGTCATAGGCACAGTCTTATCAGATGAGACCTGAAACCAGGTTCCCATCAGGCCTCTCAGGTGGATACAAGATCCCATTTCAAAGACACCAGGGACAATTTTGAGCCCACACTATCCGTATACGGGATCAGCAACACCGGTGCAAAATCCGGAGAGGATCAGAAAGCACGAATTTCTCCGGCAAGATCGCAATTTCCGATTTTCAACCCCCTCGCTGGCAAAGTAACGCAAAATATGTAGCGGGAGCCCAGGAACCACATTTTAATACATTAGAATGTCATTAGCGAGCACTCACTCCCCCACCCCTCATTGAACATTCATCAGGCTCCGGCACGCATTTCCAACAGCTTTACATAAACATGAACCTAGTCACCTCACTTCTGAAGGGGATCTCGGAGGTGTGCGCTAAGGTAGCCACCACCCTCCAGGGTGTTGAAAGTTCAAGTGGCACCGGAGGAGACCATAAGACATGGGAGCAGAATTAGACCACTTGGCTGATCAAGTCTGCTCCACCATTCAATCATGGCTGATATGGTTCTCATCCCCATTCTCCTGCCTCCCCCCCCCCATAACCCCTGATCCCCTTATTAATCAAGAACCTAGCTATCTCTGTCTTAAAGACACTGAGTAATTTGGCCTCCACAGCCTTCTGCGGCAAAGAGTTCCACAGATTCCCCACCCTCTGGCTGAAGAAATTCCCCCTCATCTCTTCAGTCTGAGGCTGTGCCCTCTGCAAGGATGCGGGAGTCATAGATAAGTTCATCTCGGGGGTGTGGGGTGCGGTTTCAGTATCGCAAACTCAGGGGCAGGAGCCACTTGCAGGCCTTACCTAGTCAGGGCGAGCCTTGCTTTACAGGGTTTTGAAGGCTGTCACACAGGCAGCACTTCCCGTGTCCTCTTCTGTCCATCACCAGTGAGGGAGTGCCCTTCCATAGTGGGAGCTGAAAAGTGGGTGGAAAGAGCTGAATACAGAGGGTCAGCATTGGAAGCGACTGTGAGGTTCTTGGGTGGGGTTCCATGAGAGGCCAGGCTGCAAGGACAGAGTTGGAGAATCAAGAATGGGGTGCATCTCGGCCTCATGAAGCATGAAGGCCCCCTCACTGTGAGGAGGATGACTGCAGTATGAGATAAATCCGACAGTCTGGCAGCAATGTGGGGACAGAGGCATTAAGCTACATGGAAGTTCAAATCCACATGCCAGGGAAGTTTGACTGTCAGGAATTAGTGTCGGGATGGATGGCTGTGGCTGATGGAAGGTTTGTCAAATCTGCAGCCCTTGTGACCCGGGAGAACGAGGGCGCCCTCTAGGGACATGTTGGTCATGCTAATTACAGCCTTCACTCGAATCAGCTGTGCCTCGTCTGCCACAAGAGGGAGTCATTTGCCTGAAATGCTACTTCACCCTACCTTGACTAGTCAATTGTGCCAATGAAATCTGCAGAACTACACATCAGTGCCACTGATTGGAGACAAGTTCATACCCCTTCGGAAGCATTGGCCCCAAGCTTTGAACTCCAATGCTCATACAAGAATAAACATTACACAGATATGCAAGGCATGATGATGATGTCTGTCATCACCCACATGTTCAAAGTCATGATGGGGAGCATCTTTGAGGTCCTCTGTGTGGATGGAGAAGTTGATCCCATGCATCCACTCAACTGCCCTTTCATCTAACACCAGGGTGGGGGGTGGGGAATGGTTGGGGGTAAAACGCCTTTGAGACTCTCGAGGGTCCACGTGCCTTATCCAGGTGGAATTGGGAGGGTCAACTGGCTATAATGTGAGGGGGAGGGTGTGAAGCTTAGTGGAGAGGCATTCACAGAGGGGAAAGCTCATGGATGGGTGTCCCAGAGGCATGGATGGTTGAGAGCCAAGGCAAGAATCCTCAATGTTCAGTTTGGTGTTATCTCCTTTTCAGTGCCTGATTCTACAGAATCATGGTGCTAGTTGAGTTGGCTTTCCTACTCATAACTATCGAGCAGCAGCAGAGACATCGAAATGCCGCTGCACATAGTCAGGACCAGCACCCTGCAGAGGAGATGGAGGCCAAGCCCGCAGCTGGCCTGGGAGCAGCACCACAGACGGTGGAGCCTCGTAGAAGACACCTCCGACAAATAATCCCCTGACGCCGAACATCATACCTGCAAATGTTAGAGCTTCAGTGCCGGAGAAGACCGGTCGGTCCTGGGGAAACAATGGACCACCTTTGCCCAGCAAGAGCTGGCATCACATGGAATGGGAGGACACCCACTGCCTGAGGCCCTTAAAGTTACCGCTGCTCTGAACTTGTATGTGAGCAGCTTGTTTCAGGTCGGCACTGGTGATCTGGATAGCTTTTCCCAATCAGCTGCACACAAGTGTATTCGGGAGGTAGCCAATGCCCTTTATGCGAGGACCCATATGTATATAAATTTGGACTGGAACCTGGAGAATCAGGACGCCCTGGGCTTCACCCACTTATCAGGCATGCCCCGGGTGCAGGGTGTGATAGCCTGCACCCACATGGCCCTATGATCTCCGTGACATTATGTAGGACTATTCATGAACCACAAGGGATAACACTTCCTCAATGTTCAACTTGTTTCTGACCACACAATGCGCAGGTGTGTTTCCAGGGAGGGCCCGTGACAGTTACATCTTGGAGCACTCTGAGATCTCAGCCATCTTTGAGGGAGAGCAGAGTCTGGAAGGATGGCTCCTCGCGGACAGGTGGTACCCACACAGGAGATGACTGATGATGCTAGTGTAGAGGCCACAAATATTTGCAGAGACTCACTTAAACATCACTTTGTTCATCAGCAAATCCTCCACCCTGCAATTTTACGGCGCCATGCTCCGCAAACCCCTGCCCACACTTGGCACTTCATCCCTGTGGAGCGTGAAAGTGTCAGCACTATGTCTCTCCTTCCCCTCACACTGATTACTCAGTACCGACACACTGCTGCTGGCACAGACCACCCCTATCTCTCCACCTCCCCCACCCCACCCTCCAGAGTATCAATGCTCAGGGCTCTCATGCCTGCCACTCTGTCCAGTGATGGAGAGGTTAAGGACAAATAATCCAGGATCCTGGTCAGGGCTGCCTCTGAAAATCGTGGTGCTGGCTTCCTGGAAGCTATTTCCTGAATTGGATTGGGAACAGGTGGCGTTTAGATGAAGCTCTCCACTGACTGAAAACTTTAAGTTGCCCAGGGGCGAGCAAATCAGCGGGAGGGCACCACCAGCATGGCCGTGATTCATGTGGTAAATAAAGAATTATTAAAGAGGTTCAATAATCGGTGAGGTTTGCCGCCAATGGCACTGGTGGATTTGCACTGATTTTCTCACTGGAACCGACAGCGGTAAGATTCCGCCCACTATTGCGGAGAAGACTTCTCTCTGGTGTCCTGGCCAACATTAAATGAAATGAAAATGAAAATCGCTTATTGTCACGAGTAGGCTTCAATGAAGTTACTGTGAAAAGCCCCTAGTCGCCACATTCCGGCGCCTGTTCGGGTAGGCTGGTACGGGAATTGAACCGTGCTGCTGGCCTGCCTTGGTCTGCTTTCAAAGCCAGCAATTTAGCCCAGCGTGCTAAACCAGCCCCATTACAATAACAGAATGGATGTCTGGAATCCTGCGGGTGTTGTTGATTTTATAGTAACTACTGAAAAGTAATGAATTGTCAATGCCCTTTGCGATTTGTGGCTGTGATAGGTGTGGTATAAATGGATGGTGTTATTATATTCGAATAAGCATGTTTCTCTGTATTCTCCTCAGTATTTTGCAGATGTCGATGAGGCCCACTCCTGGTTACTTGAGAGACAGCCTCTTCTGCAAAGTAAAGATTGTGGGAAGGATGAGGCCAGTGCTGATGCCCTCCTGCAGCGTCACGTGCGCCTAGAGAAAGAAATTGCAGCATATTCTGGCGAAGTGAAGAGACTTGGGGACCTGGCGACAGTGGCTATCCAGCAAGTTCCTTTAACAATGTGTCAGGTATTTATTTCCACTCTGTGTGCTTATATGCGTCAATCACCGAAGGGGTTCATAGAATCATAGAATAGAATGATTGAACCCCTACAGTTCAGAAGAAGTCCATTCGGCCCATTGAGTTTGCACTGACCCTCCGCAAGAGCATCCTACCCAGGTCCACCCCCCTGCCCCTACCCCAAAACTCCATCCGTGGCAACTTAGAATGGCCAATCCACCTAACTTGCACATCTTTGGACTGTGGGAGGAAACCGGAGCACCCGAAGGAAACCCACATAGATACGGAGAATGTGCAAACTCATCACAGTCAGCCAAGGTCAGAATCAACCTGAGTCCAGCTCTGTGAGGCAGCAGTGCTAACCACTGTGCCACCATGCTGCCATTTCTGAGAAGAATTTTTTTCCCCTTACATTAGATAGAAACAAAATGCTAGGAATACTCATCAGGTCAAGCAGCATCTGTGGAGGGAAACAGAGATAAAATTTCTGGTCGTTGATCTTTCATCAGAAATGAAGAATGATAGAAAAGTTTTTAAGCCAACAGAAGGAGGAGGAGGACTGGAAGAACAGAAGTGAATGTTTGTGATATAATGGAGGGCAGGAGAGATTATCAAACAGAAGGTTTCTGTTACGAGTTCAAAGACTACATTGTGTTAGTGTGGTGTCTTTATTGAACTGAATGTGAAATAGCTGCCCCCAGAGAGTCCCTCATGATAGAGGTCATATGATGATGGCAAGCCAGGTAGGGCACTTAGTAATGATTGTATTTCAAAATCCAAACAGCTTCATGATGCAAAAAAAGTGGTAATGGGTAAAGTAAAGAAGCAAAGGTTCTGCCCAGATGAGACAGCAGTTATCTGAATGTAGGGGATTAAAATCCGACAAATCTCCAGGACATAATGGGGTTCTAAAAGAGATCGCCGCAGAGATGCACTGGAGTGATTTTCTAAAATGCCCCAGATTCTAAAACGGCCCCAACAGATTCAAGTTAGCAAATGCAACACCATTATTCAAGGAAGGAGGCAGAGAAAACAACGAACCATGGACCAGTTGGCCTGACATCAGTTGTCTGGCAGGTACTGGAATATATTATTTGGGAAGTTTTAACAATGCTTTTAGGACTTCAGGTGGCGGCTATGAAGGAGTAGGTCCTACATTTGGTGGCTCCCGCTCGGGTCGCAACTTTGGACCTTTTTCCCTAATTTTTTGTCGGATCTGAAGTGGAAAATTGATGTTGGGACACAATTGTGAAGAGTAATCCTACATCAGTGCATGGAGAAGCGGACCAGGAGTGCTCGTAAAGGAAGAAATAGACGAACTGAGAAGGCTTGAGCTGAGGCTGCAGCGGGAGAAAGCATGGCGGACGACCGGGGTCCTGGCTCAACGACCCAGTGATCGACAGAGCAGCTGATGCAGTTTGTACAGGAGGGCTTCACCAAGCAGAAACAGGACTGCTTGGACCCGATTAAGGAGTCGATTGCGCGACTGGAACTCAGACTGGATGCTCAAGATCGGGCGATCCAGAAAGTGGAGAAGGCACTGACTGAGCAGGAGGAGCACCAAGCTGCAGTGGAGTTGGAGGTGGGAATGTTGAGACACCAGCAGAAAAGGCTCCAGGAGAGGGTTGGGATCGAGAGAACAGGTCCCGTCGGCAGAACCTGAGAATCGTGGGTCTCCCGGAGGGATCCGAAGGAGCGGACGCAGGGGCTACATAGCGGCTATGTTTGAGAAGCTACTGGGGGAGGGGACGTTCTCCCGACCCTTGGAGGTGGACAGGGCGCACAGAGCACTCGCGAGGAAGCCGCGTGTGGATGACCCCCCGAGAGCGATGGTGGTAAGATCCCACCGGTACCTGGACAAAGAGTGCATTCTACGGTGGGCCAGGCAGACACGGAGCTGTAAATGGGAGAACAGTGTCCTGCATATATATCAGGATCTGAGCGCGTTCGTGGCCAGGAGACGAGCAGGGTTCAACCAGACAAAATGGACCCTTTTTAAGAAGAAGGTAAAGTTTGGATTTCTGTACCCGTCCCATCTTTGGGTTACGCACGAAGAGCAACGTTTCTACTTTGAGTCGCCCGAGGATGTGATGGGCTTCGCGAGAAGGAAAGGGCTATCATCGGACTGAGGAGTTTGGACTGAACTTTGCTGCAGTGCTCATGTGGTTTTTTTTTTTTTTCTTTTTTCTCTTCAGTTATTTAAAAAAAAAAGAAAAGTTTTGGTCTTTGGATGTTACTTGTAAAGCCTTTGTATTGAGTTGGGGTCTGCGGACAAGCTGCCTGAGTAAAAATTTGAATTTGCACTGATGGGGGATGGAGGTGTGAATGTTAGATGTTTGATCTTTTTGATTTTCTTTGCGTTTTTCTTTTGGGCAATTGGGTTGGGATTGTTCACGCTTGCATATGTGTGTCCGAGCAGGGGGGAAGTGGGGGGAGGGAACAATAGGTGGGAAAATGTCTGGCGCCGTGGGTGGTGGCCACCAAGCTAGCTGGGCAGGCTACCTCACGGAAGCGCAGTGGGGGGTGAGCAGATGGTATGCTTGTTGGAGGGGGCTGTGTTACTGAGGGGGGGAAATGTTCTGCTGATGGGGGAGGGTCTTTTGCTGTGGAACAATAGGGAGGTCGGGGACGAAGCCTGCCTGGGGCGGGCCTGCGGATGCAGGGGGGAGATTGGCCCATGAAAGGGGATGGCTGATTGGTGGGGGGGGGGGGGGGGGGGGGCAAGCCCCCCCCCACCAAGCTGATCACATGGAATGTAAGAGGGCTAAATGGGCCGGTTAAGAGGGCATGCATATTCGCACATTTGAGTGGAGTGAAGGTGGACGAGGCAATGTTGCAGGAGATGCACCTTAGAGTAACTGACCAGGTCAGACTAAGGAAGGGATGGGTCAGACAGGTTTTCCACTTGAGGCTGGACTCGAAGACTAGAGGGGTCGTGATCCTGATTAATAAGCGAGTGTCATTCGAAGCGGGAAGAATAGTTGTAGACATGGGGGGTCGTTACATAATTGTCAGTGGAAAGCTGGAGGGGCTGTCGGTGGTACTCGTGAATGTGTACCTGCTGAATTGGGATGATGCGTAGTTCATAAAGAGGATGTTGGGAAAGATCCCGGACCTGGATTCGCATAAGCTGATGATGGGGGGAACTTCAATACAGTCATTAACCCAGGGCTAGGCCGATCTCGCTCAAGGACAGGCAGGGTGCCAGCAATGGCAAAGGAGCTAAAGGGGTTTATGGAGAAGATGGGGGTTGGACCTATGGAGATTTGTGCGGCTGAGAGTGAATACTCACACGTGCATAAAGTGTACTCCCGGATTGCCTTTTTTATCCTGAACAGGGCTTTACTGACGGGGGTAGTGGACACTGAGTATTCAGCAATCACGATCTCGGACCATGCCCCACGCTGGGTTGACCTACAGGTGTGAGCAAGGAGAGTAGCCAGTGCCCGCACTGGAGGCTGGACGTGGGACTTTCAGCGAATGAGGAGGTGTGTAGGTGGCTGACAGATGTATCCAGAACTATCTGGAAGTCAATGACACGGGGGACGTTTCGGCTGCGGTGGTCTGGGAGGCGCTGAAGGCGGTGGTTAGAGGGGAGCTGATATCGATACGGGCCCACAGGTAGAAGGCAGACAGAGCAGAGATGGACAAGAGGAGGTATGCGGAGGCCCCAGAGGCAGGGCTTCTAAGGGAACGACAGAGGCTACAGGCGGAGTTTGGCTTGTTAACTACAGGGAAGGCGCCAGAGCAGCTGAGGAAGGCGAGGGGGGCGATCTATGAATATGGGGAGGAGGCCAGTAGAATGCTTGCGCAGCATCTTAGAAAGCAGGAGGCAGCCAAGAAGATTGGGAGAGTAAGGAACAGAGATGGGAACCTGGTCGGAGGTTCAGCAGGAGTTAATAAGGCGTTTGAGGAATTCTACAGCATACCGTATGAGTCAGAACCCCCAGCTGGGCCTGAGGGGTTGAGGCAATTCTTAGGGGGCTGGAGTTCACGAAGGTGAATGAAGACTTGGTAGAAGGGCTGGGGGCCCCCAATCGGGTTGGAAGAGATAGCAGATGGGCTGAAGGCCATGCAGTCAGGTATAGCCCCGGGACCGGATGGGGTACCCCATGGAGTACCCCATGGAGTTTTACAAAACGTTCTCTGGGATGCTGGGGCCACTGCTGATGAGGACATTCAATGAGGCAAGGGAGAGATGGGGGCTTCCCCCGACGATGTCACAGGCCACTATCTCATTGATCCTGAAGCGGGATAAGGACCCGGAGTTCTGCGGGTCCTACAGACTGATCTTTCCACTAAGTGTCGACGCCAAATTGTTGGCTAAGATCTTGTCCTCAAGGATTGAGGACTGCATTCCGGACGTAATTGGGGATGACCAGACGGGATTTGTTAAGGGGAGGCAGTTGGCGGCCAATCTAAGAAAGCTGTTCAATGTTATCATGATGCCCCCAGAGGATAGGGACGTAGAGGTAGTGGTCGCAATGGACGCAGAGAAGGCATTTGACTGGGTGGAATGGGATTATCTGAGGGACGTATTGGGGTGGTTTGAATTTGGGTGGAGCTTAATTGACTGGGTCAGGTTGCTGTATCAGTTGCCTGTGGCGAGTGTACGGACAATCAGGCTGACACCGGGCTATTTTAGGCTGCACCGGGGGACGAGGCAGGGATGACCCCTCTCCCCACTGCTGTTTGCGCTGGCAAACCTATAGAACCTATGGCAATTGCGTTGAGAGCCTCAAAGGGCTGGAAGGGAATGGTCCGGGCTGGGGGGGGGGCAGGCACTGTTGAACTTTAGTAATTATTACTGGGCGGCGAATATAGCCACGATTAGGAAGTGGATGGTGGGGGCGGTCTCGGAGTGGAAGCCAGTAGAGGCGGCATCTTGTAAGGGCACTAGTTTGGGGCTTTGGTAACGGCGCCTCACCGTTCCCGCTGGCACGCAACTCCACCAGCCCCGTAGTGGTCGCAGCCCTGAGTGTCTGCGGGAGTTGGAGGAGACATGTGTGGTGAATGTACATTGCGTAATTCACACTGTATAGTATTGTGTCCTTGTGGGCTCTGTCTGTGAGCCGTTGCATGGCACTGCCCATAGGGGGAGATGAGGAGCTTGTACAGGGCTCCACCCTCGGCTCCGCCCGTGGCTCTGCCCATAGCCCCTCCCTCTACCGGAAGTATAATGTGCTGCAGCCTTGTGTGTCTGCCCTCAGTTCTTCTGGTCGCAGGCAGGCTCAGTAGTAAGTTTATTAAAGCCACAGTTTACTTCCTATCGTGTCTCGAGTGAATTGATGGTCAGATCAATTTAATAGACTTAAGAAAACCCCTATGGAATCAGCCCTCAAACCTGATCGACTAGAACTCGACCCGCAGGCTGCAGAAGCGAAGGAAATCTTTCTACACTGGTTTCGGTGCTTCAAGGCCTCCCTGGCTGCGTCGACTACCTCTGCTACTACTGAAGAGCAGAAACTCAGTCTGCTGCACGCACGGGTGAGCCATCGCATCTCTACACAACTCAACAGTACCGACTCGTACTCCGAGGCCCTCGCTATGGTCGACCGACTATACGTGCGGCCTGTAAACTAAGTCTACGCGCGGCGTATTTTCGCTACCCGCTGCCAGCGCCCTGCAGAGTTGCTAGAGGACTACCTGCGCGATCTAAAAGCCCTTGCTCGGGAATGTAACTTTCAGGCTGTAACTGCCTCCCAGCATATGGAACTCGCTGTCCGTGATGAATACGTTGCAGGGGTCCGGTCTAATTATGTGCGCCAGCGCCTCCTCAAAAAAGGGGCCCAGAACTTGGAGGACACGGTAGCGCTAGCAGCCTCAATGGAAGTCGCGTTTCAAAGTCTTAACTCATTCCCCGCAGACCACGCGACCGCATCATGGTCCCCGACCAGCGACTGCCCCAGGCCTGCGCCGCGCGGCCACCCACCCACTATGGAGCGCCAGCGTGCCATTTTTGCAGTCAGCCCCAACACCCATGGCAGCACTGCCCGGTCCGCAACGCAACCTGCAGCCGAAAAGGACATTATGCTAGAGTATGCCTGTCGAAATCAAAACCCTCTCAACTCCCCCGCGGCCCACAGCAATTGCTCCCCCAACACGCAGACCCCGTAATGTTGCAGCGTGCCTGCCGACTATGCCTCCGCCCGACATGTACGACTCATGGGGGCCGCCATCTTGGCTATCCTCCCCCACGCAGCCGGCCACGTGCGGTCATGGGGGCCGACATCTTGGGCGCCATCTTCCTCGCTGCCCGCCACGTGCGATCCACGGGGGAGGCCATCTCGGACACCATCTTCTTCATCGCCCGCCACGTGCGATCAACGGGGGCTGCCATCTTGGCCATCACCCGATGTTCACCTCGACAACTACGACATCCGCGGACAGTCATCACGGGGCCACTCCAGCGCTGCTGATCGAGCCACCCGCAACTCAACGCAGTCACTTTGGACCAGTCGCGTCCAAAGCACCTCAGGAGCTCGATGATGTCCGTTCAGGTCAACGGATACAAGACACCGTGCCCCTTCGACTCCGGGAGCACAGAGAGCTTCGTGCATCCAGACCTGGTAAGACGCTGTTTGCTCCCTGTTTTCCCTGCACGGCAAACTATCTCCCTCGCCTCGGGTTCGCACTCGGTCCAAATACAAGGGCACACCGTTGCGACCCTAACAATACAGGGCGCCAGCTGCTCTAATTTCCAGCTGTACATACTCCCAGACCTCGGGCTCGATTTTCAGTGCAATCTTAGAAGCCTCACATTCAGCTTCGGCGGACCCCTGCCCCCCCCCCCCCCCCCCCCCCCCCTCACTATATGCAGCTTAGCGACTCTAAAAATTGACCCCCCCCTCCACTCTTCGCTAATCTAAAGGCTAACTGTAAACCTGTAGCCACTCGCAGCAGGCAGTATAGCCTACAGAACAGGGTATTCATTAGAGCCGAAGTCCAGCGGCTCCTACGTGAGGGAGTCATAGAGGCCAGTAATAGCCCCTGGAGAGCTCAGGTGGTGGTCATCAAGACTGGGGAAAAGTTCTGGATGGTGGTTGATTACAGCCAAACCATTAACCGGTTCACGCACCTTGATGTGTACCCCCTCCCCAGAATTGCAGACATGGTCAAATAGATCGGCCAGTACCGCATATTCTCCACGGTGGATCTGAAGTCTGCATACCACCAGCTCCCAATCCGCCCGGAGGACCACCACTACACAGTGTTCAAGGCAGATGTCTGCCTCTTCCATTTCCTCCGGGTCCCCTTTGTCGTCAAGAATGGGGTTTCGGTGTTCCAACGAGCAATGGACCAAATGGTGGACCAGTACGGGCTGCGGGCCACGTTTCCGTACCTGGATAACGTCACCATCTGCGGCCATGACCAGCAGGACCACGATGCCAACCTCCACCGATTTCTCCAAACCGCCCAGAAACTCGATGTCACCTACATTAAGGAGAAATGGCGTTTTCCGCACTACCAGACTAGCCATCCTCGGCTATGTCGTGGAAAACAGAGTCCTGGGCCCCGACCTGGATCGTATGCGCCCCTCCTACAGTTCCCTCTCCCCCATTGTCCCAGGGCCCTCGAGGTGCCTGGGATTCTTCTCCTATTACGCCCAGTGGGTCCCCCAGTATGCGTACAAAGCCCGCCCACTATTTAAGACCACACTCTTCCCACTGTCAGCTGAGGCCCACCAGGCCTTCAACTGCATCAAGGAGGACACAACCAAAGCCGCCATGCGGGCAGTGGATGAACCTGACCCCTTCCAGGTGGAGAGCGATGCGTCAGAAGTCGCTCTCGCCGCCACTCTGAACCAGGCAGGGAGACCAGTAGCTTTCTTCTCCCGAACCCTCTCCGCTTCGGAACTTCGACACTCCTCAGTCGAAAAAGAAGCTCAAGCCATTGTGGAAGCCGTACGGCACTGGAGGCACTACCTCGCAGGTCGGAGGTTTACCCTCATCACCGACCAGAGATCAGTTGCCTTCATGTTCGACAACTCGCAAAGGGGCAAAATATAAAACGATAAAATCTTGAGGTGGAGGATCGAACTCTCAACCTATAATTATGACATCATATATCGGCCGGGGTAGCTCAACGAGCCCCCAGATGCCCTGTCCCGCGGCACATGCGCCAGCGTGCAAGACGACCGATTACAGGCTATCCACGACAATCTCTGCCACCCGGGGGTCACCTGGCTCGCCCACTGCATCAAGGCCCGCAATCTGCCTTTCTCCACCGAGGAGGTAAAAGCCATCACCAGGGATTGCCCGATCTGCGCGGAGTGCAAACCGCACTTCTATAGACCAGACAAGGCCCACTTGGTAAAGGCTTCCCGGCCCTTTGAACACCTGAGCATTGAGTTCAAAGGGCCACTCCCCTCGACCAATCGAAATGTGTACTTCCTCAACGTTATAGACGAATTCTCCCGCTTCCCGTTTGCTATCCCATGCCCCGATATGACCTCCCACACAGTCACCAGAGGCCTGCACAGTGTCTTCACCCTGTTCGGTTTCCCCAGCTACATACACAACGACAGGGGTTCGTCCTTCATGAGCGACGAGCTGCGTCAGTACCTGCTCGACAAGGGCATCGCCTCGAGCAGGGCTACCAGCTACAACCCCAGGGGGAACGGGCAAGTGGAGAGGGAGAACGCGACGGTCTGAAAGACCGTCCTACTGACCCTACGGTCCAGGAATCACCCGACCTCCCATTGGCAGGAGGTCCTCCCTGACGCCCTCCATGCAATTAGGTCCCTCCTGTGCACTGCCACTAACCAGACCCCTCACGAGCGATTATTTGTTTTCCCTAGGGGCACTACCACGGGGGCTTCGCTCCCATCTTGGTTGAGGACACCGGGCCTGGTTCTCCTCCGGAAGCACGTCCGGACACACAAAACGGACCCGCTAGTAGAAAGAGTACTACTGCTACACTCCCACTCTACGCCTTTATAGAACACCCCGACGGCCGTCAGGACACCGTTTCCCTCGGGGACCTGGGGCCTGCAGGATCCACCACCACCACCACCGCCGAGGTACCCCTCACACTACACCCCACCCGACCCCCCACACCCTGCGCCCCCATGCCTACAGGTTTCCTGCGCCCCTCTTCGCCTGTCGCTCTGAATGAACCACCCCAGAGTCCACCCTCAGATCCACACCGCCCGTCACCACTGTGCCATCCGAAGAGGCTACAACCCCAGTGCTCCGCCGATCCCAAAGGACGACTCGGCCACTGGACCGACTCAACCTGTAGACCCGTCACCCCCTCTGGACTTGATTTTTTTTACAGGGGGTGAATGTGGTGAATGTACATTGCGTAATTCACACTGTATAGTATTGTATCCTTGTGGGCTCTGTCTGTGAGCCGTTATGCGGCTCTGCCCACAGGGGGAGATGAGGAGCTTGTACAGGACTCCACCCTTTGCTCCGCCCATGGCTCTGCCCATGGCCCCTCCCACTACCGGAAGTATAAAGTGCTGCAGCTTTGTGAGTCTGCCCTCAGTTCTTCTGGTCGCAGGCAGGCTCAGTTGTAAGTCTATTAAAGCCACAGTTTACTTTCTATCGTGTCAAGAGTGAATTGTTGGTCACATCAATATGTGAGAGCAATAATCACCGGTTTGCCTCGGGGAAGTTAGATGGAGGGTTCCGGAGATGCCAAAGAGTAGGCATCGAGAGGTTGAGACCTGCCTGCGTAGGATGTCTTGCGCCTGCAGGTAGCTAAATTCATTCCCCCCGTCAGTTTAAATTTCACCTCCAGTATCCTCAGGCTGGGAAAGCTCCCCTCCATAAACATATCGCTATATGTTTATAGAGGGGAGCTTTCCCAGCCTGAGGGAACTGGAGGTGAAATTTGAACTGACGGGAGGGAATGAATTTAGCTACCTGCAGGCGCGAGACATCCTACGCAGGCAGGTCTCAAACTTCCTGCTCCTACCACAAAGGGGGATACAGGACAGGGTAGTTTCCAGAGTCTGGGTGGGAGAAGGGAGGGTTTCGGACATTTATAAGTAGCTTATGGGGTCAGAGGCAGGACGGTACCATAGTGGTTAGCGCAATTGCTTCACAGCTCCAGGGTGCCAGGTTCGATTCCCGGCTGGGTCACTGTCTGTGCGGAGTCTGCACGTTCTCCCCGTGTCTGCGTGGGTTTCCTCCGGGTGATCCGGTTTCCTCCCACAGTCCAAAGATGTGCGGGAAAGGTGGATTGGCCATGCTAAATTGCCCTTAGTGTCCTAAAAAAGGTTACGTGGGGGTTGCTGGGTTACGGGGATAGGATAGATAAGTGGGCTTGAGTAGTGTGATCTTTGTAGGAGTCGATGCAGACTCGATGGGCCGAATGGCCTCCTTCTGCACTGTAAATTCTATGATTCAGAGGAAACACAGACCCAGGAGCTGAAGCACAAATCAGAAGAGGAGTTAGGTGGAGAGTTAGAGGATGGTCTCTGGGCGGAACATTGAGTAGAGTCAATTCGTCCGCAACATGTTTAACAGTTTAAGGCTGTTCATCGGACTCACATGACAGTGGCCCAGATGAGCAGGTTCTTTGGGGTGGGAGACAGGTGTGCAAGGTGTGCGGGAGGACCAGCGAACCATGTTCATATGTTCTGGACATGTGCAAAGCTTAGGGGATTCTGGCAGGGGTTTGCGGACGTCATGTCCAAAGTATTGCAAACAAGGGTGGTGCCGAGTCCAGAGGTGGTGATTTTCGGATGTCGGAAGACCCAGGAATCCAGGAGGTGAAAGAGGCAGACGTTCTGGCCTTTGTCTCCCTGGTAACCCGGAGATGGATATTACTAAATTGGAGGGACCCAAAGCCCCCGAAGTCAGAGACCTGGCTAACTGACAGGGCTAGCTTTCTCTGTCTGGAGAAAATCAAGTTCGCCCTGAGAGGGTCAATGTTAGGGTTCGTCCGGAAGTGGCAGCCGTTCGTCGACTTCTTTTGGGGAGAATTAACCGTCAGCAGAAGGGGGGGGGGATAGTTTAGTGTAGAATAGGAGGCTAGAAAAGGTAGGACCTGTGAGGGAGGAAGACGGCTTTCGCACTATGTTTATATGTATATGTACAGTTTCTTCTGTTACTGTTATAAAACCATAAATACCTCAATAAAATGTTTATTTAAAAAAAACAATGCTTTTAGCAAATCATGCACGATCAAAGTCAACGTGGTTTTACGAAAGGGAAAATGTGATTGACAAATTTATGTACCTGTCGTTTGATAGTACAGAACTGCTGAAAAAAGACATATGTCATTGAAGCTTTGCATCTTGCACTCAGAATAATTTTCAAAATATTTAATGTAAAGGGACCAACAATTTATATTTCATGAGAAGAGAGTGCTGATTGGTTGGCAAGTGGACTCTGAATTGTAGAGACATTGCTATGGAGAATGCACCAGATAATTGATTACCATGCTTCATTTAAATTCAAACCAGGCAGGTGGACACTGATTAGTCACGGCATTGCCCTGGGGAGTGAACCAGAGAATGGTTGTCGCCAATTTTGTTTCATTGAAACGGGCGCAATGCATGTACATGTTCTTTCTGTCTGCAAAGAATAGGGCCCTGTATATTAATATATGTAGCTGTTACCACAGTGTAACTGTCACACTGTGAGCCCCATGGACGATCTTAAATTGGTTGTAATTCTCTTTTTTTTAAAAATAATTTTTATTGAAGTTTTTACAAAATATAAACATCTCAACTCTATTAACAAAACAACCGCGGTAACACCCCAAGAACAATACCCACCCAACTTCAAAAGCAACTACAAACAAAAGAAAAAAACAGAAGAACACCCAAACAACAAAAGGGAAAGAGATAACACCCGCCACATCCCACAAACCCATGTACACAGTTATCCCTCCCACCGATCCAAACCCCTCCCCCCCCCCCCAGGCTGCTGCTGCTGCCGGCCTATTTCCCTACCGTTCCGCCAGGAAAGGCTGCCACCGCCTAAAGAACCCTTGTACTGATCCCCTCAGGGCAAATTTCACCTTCTCCAATTTAATGAACCCCGCCATATCATTGATCCAGGCCTCCACGCTTGGGGGCCTCGCATCCTTCCATTGGAGCAAGATCCTCCGCCAGGCTACTAGGGACGCAAAGGCCAGAACACCGGCCTCTTTCGCCTCCTGCACTCCCGGCTCAACTGCAACCCCAAAAATTGCGAGTCCCCAGCCTGGCTTGACCCTGGATCCCACCACCCTCGACACCGTCCTTGCTACCCCCTTTCAAAACTCCCCCAGCGCTGGGCACGCCCAAAACATATGGGCGTGGTTCGCTGGGCTCCCCGAGCACCTAGCACACCTGTCCTCGCCCCCGAAAAACCTACTCATCCTCGTCCCAGTCATGTGGGCCCTATGCAGCACCTTGAACTGTATGAGGCTAAGCCTCGCACAGGAAGAGGAGGAATTCACTCTCCAGGGCATCTGCCCACATCCCCTCCTCGATCTCCTCACCCAGCTCCTCTTCCCATTTACCCTTCAGTTCCTCCACCGAGGCCTCGTCTACCTCCTGCTTTACCCGGTATATGTCCGAAATCCTCCTTCCTCCAACCCACACCCCCGAGAGCAACCGATCCCGCACCCCTCGTGGGGGCAGCAAGGGGAACCCCTCCACCTGCTGCCTGGCAAACGCCCTCACCTGCATGTACCTAAACATGTTCCCCGGGGGGGAGCCCAAACTTCCCCTCTAACTCCCCCAAGCTCGCGAACCTCCCCTCCACAAACAGGTCCCTCAACCTCCTAACCCCTGCCCTGTGCCAGCCCCGGAATCCGCCATCAATGAAATTGGTTGTAATTCTCAGCACACTGTCGATTATTCAGCAAATGTTGTCCAATTGCAGAATCGTATCTAATGTTGGACAGTGTGTTTTGAGTTTTGCAAATACAGGTTGGTTGGTACGCTCTGTACCTTGCCTGTTGAGAATGGCAGAAGGGACATGCTGTTTGATATGATCTGCCAGTCTTTGGGGCGTATGGCCTACATACCTAACATCTTACTGGCACTGAAATTCATACACCACATTACTTATTTATGCGATCGACAGAACATCTTCTTGGCTTGACGGCAGCATTCTGTTAGTGGCAAACTCATGTTGCTGCTACATAGTAGCTGCATGAAACAGCTAGCTTCACCTGTTCCTCTAATTGTTGAAATAGTTTACGGGTAATCTGAGGTGGACTGAGCACTTTTCAGGACTGAAAGTGGCAAGTGTAACTATCAACAAGCGTGACTGTCAGCAAAATGCATGCCATTCCTAAAGAGTGATCAAATTCATGTGTATTGGACCTGCCGTCCAGCATGACTGGACAGCCTTCCTCAAAAGCAAGCTAAAAAAATGCTTGTGTAAGAGCAACAAGCTGCTAGGTGATGTATATGATAGGATTTGTCTTCATGGTTCTCTGCATCACCATATGTAGGGTTGCCTAAGACACACAAAAGTGGTGTCCCTTTAGAACATAGAACAGTACAGCACAGAACAGGCCCTTCGGCCCTCGATGTTGTGCCGAGCAATGATCACCCTACTCAAACCCACGTATCCACCCTATACCCGTAACCCAACAACTCACCCCCTTAACCTTACTATTAGGACACTACGGGCAATTTAGCATGGCCAATCCACCTAACCCGCACATCTTTGGACTGTGGGAGGAAACCGGAGCACCCGGAGGAAACCCACGCACACACGGGGAGGACGTGCAGACTCCACACAGACAGTGACCCAGCCGGGAATCGAACCTGGGACCCTGGAGCTGTGAAGCATTTATGCTAACCACCATGCTACCGTGCTGCTTTTATGCTAAAATACGTCCTATTTTATCTATGACTGGCGTGCACAATATGAATTGGCCAAATGGTTGAGCGAGTTGCTACAATCACTTTTGAGCAGGTATTCCACACACACGGGGAAGGATTCCTTCACATTTGCGAAGACCATATATTAGGATTCCAGGTGAGAACCCAACTATTTGCAATTTGTAAAACTGAGGAAAGGTGACTGCACCACAGGAGTGATAACACTGACCAATAAGTAATGAAACACCAAATCAATCATATTAGCAACAAAGTAACAGCTTTACAATTAACAGTTAAAACAGTTCTTAAATAAAAGGAGAAACTTTAACTTACTCCCTACACCTGCAACTATATATATATTCCAATTAAACAAACCAATACAGTTCAAAGACCACACATAAGTAAAGTTTAACAATCCGGTTTACTTGCTTTTCTCTGTGCCAAGATCTTGGAGGGAACCTTTCAGAAGTGAACTCAAGACACTTCTGTACATCTTAAAACCCTGTGGCAAACTGAAACTCAGACACAGCTGGTTCTTTCCCTTAATTACATTGTCTCTACCCTAAGCATAAGGCATTCTACTGTCTGCCGTCACAAGATGTCCCATGTCTTGGTTAGCCAGGATTAAAACACAATCCCTCATGAATTATCTACATCCCAGGGATCCTCCAAAACCCAGACCAATATTCCATTAGCCCACTATCTGTAAACAAGTAAATGGTTAAAATCAATGATTATCTAATTGTTTCAACCCGTTAATCACAGCATTAGCAGACACGCTGGTTGTATGCATGTTAAACCTGTTTTTAATGACATTACAACAAGTATAAAATATAACAATTTCTTACATTCATCACAGTAGGACTGGCTGATCAATAGCAATGTTGTGTCCATGTGCTCATTTGACATTGCTAGCCTATTCACCAATGTACTGCTCAAGGCAGCCATAGATATTTGCGCTGCAGCACAATATCATGGTGGATCGAGACCTGCTGCTATTGTGTGAATCTGTATTCATTGAACTTATGAATTCAGAAACTTGTGCCAAGTTCTCTTTTAATGACACTCCATGTATGCCCAAATAGATGGTGTTGCCATGGGATACCCATCTAGGCCCAGGTCTCTCAAAACGTCAGTTCAGTGGAATAATACTCAACCTCCTGCCGTTTACAGATTTCCAGTATGTCGATGATATGTTTTCTACATTTGAGTCTGCAGCTGCATGTAAGATTTTCCTTGCAAACCTTATTGGCCTCTTACTTGGTTTGAATTTGAATACAGCTTGCAGTTAATTGTCAGTCGTCAGTTAACTGGTGCATTCTCCATGGCAAAGCCTCTACTAATCAGAGTCTACTTTTCAACCAAACAAGTCTCTTCTCATGAAGTATGAATTGTTGTTCTCTTTGCATTTGGTAGTCTTGCAAATTGTCCTGATAAGTACAAGGTAATAATCTTTTATCAACTGCATTACCAAGCGGCTATGTTACAAATTGTCAAACACAATTTCCCTTTTGTAAAACGATGTTGAATAGCATTTTTGCTATTATACTAAAATGTTTGCTAACTTTAATCTGTTGGGGCCTTTCTAGAATCTAGGGAATTTTAGAAAATCATAACTTGTGCATCCATTATCTCTGCAGAGATCAGTTTTAGAACCCTGAGATGCAGGCCATTAGGTTCTGGGGATATGTCTGATTTTAGTCCCCTGCATTCAGATAGCTACTGTGTAACCATTTACCCCTCTTCAGGATACAACCTTTGTTTCGTTACTTTACCCATTACTACTCTCTGTGGTTGGGGTCTCAGCTATTTATAATCCATATGAATTACTTAGATGAAGACACAGAGGTTAATGTGGCTAAATTTGCTGACAATACCAATAAGTTGAAATAAAAAGCATGAGGAAGGCACTAAAAGACGGAAAAGAGATCTGGACAGGTTAAGTGAACAGCAACAAGACGGCAGAGAAAGTTTGATGTGGGAACATGTGAACTTATTCACCATGGTCAAAAGGATAGAAAAGCAGAATATTATTTAGGTGTCAAAATTTTAAATGATGATGTACATAGGGACTCGTACAAGGATCGCAAAGTTAGTATGCAGGACGAGCAAATAATTAGGAAGGCAAATGACACATTGGCCTTTATTGCAAGAGGATTGGAGTTCAAGAATAAAGAAGACTTGCTACAATTGTACAGGGCTTTGGTGATACCACACCTGGAGTACTGTGCGCAGTTTTGCTCTCCATGGAAGGGTATACATGCACGAGAGGTAGGACAGAGAAGATTTTTGTTTTATTAATTTAAGGGATTGAGCATTGCTGGCTAGGCCAGCATTTGTTGCCCAGCCCAAATTGCCCTTGAGAAGATTCATTGGATTGGCTCCTGGAATGAAAAATGAAAATCGCTTATTGTCACGAGTAGGCTTCAAATGAAGCTACTGTTAAAAGCCCCTAGTCGCCACATTCCGGCGCCTATCCGGGGAGGCTGTTACAGGAATCGAACCGTGCTGCTGGCCTGCATTGGTCTGCTTTAAAAGCCAGCGATTTAGCCCATTGGGGCTGATTTAGCTCACTGGGCTAAATCGCTGGCTTTTAAAGCAGACCAAGCAGGCCAGCAGCACGGTTCGATTCCCATATCAGCCTCCCCGGACAGGCGCTGGAATGTGGTGACTAGGGGCTTTTCACAGTAACTTCATTGAAGCCTACTCGTGACAATAAGCGATTTTCATTTTCATTTCATTTCATTGTGCTAAACCAGTCCCTACCAAAGTGCAAACTCCACACAGACAGTCACCCGAGGCCGAAATTGAACCTGGGACCCTGGAGCTGAGGCAGCAGTGCTAACCACTTTGTCACCATGCCATGTGAGGTATATTTTCTATACATGCGAACATCCGAATCATGATTAGGAGTAGGCTACTCAGCCTCTCGAGCCTGCTCCACCATTCAATATGATCGTAGTTGATCTGGTTGTAATTTCAAACCCACATTCCTGCCTACCGCAGATAACCCCTTGTTAATCTAGAATCTGTTTAGCTTTGCCTTAAAAATATCGAAGACTTTGCTTCCAAAACCTTTTGAGGAAGAGATTCCAAAGAGTCATGATCCTCTGAGAGAAAAATACTCTGCTCAGCCTTGTATTAAATGAACAATCCCTTATTTTTAATCTGTGACCCCTATTTCTAAATTCTCCCACAAGGTCCACCCTGTTAAGACTCCTCAGGATCTGATATGTTTCAATCAAGTCACCTCTTACTCTTCTATGAGGGGCTGAGTAAATTGGGTCTGTATTTAAGAATGGAAGGTTATCTCGTCGAAGCCTACAAGATTCTGAAGGAGCTTGTCAAGGTAAACACTGAGAGGTTGTTCCCTCAGACTGGGGAATCTAGAACACGGGAGACACAATCTCAGGATAAGGGATCAATCATTTAGGGCTGAGATGAGAAAATGCTTCACTCAGAGGGTGGTAAAACTTTGGAATTCTCCGCCGCAGGTGGTTCTGGATGCCCTATCGTTGACTATTTAAGGCTAGGATAGACAGACTTTTGGTCTCCTAGGAAATCAAAGGATATGGAGAGTGGGCAGGAAAGTAGAGTTGAAGCCACAGATCAGCCATGACCTATTGAATGGGTTTGATGGGCCATATGGTGAAGTGATCCTGCACATTAGAGAGAAATTGTGTGTCTTGTTTGCAGGCAGAGGACCAGGATAGAAAAGAATCCGAGAGCTGCTCATCCGATGAAGAAGCAGAAAAATCGTGGATCAAGAGGGGAGCACATCCTCAAGGTGAGAAGGGAAAAGTGACAGTAGAAGATGCTACAAGTCCAGGTTGGAATCGGTGATAGAAGCACAGAATCTGTGTGGAGGAGATCCCTGATTCTACAGGATGATGGCACCATGAACATCCTCTCACAGTGTGATGCTGTGTGTCACACTGTGGTGGGCTGTATGTAACAGTGTCATAGTGTGATACCCTGTGGGATAGTGTCACAGTGCAGTGCATGTTGAATCCAGTGCAGTAACACTCCATTAATTTGTATGTTCACAGCAGGTTCAAACATTAGCTGCACCAAGGCTAACATCCTGGAGATTAGGAAAGCCCGAGATAGCTGGCAATCACTGAACACAAGGGGGAAGGCGAGATCAGTGCCTGACAATCAGCTAATGGTGAGTAAATCAGTGCACCCGTTTCACATAAATCACAGCACCTTCCTTTTCTTCCTCTTTCCTCTCTATGCCCTGTTTATCCTCCTCTACCTCACCTCGTCCTTCTGTCCCTTCCTCCTTCCTGCCTCTCCACTGACCCCTTGTCTCTCTCTCTCTCTATTGCTCATTCCCCCTTCTTGCCCTCTTTCCCCCATCCCCCTCACTCTCTAGTACCTTCATCCCTCTTTCACTGCTCCGCACAATTCTCTCTCTCCGCCTCCTTCCTCCCAATTTCCTTAACCCCCTTATCACTTTCTCCCTGCCTTTTTTCCTTTCACTCTGCCCCCTCGTCCCTCTCTCCCTAAGCCATCCTTCTTTCCATGTCCCCTCATCCCTCTCTAGCTGAGCCATCCTTCTCTCTCTGCCCCCTCATCTCTCTCTCTCCCTGAGCCATCCTGCACTCCTCTACCCCTCCCCCACTCCCCTCTTTCTCTCTCTTTGACCCCACTTCCTACCCTTGTTTGTCTCACCTTTGCTCTGGTTCCTGTTGTGGAACATTCCTCCTGTACTCCTGTCAACCTCTTTAACTCGGTTTTTAATTGCTTCCTATTCAGCTGCAAACTTTTTCATTATTTCATGGGATGTGAACAAGGCCAGTGTTTGTTTTTTGTCCTAACTGACCTTGAAGATTGTGGTGAGCCATCTTCTTGAATCGCCACAGTCCATCTAGTGTACAAACACCTGTTAGGAAGGATTCCATAATTTTGACCCAGCAGAAACATCAAATCATATTGCTTTTGTAGAAGAGCTGGGAGGCTGTTCAGCTCATCGAGCTTGTAGTCACCTTTCATCAGAGAAATCCAATACTAATGCCATTGCCCTGCTTTATTCCTGTCGGGTTGGATATTTCTCTGCTTCAATTAGTTATTCAGCTACCCAAATACCCAGCCCAGCACTGACCTTCTCTTTGGGCTCTTGGTCAGGTGTTGGTGTCTCCAGTTCAATGTGGATGAGGCCAGCAGAGGTTTTCAGAGACAGGGAGTGGTTGATTCTTGTAGTAGTGGCGAGGGGATCAGTTGTTTGCTGGAATCCTGCCAGTATTAGTGGAGGCATTTGTGACATGGACGTTGCAGCCTCTTGGCGAGGACAGAAGCAATAAAATGAAGGTGCAAAGTTTCAGGCTCCAGGCTGACGTTATGGTGCTGTTTTGTTGGAGCAGGTGGGGAGTGAGACCGTCACTGACCATTCCGTCGATGACAGTCCGACACGGAAGGTCAGCAAGCCACGAAGGAGCCGGTCAATGCGCCGTGGAACAACTGAGATCCAATTCTCCTCACAAACCAAGCCTGAAGAGGAATTCAACAGTGCGGCAATCGAGGACAGCCAGAAAGCCATCAGCTCCTCTTATGCCAGTCTCTGCCAACGGGCCAAGGTATAGTAACCCACTTCCTGTCCTCCTTCATGTATTTGTCAGATCGTATTCTCCATGTAAATGCCAGGTCGTGTCCACTCCCGTGTACCCACCAGGTCATATACCTTAATGCATGTTTTGTACCGGATATACCAATATAGCTGCATAGTGGATATAAAAAGCAGTGCATTTCTTTAACTAGAAAAAGTTGAATACTCAACGTTTTTCTTTAAGACATCAATCTGTCTTTTTGGTGAAAGTGTAATGACCCTTTGTCAGATAATAACAGTGAAGAAATGTTCTTTTTTTCCCCAATCCTGTCGATGTTTATTTCTGTCTCCTATAGAAACTCTCTTTATCTGTGGAACCAAAGCCTGGCTGCCGGTATCTGTGGGGATTTAATTCTTAATTCTCCAGTCTTTTTTCAAAAAGATGCTGTGCTATTCCCTCCCTGTTCACTTACTCAATGTCATATTTGAGCAGTTTTGCCCCTCCTACGGATTGTTCCCACAGTATTCTGTGGTAGATGTTCAGCCACATGCTGCGGGGCTTCTGATGACTGCTTTTATTTTTTTGTTGCACCAGTGGAACTCGGGTAGGCATATAATGCACTCCCTAGATTCCCTCAGTGCTCCCTAGTGGTCCTCAGTCCTCAGTGGTACGGGAACACTGCGTGAGGGTGTATAACATGGTAAGCATAACATGTTGGAAGGGATCACTGATTAAAAATAAGGGGTCACCCAGCTAAAAGGGGGATGAGGGAAAAACTATTCACTGAGGATGGTGAGTCTTTGAAACTCTTTTCTGAAAAGGCGGTGGAATCAGAGGCTTTGAACATTTTTAAGGCAGACATGGAAAGATCCTTGGTAAGCAAGGGGGTGATAGGTTACTGGGAGTAGGCAGGATGCAGATTTGAGGTTACTATCAGATCAGCCATGATCTTATTAAATGGCAGAGCAGGCTTGAGGGGCCGAATGGCCTACTCCTACTCCTTGTTCGTGTGTTTGTTTATATGGACAGGCGACTTTTTATCTATGGCCCTGAATATTTAGGATGGCAGGGGCTCAACTGACTCCCGCTGCCAGCATACGCTCCAAGGAGCATTGATTAGCAGGAGGCAGGGCTTCCGCCTCCCACTCGGGGAAGTCCTATGTCACATGCTTGCCGCATGCCAGGAACTGCTGAACCCTGCTGCACACATAGGGGGAGCTGTGAACCAAGGCAAGAAGGTGAGTGGGGCCTGCAGACGTAAATGTGAGAGAGAAGTCAGAATCCAAGACACTGCAGTGTAAGTTTTTGTATTCATCCTGCAGTGCAGCCCGGTGCACGAGGAGATGGTAGAGTAGTAGTTATGCTATTAGGCTAGTAATCTAGAGACCTGGACTAATGATCCAGTGAAATGCAAGTTTAATCCAATTATTGCAGCTTGAAACTTACAATTTGGAAAATAAATTGCAGAATTAAAAAGCTGCTATCAGTACAAATGGCCAGGAAGCTGTCAGATTGTCGGAAAAACCCCAACTGCTTCACTGATGGTCTTTAGAGCAGGAAACATATAGTCTGGCCCACATGTGATTCCAGTCCCCCAATATTATGGTCAACTTGAACAAGCACTCAGTTTCAGCAAACACCACAAGAGATGGACAATACCAGCCTTCCCAGCAATGTCCACATCCAGGGGATGATCTTTAAAAGGTCAACAATGCTGGGAGAACAGGGTGGGTTTGAATAATTTCTCCAATGGGGAGTATGGTTGATTTGGAGAGAGGGACCTCACCACATTAATCTGCCCTCGCTTCAGCCAGAAAGACAGGCTGCCACAGGTAAAGGGCAGCTTGATCTCTCCCAGGTGAAATGGGCCCTCTTAGTTCATTATCCCATTCCATTTGGAAACTCCCTACAAGCCCCTCTACAATAGTTTCCATTTATCCAGCAATTAGTTGGCTTGCCTGCTTCATTCTATGGTCACTCAGACACACTCCAGTCATTCATATTGCACAGTCTCTGAAGTACTCTGCTGGCTTTATATTCCAGAGCATTTCCATTAGTCAATGTCTGCTGCAGTTATTGTATCAGAACAGACAATTGCATTTTGAAAAGTCTCAGCATAACGTACTGGAGATGGGGGGCTGGATTCTCTGATTCTGGGACTATGTCCCCAAGCCGTCGTAAAATCTGTGGACTTTCACGCCAGAAAAACTGGTATGAAAGGGCCACATATTCCTAGCTAGCAGGGACCCGGCGTAAAGCTAGCTGTTTTTGCTGCAGATACGGGCCCCCGCACTTCGGGGTCGAGGACGCGCATGCGCACGGTGGCGGCCTCCAGCGGCCGCACCATGCTCCATGGTAGACTCAGACCAGGGAGCTGAACATTGAAAATAGACCCCCCGATCGGCCGTGCGCCCTACCCTGACCGCCCGCCAAAATATTACCCGGCCGCATAAAAGGTCAACCCCACCCTCCAATAGGCCCGCCTCCGTCCAGACGGCATGGATCTAATATGGTCCTGCCGGTTGGGATAATTGCGTGCTAACTGCGGACTCAGACAGAGTCCGCTGAGTCCGCAGTTGCTACGCAATTATCCCGACTGTTAGATCCATGCCATCTGGACGTGGGCAGAGAATGGTGGGGTGGGCCTCCAGCAATGGCTGCAGGTAGGTGATGAGCGGCGTGGCCGGTCCCAATTTCCTGCGCCGAAATGGATTCTCCGCCCCAGTGCCGGCCATGGTTTCAGCGTCATGGTGCGGTGAAGCCTGGGTCTTTCACACTTTCCAGGGGGATCAGTATTTTTTTTCCATCCCACTTGGTGGAATGCAAGCTGTGTATTGTAGCTGTCTGGTGAGTTTCCATTGTCTTTTGAGGATCCCAGTTTTTTCAAATCCAGCTAGAAAAATAAAGTTTATAACTTTAAAAATGACACATCCTCATAACTGTGTGTGCAAATGAAAAGTTACTTATTTGCGTTTCCCAGTACAGCATCTGGAGTTATTTATTCTCTCTGTTGTTGTGCCCTACTCTAGGCCAGAAGGAGAACCCTGCAGGAAATGGCCCAGCTCTACCAGTTCTATAATACCTGCAATGATTTTGACTCCTGGATGAATGACAAGGAGAATGGGTTCAAAACCTTTGAGCCCAAGTCAGACAATGTGGAGGTCATGCAGAGGAAATATGAGGTTTGCTAACCCTGTACTGAATGCCCAATCTCTCTGTGAACCCCCCCACTCTCAACCACTTTATGGTTTGCATATGTTGTCCCACTGGATATGATGGTTGCTGTCAATCTATTACACTAACTGAACTGGGTTTCATATTTCAGAACTTCTTGACAGAATTGGCTGCTGGGAAAGGCCGACTGAACGAGATTAACCAATTGGTGGATGAGTTTATCAAAAATAAACACAGCAAGGAGCAGCAAATCAGAGCAAAACAGCAGGAAATTCATAAAAGGTAAAATCTAGCTCAGTCTGTCTCCAGGTGCTGTGTTGGTCTGAGAGTTTGAATATCAGTTCAGTCTGCACAGCCAGGAATCAAGTTTGTATTTTAGCATTTGGATGGTGATGGAATCATCAATTCACGTGTTTTCCGATATGAATCTAGGCTTTAATCAACTTACTTCAGAGCCAGCCTGTTACCAGTTGATGAACTCTCTGTGAACTGCAGGCTGACTCTGGACAAGGGTACTAATACAGCAGCACAAGGTGGAGGAGTCGTGGGCGGAGCCAAGGGTGGAGCCCTGTACAAGCTCCTGAGCATTCCCAGAGCTACTTCCCCCTAGTGGTCGGATAACGCTACTGCGCTTACAAGATACAGTGTGAATTACCATGTTATATTCACCATAGATGGTTCACTATCTGTAAAGTTCATGAGTTCATACTTACAGACTGAAGTGGCTGAGGCTGCTGACCTTTAACATACAACAACTTGTTAAAACGTATGATTTAAAAAAACACGTAAAAATGGGCACAACCAAGGTATAGCAGAATTCTGAGACAAGTCATAGAGTAAACCATAGAATCCATAAAGTGCAGAAGGAGGCCATTCGGCCCATCGGGTCTTTACTGACCCTCTGAAACAGCACCCTACCTGGGACCAATCCCCCACCCTATCCACGTAACCCCACTCAGGGGCAATTTAGCATGGCCAACCCACCTAGACTGCACATCTTTGGACTGTGGGAGGAAACCGGAGCACCCAGAGGAAACCCATGTAGACACAGGAAGAATGTGCAAACTCCACACAGACAGAAACCCGAGGTCGGAATCGAACCCGGGCACTGTGAGGCAACAGTGCTAACTACTGTGTTACCATGCCACCCCTGCTGGTGAATAAAGATAGCATCAGAACTGATGGTCAGCGTTTATAAAGAGCACTCAACGCTTAGTGAGGGTAGTAAGGCTAAATCCTGAGTCATTCGATATTTTACAGCATCGTACAGTACATAAAGCCACTCTACCGATTGAACCTGTGCCAGCTCTGTGAAAGGGCTATCTAATTAGAAGCAGTTATACTTTAATTAAAACCATTCGTGTCATAATATCTGGAATAAACTCTGCATCAACAGTCAAGGCCCCAGAGTGTAATATGTGCAATTGACCCAAGGAGGGAAATGTGGAAGTGTAAAGCAATCTTCCCTCTAAGATGTTTAGCTGTTCAGCAACTCAAATATGATTCAGATACTTTGGGCGGGATTCTCTGTTGGCAGACTCCTCTCACACTGTTTGTTCCTGTAAAGAATTGTTTACCTGTAAAGACTCACATTCCAACCATTCCCCACATTCTAATCTGTAATTATCCTGCAATTGTGCGTCTGCTATATAACTGCGATTGTGAACCTGCCTCAGCTTCACCTGATGAAGGAGCAGCGCTCCGAAAGCTGGTGATTTCAAGTAAACCTGTTGGACTTTGACCTGGTGTGAGACTTCTTACTGAGCCTGGCACCTTGGCAGTGCCCCAGCCAGCCTGGCAGTGTCACCAAGGCACCCTGGAAATGCCAGGGTGGCACTGCCAAGGTGCCCGGGTGGCAGTGCCATGGTTTCCAAGCTGGCATTGCCAAGGTGTGGGGGTGCCAGAGTATCACCCTGCCCAGTGTCCGACCACCCGAGTTCTCTAATGGCCTGGGAGGACCCCCCCCCCCCCCAACCACAATAAATGATGTCCTGGCGAGGTCTCTCAAGGCGGGGCAGTTAGGTCCTGGGCGCTGGGAGAATCCACGCAGACATATTTAAATGAATCTAATGGTTCACTTAAATATGCTAAGCTGGATCTCGCCCTCACTGGACCAGACCCAGATTGCAATGTCTCGCGAGATATTTCGAGCATCCTGAATTTCCCGATTAGCCTCTCGTGAGATTTAATGGCCTCGTCACGCCACCAAGTTGGGCAGGTCGAGGCTGTTAAATGGCGTTCTTGAGCACAGAGTTAATGCTGCTATTCCCGGTGAAGGACAGAGGGAGTGCTGTACTCTCCGAGGAAGCGGCTTCGGCAGAAAATGTCATCCATCATCCTGGAACCCATTCCGGTCAATGTCTTCGATACCCTTTCTAAAACCTTCATGTCCTTCCTAAAGTCTGGTGCCGAGGATGGAACATAATGGACTGAATTTTCACCGAGAGCCCTTTAAAAATGGTGGGCTGGACTAGGTGACATATCTAAACTTTAAAGTATATTCAGCTTTTCTAAATTTATTTACCTATTTTTATCACATCCAGTGTCCTGACAAGCTACTGATTTACCACTAATGTATTAACTTAGTACTTCAACCATGCCTTATGAATTCAGTAATAGATCTCCATTTTGGTGCCTAACTGGCTCCTGACAAGCCTTTTACTGTCAAGGTGCCCATAGATCTCTAGATTCCCTTTTCTGTCAGCCACTAATCTATTTTCATACAGGCACTGTTTTTTGCCTCTTTTTTTCCTTTATCACTTCTGTTCTGTATTTTTAAAATATTTTTGTCTTTGATACTTTTCATGTATTTTGTAGCCTGTTCTCACTTGTATTCTCAAACTAACATCTGTCATGCACCCCGTTTTTCTGTTTCATCCTACCCTCTAACTCCTTCATCAACTAGGGAACTCTGTCTTTGAATGTTGTGGTACTATGGTCCCTTTAAGGGGCGATCCCCCATGTGACTGGCTCAGGGCGTATTGTGCAGGAGCACATGAACCCTGACCAATGGGTAAAAAGCACGGGGCCCTGGGAACAGGGGCCCAGGCAGTGTGGACCCAGGAGTTGGAGAGGGGAGACCTGTTTCGGAGACTTCTGTACCTGTATATGGTTGACCTTTCCTTTGTTCTCGACGAACCTCTTTTGTTGTATGGGAAGCTTCCTCCGGGTTGCCTCAAGCTGTCACAGATGTGTTCCTTCTTCCCTTTGTGGAAACATACCTAGACAGTCCTCATACCATCTCCTCTTTGAAGGCAGCCTGTTGCTCTATTATGTCTGTCTTCCAGTTTCTAACTTCAATTTACCCAGGACAGATCTCTCTCCCAATTGCCTGAAATTATCCCTCCGCTCGTTAACTATTTACATTATTATGATCACTACTCCCCCAATCTGCTCCCTGACTGTGACACTCTCCACTTGACACACTTCATTCTGCAGGATTAGATCCAGCTAAGGCCCCTGCCTCATTGGACAGGAAGCACACTATCCTTTCCCTTCTCGCTGTATTCCCCTTCTCTCTCTAAATATAATTACTCTTGGAGTATGTGGTAAACACCACTGGGAACATACTACATGTATTACAGTACTGCCACTGTATTACGGGTACCACAGTAAATCCCAGCCTGCTGGCTCCTCCCAGCAGGCGACGTATAAAAGTGTATGCTCTCCTGCGCTGCCTCCATTCTGGTTCCAGCTGCAGGAGGCACAACATCTTGTGCAATAAAACTTCGATTATTTCACCATTCTTGTCTCGTGGTCATTGACGGTACATCAGAGTAGGTAACTCTCTAGGAATCCTGATATTGGGCTGCCATTTTGAGTGGGCGGCCCGATAATGAGGTCTGGTGGTTGTCCCCTCACCCCCTGCAAAGCAATTTTGTGCCCCCCACCCTCACCCCCTGCAAAGCAATTTTGTGCCCTCCAGGTCACTCCCACAGTACAAGGGTGCCCCCCCCCCCCCCCCCCCCCCCCCCCCCCCACACACACACACACCAGAGACCCCCGTTACAGAGACACCCACTAGAGACCCCCATTACAGAGACATCCGCATTACAGAGACACCTGCACTACAGAGACACCCACCGGAGACCCCCATTACAGAGACACCCGCATTACAGAGACACCCACCAGAGACACCCACCAGAGACACCCCCATTACAGAGACACCCGCATTACAGAGACACCTGCATTACAGAGACACCCACCGGAGACCCCATTACAGAGACACCCGCATTAGAGACACCCACCAGAGACACCCCCATTACAGAGACACCCGCATTACAGAGACACCTGCATTACAGAGACACCCACCGGAGACCCCCATTACAGAGACACCCGCATTAGAGACACCCACCAGAGACACCCCCATTACAGAGACACCCCCATTACAGAGACACCCGCATTACAGAGACACCCGCATTACAGAGACACCCGCATTACAGAGACACCTACATTACAGAGACACCCACCAGAGACCCCCCATTACAGAGACACCCATCAGAGACCCCCATTACAGAAACACCCACCAGAGACCCCCGTTACAGAGACACCCGCATTACAGAGACACCCGCATTACAGAGACACCCGCATTACAGAGACACCCGCATTACAGAGACACCCGCATTACAGAGACACCCGCATTACAGAGACACCCGCATTACAGAGACACCCGCATTACAGAGACACCCGCATTACAGAGACACCCGCCTTACAGAGACACCCGCATTACAGAGACACCCGCATTACAGAGACACCCGCATTACAGAGACACCCGCATTACAGAGACACCCGCATTACAGAGACACCCGCATTACAGAGACACCCGCATTACAGAGACACCCGCATTACAGAGACACCCCCATTACAGAGACACCCCCATTACAGAGACACCCGCATTACAGAGACACCCGCATTACAGAGACACCTGCATTACAGAGACACCCACCAGAGACCCCCATTACAGAGACACCCCCATTACAGAGACACCCCCATTACAGAGACACCCGCATTACAGAGACACCCGCATTACAGAGACACCCGCATTACAGAGACACCCGCATTACAGAGACACCCGCATTACAGAGACACCCGCATTACAGAGACACCCGCATTACAGAGACACCCGCATTAGAGACACCCACCAGAGACCCCCATTACAGAAACACCCATTAGAGATCGCCATTGCAGAGACATCCACCAGAGACCCCCATTACAGAGACCCCACATTACAGAGACACCCACCAAAGACCCCGTTACAGAAACACCCACCAGAGACCCCATTACAGAAACACCCACCAGAGACCCCCATTACAGAAACACCCACCAGAGACCCCCATTACAGAGACACCCACCAGAGACCCCCATTACAGAGACACCCGCATTACAGAGACACCCACCAGAGACACCCCCATTACAGAGACACCCCCATTACAGAGACACCCCCATTACAGAGACACCCGCATTACAGAGACACCCGCATTACAGAGACACCCACCGGAGACCCCCATTACAGAGACCCCACATTACAGAGACACCCACCAGAGACCCCGTTACAGAAACACCCACCAGAGACCCCCATTACAGAAACACCCACCAGAGACCCCCGTTACAGAGACACCCACCAGAGACCCCATTACAGAGACCCCACATTACAGAGACACCCACCAGAGACCCCGTTACAGAAACACCCACCAGAGACCCCCATTACAGAGACACCCACCAGAGACCCCCATTACAGAGACACCCGCATTACAGAGACACCCACCAGAGACCCCCATTACAGAGACACCCGCATTACAGAGACACCCACCAGAGACACCCACCAGAGACACCCCCATTACAGAAACACCTACCAGAGACCCCCGTTACAGAGACATCCACCAGAGACCCCCATTACAGACATCCACCAGAGACCCCCCCCATTACAGAGACACCCACCAGTGACCCCCAATACAGAGACACCCACCAGTGACCCCCATTACAGAGACATCCACCAGTGACCCCCATTACAGAGACACCCACCAGTGACCCCCATTACAGAGACACTCATCAGGACCCCCATTACAGAGACACCCACCAGAGACTGCCATTGCAGAAACCTCACATAAGAGAGACCCCCACCAGAAACTTAACTGCATTACAGATACTCCTGTCGGAGTCCCCAATTACAGAGACCCCTGCCTGGAAACTATACAGCAGTCAGAGAGAGACAGTGAAAAAAAATCACTGCTTTAAAACACTTCTGTGCAAAACACCTGCTGGCTTAGGCAGAGAAAGCAGCACCTGCAAAATTCTTAGAAGGGGAAAACCACATGAGCTGGGTTAACCCCCCTCAGATCTTTGATCTGCATTCATATCAATGTTAAATTGATTTTACTAGGCTTTGATTCACAGCTTGCACACACTGGCCTTAGATCGTTTGATCTCATTTCTCTTCACGCTTGAGTGGATTTCAAGTAGCCTGCTGTGAAACTAACCACAATGTTTATAAACATCTAGCTATGATTGAAGCTCTTGGACCACATCAAAGTGCTTTTTGCTGAGAAAACGAGGAAGTGAGAGCACTTAACTGCCTTTGGGGTGGGCAGGATTTGCATTTTGGGTGGAAGTTTAGGGGCTGGTTTAGCACACTGGGCTAAATAGCTGGATTTTAAAGCAGACGAAGGCAGGCCAGCAGCACAGTTCAATTCCCCTACCACCCCGAACAGGCGCCGGAATGTGGCGACTAGGGGCTTTTCACAGTAACTTCATTGAAGCCTACTTGTGACAATAAGCGATTTTCATTTTTCATTTTCAAGTGGGTGCTCCAATGGACTTTGTGGGCAACACCCTAAAAGAGTTACTCCCTTGGCCCACCGTGAGATCCACTGTGCCAGGGCCACGCTGGGAAAAATCTGCACCAATTCTCACCCACTTGAATCCCAGCCCAGAAGACTGGAGATTCATGCAGGCTGAGAGAATCCGGTGCCCAGCCCATTAATAAGATGCAAATGTATCAGATTGACCCATTTGCATCCTCCTCCTGGCATGGGGCGCAAAACTCGATACATCTGTCAGCAGGGGACCGGAACATCAGTTTTTGGACGCACTGGATTCTCCTCTACATTGGAAACTCCGCTATCAGTGGTGGGTGGCAGAGAATGCAGCCCTGTATGTTTTGATAAGAACACCTCTCATTCTTGAATGAGCATAAAGAGGGCATTGAGTTGACAGTGATCCACGGGCGTACAATTCTGTTTCAAACACCATGTTATTGATTTGTAGGTGGGATCTAATGTTAATTCTGAAGGAGGAGAAGGGGAAGGAGCTGATCGGCACAGCAGACGTCAAATCTTTTCTCCAGAAGTGCCAGGACACCACAGCCCTGCTGCAGGATAAGCTCACCTTGCTCTCCCTGACTGAGATCAGCAACAACAAGAAGGCTGTGGACGAAGAGAGACGCAAACTAGTCATGTCTGAGCGGGAGATCCAGGCGCTTGAAACCAGAATTGAATACCTGATCAAAATGGCTCACTCGTATGTACCTGTTAATGAGGATCATTAGTTGCAGCTTGTTTGTCCTGTGGATGTTTTTTCTTCTCCCACTTGTTTTCGCATTCATCAAGCAGGGAAATCTTCCTGTTACAGAAGCCAACATCGTGGGATGGGCTAGACAGAAGAGTAAAGTTCCCTCTCCACTGTCCCATCAAACACTCCCGGGAATGGTTTGGGATAGGTTATATACAGGGTAAAACTCTCCTATGCTGTCAGCACACTCCAGGGATAGGTACAACATGGGTTAGCTACAGAGTAAAGCTCCCTCAACACTGTCCCATCAACCACTTCCAGAGGAGGTACAACACGGGTTCAATATAAAATAAAGCTCATGCTACAGTGTCCCATCAAACAAAATCAGTATAAACTTGCATTTTTGAAACTTTTCCATCTCGTCTACTACCTCAATATATCCCCAGTCCGCTCACTAATCCAATTACCTCCTTAACCAATTAGAATCTGTTTCAGTATTTCTGTATTCCTCTACACGATTACTGTTCGGTGATAAAGCTCCATGGATAGAATTTTAAGGATGGTGAGCGCCGAGACGGCATGTAATCGGCTACCGCTGATTCTCGGCAGCTCACTGCCATTTAACACTCACTTCAGCATTGATTGGCAGTGGGCAGACTTTGGTCCACCCTCGGAAGGTAGTCCCAGCCGCGAGAGCTGAGCTCTCACACCCGTCCATGTACAGTGCTGCAGTAAAGTGCCTGGAATTCTGTCCTGGGACCGTTTTCAAGGTAAACCCTAGTGGTTCCAGGGGCAGGAGGGTGTCCAAAAGGGGCCATTGCAGCATCGGAGTGTAGTGATCCTGCTCCTACCAGCCTAACAAAAGAGGCTAGGTGGTAAATTTCCCTTAAGTGGCTCATGGCTTTAGTTTATCTCCTCTGGTGTTTGAACCTGCTACCACTGTGAGGTAGCCACCATCCAATATGTCAATTTTCCTCAATGCTGAAATTGGTGATTCATCCAGGGCTCAAATTCCAATCTTGGTGCATGTATTGTGTTTGGAAAAACTACTATATCACCATATAACACTCCTTGAGGCCCATCCTGCAGCTTGTATTATCATGTGTCGGGTGGCTGATAGTGTTGGGCTCTCCTGTATAATGATGTGTGCTATTTCAGGATTCAGGGCACCAATCCTGCAGAGAGTGCTGCTATCATGGAGCAGGTGAGTGAGATGGAGGCACTGCTACAGAGGGTGAAGACTCAAGCCTCAAGGAGGAAGCAGCTTCTGTCGGACGCCTACAACCAGCAGCTCTACCACCAGGAGAGCAAAGAGCTTCTCCTTTGGGCTGACACCGTGAAAGACAAGCTGAACAGCAAGGAGATGGGATTTGATGTGGGCTCTGCTGAAAACCTTCTAAAAGAGCACAGTGACCTCCTGCTGGAGATCAACGCACACAAAATCAAGTAAGAAAAACACCAGTGAAAAGCAATCTCCCTTACTACCAGGACCAGTGTAGACTAGTACCCGAAGGGGAAATGATAGATTAATGTGTAGATCCTGTGTCAGAACTGAAGGTTAGAGCAATCCCATTATAAAACGGAAGGGTGTTGGGTGGGGTGGGTGGCAGGGAGGAGACCAACAAGTACAGGCCAAGAATGCAACACTGTTGCAGTCATGCTTCTCACTCTCGAACATTATTCTATTTCATTGCTATTTAGGTCCTCAGCCTCACCTCATCCCTTCAGTTATCATTGAATAGAATCCCTCGATTCCTTTACAATTTCAGGTCTGATGATCTCAAATTCTGACTTCAATCAAGATCTTGTCACTCTTCTGCCTATATTCTAATTTGAGCCATGTCCTTTTCATCTCACTATGAGCGCTATGCTCACGATCTATGTTGGCTCCCAATCAGACCAGGCCTTAATTTGCTTAAATTCCCATCCATTCCTCTGTGGCCTTCACCCTTCCTATCTCTTAACCTCCTCCAGCCCTTCAATCCTCTGAAATCTACATCACCAATTTTCATTCCTCCACCATTGCCTGCCATGAATTTAGCTGCCTTGGCCTGAAAATGTTAATTCTCCATCGAATCCTCTTTTCACCTCTATTCTTTTCTCCGCTTTCAGATGCTCCTTTTAAACCTGTCTCTTTGACCATGTTTTGGTCATCTGTCTGAATCTCTCCTTAACTGACTCGGTGTCAAATGTTGTCACCAGTGAAATGCCCCAAGATAGTTTACAGTGCTAAAGGTGCTACACAAATGCAGGTCTATTTTGAATGTCAGTTTCTCTATTGTTCCAATCCTTGCCAACAGTCTCCAGGGCCTTCAACCAGCATTACCTTCCTCCTCCTGGCTGTGCTCGCCTTGAACAACTTCTCTTCAGCTTCACTCATTTCTTCCAGGTAAAAGGGTGTTGCTATGGAAACACACAAACCCTCAAACCTTCATCTAGGTTATATTGTTTCAACCTGCGCAGGCCCCATCCTCAAGTACCCACAGTCAGATTGTGTGTCAGGTGCTTCCTGCTCTCACCCTGATCCTGTGAACTTTAAAACAATACTTCTAATTTCTACCCATGCCTCACCTTCACTTGATTCATATCTGACTCTTCTCTCTGCTTTCTGCGCTCCTTTCTCTGACCCTGATGATGACCTATCAAACATACATTTATTACAAGCTTCCAGATTTCTCTGGATGACCCTTCTTTCCATCTTGTTTCCTCTGAAGAACCCACCCTTTCTCCTATCATACATTCTCCAATTATTTCACTTTCACCGTCAGCCCTCTGGAATGTTCTCCTCCTTTTCTGCTACTATGGTCCTTCACTGTGCCTGCCTTTTCCCCAACCCTCTCCTTTCTCGCACAATGATGTACCTCCCTCCCTGCTTCTCACCGACCTCTGAATTCAGAGGCTCGTCCTTCTGTTACCTCCAACATTATCCCGTTAGCTCATTTATTACCCTGACATTTTCCTTCCCTATCTATTCACATTCTCCTACATCCCTGTCTAGGGATCCAAGACACTCCTTCACTATGGTAGAATTATCATGTATTTCCTCTAATCTTGAGCACTGATCATAGAATTATATAACATGGCCAATTCACCTAACCTGCTCATCCTTGGACTGTGGGAGGAAGCCAGAGCACCCGGAGGAAACCCACGCAAGCACGGGGAGAACGTACAAACGCCACACAGACAGTGATCCAAGACCAGAATTGAACCCGGGTTCCTGGCGCTGTGAGGCAGCAGTGCTAACTAATGTGCCACCGTGCCATCCTCATGGGAGGAAGGAGAATCCCTGCAGACCTCTCTGTGGCAATCCTAAAAGGGCAGAGGAAAGGTTACCAGGCGGGGGAAGGCATGGAATTGAAGTGAATAAGATGGTGGGGGTTGCAATTAAGCCGGGTGCAGTTGGCCAACCTTGGGTTATAATTGGCTGTGGTCAGGAAGTGTTGGCTGGAGTCAAAGTGCATATTTTTTTTGTGAAAGGTTCAAGGAGCTGCATGACCTGGGGAATCGGGTGATAAAGACAAACTCTGCTGGTAATGTACCTCGAATGATGGAAAAAATGATGGCCGTGCAGGTGGAGCTGGGGACTGCGTGGACGGAACGAAATGAGAAGCTGCAGGAAGGACTTGAGTTACAACATTTTAACAGGGAGGCAGATCGCATTGAGGCGACACTCTCTGGTCATGAAGCCTTCCTGAAGATCAGTGATCTTGGGGTAATATTCATTGTTCTGTACTCTCAGCTTATTCCACACCAAACGTCCAGTTGCACACATGGGCCTGGCAAGTCTGAAATTGTACCTCCAATGGACTGGGTTCAGAAGGGCTTTCTTGTGTTGATGCTGCTCAAAGTGAGGAATTAGTCTTTTCTCCAGCTGACGATTGCCAGTGTTACCACTGAATGTTAGGTATAGCACAGGTAGTGGAATGGATAGAGAAGTGGCTTAGTGCACTGCCTGTTCAGCCTTGGATCTCAGGTTCAGCCCCGAAGTCCAAACTGGTGACATGCAAGTTTCCTTTCTGTACTGACTATAAGCTTCCTGAGTTAGAGCGCGGTATCCTAGTTACCATGCAGGACTCATAAACCAGAGGCTCTGAATTTGTATCTTGTTGTGGTATATGGTAATTTGTGGGCAGACAGAATCAAAGTTGCAGCTTTGTAAAAACTGAACCCATTCATTAATGTCCTCCAGGTAAGGGAACCGATCTAATCTGAGGTACACATTACTCCAGTCCCACACTACTTGGTTGATTTTTAACGGGTTCAGGTCATCAAGGGGTGGGCAATAAATACATTTTCCAAGACGAAGACAAGTTGGGCTAAAACTAGATTTGAACATACTCACCCAATTCTTAATAAACTCAACATGGTGCCCAAAGCAGAGTGATATCTCCTGATTGTAGTAATACAGAGAAATAAGGCACTGGGTCAATGGGTCACCGTACTACCAGCTTGTGGTAGCTGAATATAAGGCAGAGCTAGTGCTGGAGATTTTATAACCTTGGGGAATTCCACAGTGGAGACCAAAACTCACTGAGAAGGCCCAGATGGAGATTGAAGCTGTGTAGCCTTCAAAATTCTGGGATCATTCCAATGATTCTCGGCAAACATTTCTCCCTACTGGGGACACTGGATTGTGTGATCGTTCCATTGTATCAACAGAATATTTTGGGCATGAAATTAGAGAAAGCATAAGGTAGCAAATTAGATTAAAAACTGATTAGAAAAAAGGAAACAGTAAGAGTATGAGCACTATCTCAGGACGGTTGGGCATAGATAGTAGTGTCCGATGTATTTCAGTTCTTGGACCACACCTGTTCACTGTGTATGAGTGCTTCGATGCAGAGGGATCTGGGTGTCGTCATGCATGAATCGCAGAAAACTAGTTTGCAGGTACAGCAGATAATAAGGAAAGCAAATGGAATTATGGCCTTTATAGCTAAAGGGACAGAGCACAAAAGTAGGGAAGTGTTGCTGCAACTGTATAAGGCATTGGTGAGACTGCACCTCGAGTACTGTGTACAGTCTTTCCCCCTTGATTTGAGGAGGAATGTAGTTGAATTAGAAACAGTTCAGAGGAGATCCACTAGATTGGTTCCAGAGATGAGGGGTTTATCCTATGAAGAGAGATTGAGCAGTTTAAGCCTAAACACTCTTTAGAAGAATGCGAGGAGATCTAATTGAGGTATATAGATGATAAACAGTATTGACAAAGTATACATACAGCGAATGCTTCCTCTTGTGAGAAATATAGAACAAGAGATCATGGTTTCAGGATAAGGGGTAGCAGATTTCAAACAGATGAGAAATTACTTCTCAAGGGTTTTGAATCGGTGGAATTCACTACCCCAGATTGCGGTGGATGCCGTGACATTGAGTAAATTTAAGAAGGAAATAGACAGATTTTTAAATTAGCAATGGGTTGAAGGGTTATGGAGAATGGGCAGTAATGTAGAGTTGAGATGAGCCACAATCATATTGACTGATGGAGCAGACTCGAGAGGCTGAATTGCCTACTCCTGCTTCTAGTTCTTATGAATGATTTGGATAGAGGGTTAGAGAGAGTGCTGTCTAAATTTGTCGATGTTAACTAAAATAAGAGGCATGGTAAATAACTGAGAGCCAAAGGAAGCTTTGAGTGGCTGTGAATAAGATGGTGCAAACGGCAAAACTCAATGTGAATAAATGTGAGGTAGCAGATTTTGGCCGATATGTAAAAGCAATGATTAAACTTTGGGGAAGGTTGGGTGATTGGAAGAACAAAGGAATTTGGTGGTTTACGATCACAAGACATGAAAAGCAACAGCTCAAATAATAATAATCTTTATTATTATCACAAATATATTTACATTAACACTGCAATGAAGTTACTGTGAAAAGCCCCTAGTCGCCACATTCCGGCACCTGTTCAGGTACACGGAGGGAGAATTCAGAATGTCCAAATTACCTAAGAGCACATTTTTCGGGACTTGTGGGAGGAAACCGGAGCACCCGGAGGAACCCACGCAGACACAGGGAGAACGTGCAGACTCCACACAGACAGTGACCCAAGCCGGGAATCGAACCTGGGACCCTGGAGCTGTGAAGCAACAGTGCTAACCACTGTGCTACCGTGCTGCCCGAAAAAAAGATAAAGCCATAAAAAAGCAAACCAAATACTGAGTTGTATGGAAAAGGGGATATAATATGACAGTCGAGATGTAACAGGATCTATCTAAGGCCACAGTTGGACGATGGTGTGCGTGTTTGCGTTCGGGATCCACACTTTGGGAAGGATGTTGAGGTGATCACAAGAAGCTGCAACACAAATTGACAAATATGCTACCTGGTTTGAGGAAATAGAAATATGAAAGAAAAATCTGAAAAATTGGACCTGATTTTGTTAGAACAGAGGATTCTGGAGCGTGATTTGTATTCAAAATTATGGAAGAGAAAATAAATGGAAAGAGACTATTTTTAGTGGTTGAGGGATCAAGAATATAGGGATGTAGATACAAGATTCCATGTGAGAGATTTAGGTCAGAGAGCAGTAAAGATGGGAGATTCATTATAGTTAGTGATTGGAGCAGAGACTGTATTAACATTCAAGGGCTAAAGGAAAGGGAAATGCAGGAGTATGGTTGTTAAATGGTCTTGCCCAGAGAATAAATGCCAACACAGACTGGTTGGTACAAATGACCTGTTCTGTGTTGTAATTGTCTGTAGCCCAGTCTTCTAAATCCTTTCAGTTGGTTGCTGTGATTCTGGAACGATTGCCTGCACCCTCTGTCAACCTTTCTCAAAAATCTGTGGTAGCTTTTTATTGCAGTGCACCCACTGAATGAACAGTTATATTTAACAAACAAAAATTTGCAATATATTTTCCGCCGTAAATATTAAACAGAGACTGGGCGGCACAGTGGTTAACACTGCTGCCTCAAGACACAAGGACCCGATTTTGATCCCGGCCCCCGGGTCACTGTCCGTGTGGACTTTGCACATTCCGTGTCCACATGGGTCTCACCCCCACAACCCAGAAAGATGTGCAGGGTTGGTGGATTGGCCATGCTAAATTGCCACTTAATTGGAAAAAAAAAGAATTGGGTACTCTAAATTTATTTCAAAACATTAAACAGAGTCTCCCAGCCCTCTAGTGCAGTGTCTGAGAAGATAATTTTTCTGGGTTCCAGACAGTCGGTCCAAATGAATTAATTGCTTTGATGGTCTGTCACATGTCCCCTTCCCTCACCTTCTCCCTCTCCAGAGAATAAGGTTCCAGCCAGGGTTGAAAATCCTTCCTCATTGCCTTGACCACTAAGAATGCACCTTATGCCTCTTCCCTTGGCTGCCTCTTCCCATCCTGCCCCTTCGAGGGTTTGTTTCCTGCCCCCTGAGACCAATCAGTGTTAACTGCTCTCGGGAGCCCATAAGTCATTGGCTGACATTGCGACATTGAGTTGTTGAGGGCAGGCTTTAACCAAACCGTGATGTGCATGACCTTGACCTTATGCTGGGGTAGAAAGCTCTCACCAGCAATGCCACATTGGGAGCATTCCGAGCAACGCCTGGGTCAGCACATCATTGGCTCTGGGCATTTGCGACCGAGAGGTTACTGGCTGACAGGTCCCAGCAATTCACAGCCTAATACATGGAAAAATAAAGACTTCTAAAGTGACTTGTGCAGTTCCTTTCAGGAACTCAGGAAGACCAAAAGAACTTCACATCTAACAAGGTACCTTTGATGTGTAGTCACTTTGTAATGTAGGAAACATGGCTATCAGTTTGACCACAACAAGATCTCACAAACAGCAATGTGATGATGATTAAATAAACTACTTGTGTGATGTTGGGAAAAGGATAATTAGCCAGGGCACTGGCTGAATTCCCCTGTTCTTTAAAATAATGCCACGGGATCTGTTGCATCCATGTGGAGCCTCAGTTTAATCTCTTCTGAAAGGCAGCTACCCTGAGAGTGATGCACTTCCTCAGTGTTGCATTGGAGTGTCAGCCTGGATTATGTGTTCAGGTCTCTGGATTTGGACTCGAATCCAACCGTTTCTGACCCTGAGGCGAGAATACTCCCACTGGGCCACACTGACATTGAAATGAGTCAAGGCTATGAATCTCTGCTCCAAGAGCCTTAACCCTTTGAATTGTTTTTAAAGGACAACGTGGATTCTGTGAGCAGCTTGCTAAAGAGGCATGAAGACTTTGAGAACATGCTGAAGGTAACAGACCAGAGGATCCAGGGGCTGCAGGACAAAGCATCTAGATTCACCCAAAACAACAGCTATGTCAACAACACGTACGTATTGGCATCTGAGTAACTGACTTGCAATTGCCTAGTACTGGTTTAGGCCACATACGCATGCAGAGATCCATGCTGCTAAAGTTTGCACGCTCACCATTAATGTTGTTAATGTAATTTAATTGGCAAAAAGGCAGGGATAAACAGAGGCCAAGCTCAAAGCTTGTCTGAGTCTTCCTTTCTGCTCCCTTCTGTCCAGATGGATAATTCTGAAGGACAGCTGACTTCTTAAAACTAATTTAGTCCCTCATTAGAATAATAGCATCAAAAAATAATACAGCACAGAAAGAATCTATTTGCCCCATTTTTCCTGTACTGATTCTTTGTTCTTCCTTGCTCTTTCTCTGTAGCCTCTACTTTTTCCCATTAATTATAGAGCCAGGTCCCTTTTCAATGTTACCATCAAGTCTGCTTTCAGCACCCACGTTCGGATCCAGGCCCTGCGTCACTGTCCATGTGGAGTTTGCACATTCTCCCCATGTCTGCATGGGTTTCACCCCCACAACCCAAAGATGTGCAAGTTAGGTGGATTGGCCATACTAAATTGCCCCTTGATTGGAAAAAAAATAATTGGGTACTCTAAATTTATACAAACCAAAAAAAATCTGCTTTCAGCAAACTTCCAAGGAGAGCATTCCAGATCACAACTTGTTGTATTTCAAACTAAATCCGCATGTCGCTTCTGATTCTTGTGCCGATCACCTTAAATTTGTGTTCTCTGGTTACCCATCCTTCTGCTGCAGAAAACTGTTTTTTCCTTATTTACTCTATCAAAACCATTAATGACTCACAAATACTCTATCAATTCTCCTCTTTGCTATGCTGAGACCCAGCGTCTCCACATAACTAAAGTCATTCTTGGTAACATTCCAGTAAATCTCCTCTGCGCCCTCTCTTAGGCCTTGACATCTTTCCTAACGTGTGGTGTTCAGAATTAAACACTAACTGAAGCCTATGCAGTGAAATAGAAAGGTTCAACATACTTTCCTCACTTTTGGACTCTATTAACAAACCTAAGGATCTAATGACCTTTTCAACTTACCCCAATACCTTCAAAGATTGGAGTGCATACGTGTCCCCCCTCCTCGGATCTCTGTTCCTGTATCAACTTTAAAATGATATCATTTAGTTAATGGGTGGGATTCACTGGCCTCCCAGCCGCTTGTTTCTCAGTGGCGTGAGGTGGCGTACCGTTCGCTGGCAGCGGGATTCTCTGTTCCTGCTACTGTTAATGGGAATTTCCGTTGAAGCTATCCCACACTGCCGGGAAACCGGTGGGTGGGGTGGTTGGCAGTTTCAAATTCCTAGGGGTAAACATCTCCAAAAATCTGTCCTGGTCCACCCACGTCAATGCTCCCACCAAGAAAAAATGCCTATACTTCCTCAAGAAACTAAGGAAATTCGACAAGTCCACATTAACTCTTGCCAATTTTTACAGATGCACCATAGAAAGCATCCTATCGGGCTGCATCACAGCCTGGTGTGGCAACTGCTCGGCCCAAGACCGCAAGAAACTTCAGAGAGTCTTGAACACAGCCCAGTCCATCACACAAACCTACCTCCCATCCATTGACTCCATCTACACCTCCCGCTGCCTGGGGAAAGCGGGCAGCATAATCAAAGACACCCCCCCCCCCCCAGCTTACTCTTCCAACTTCTTCCATCGGGCAGGAAACACTAAAGTCTGAGAAAACGCACAAACAGACTCAAAAACAGCTTCTTCCCCACCGTCACCAGACTCCTAAACAACCCTCTTGTGGACTGACCTCATTAACACTACACCCCTGTATGCTTTACCCTATGCTGGTGTTATGTAGTTAAATTGTGTACCTTATGTTGCCCTATTATGTATTTTCTTTTATTTCCTTTTCTTTTCATGTACTTAATGATCTGTTGAGCTGCTCGCAGGAAAATACTTTTCACTGTACCTCGGTACACGTGACAATAAACAAAATCAAATCAAATTAAAGCATATCAGTAAGAATAGTATTCCAAATACTGAACCCTGGGGAACACTACTACGTACTTCCTTCCAGTCTGACAAACAACCATACATACGCTGCTGCTTCATACTTTCTGTCCTTTGTCTAGTTATATCCAGCAACTTCCCCCACCGCTGCATCACTTTAATCCCATGGGATTTAAGGATTTAATTTTGCTGACAAGCTTTTTTGTATGGTACTTTTCCAAACAGCTTTTGAAAGTCTTTTGCGAGGGCCACAATGAGTCCAGCACGAGTTTGTTGAGTCAAACAGAAAGTAACTTTTATTTCCTACAATAGTTACACAGCAACAGTAGTTCACTACTAGTTCTCTCTGGTATCACACTGACCAGCTCTATTTATACAGCTGAAAGGTTAACAATTGCCTCGCCCACTTATCGGAGGAGTTCATATTCCTCAAGAAAATGTGGATGCCAAGATTTGGTTCCGGTGAGATTGCGCTGGGAAGGCCTGCACAGCTGCAGTTCCTGGATGAAGAATGGTACTGATACATGGAACAAGTTATACATTGATGGACAGATCATTTCTGCGACAAAGTTCTGGACATGATAACACATTCTCAGGCTTATCCTCCGTTTCTGTTGCAGAACCTGTGAGGGGCGATACTATGTGTTGGGTTGTTTTTGGGAGTGAGCTGATATAGCTTTGTATCAGTACCAATATGGAACGGTGACATTTCCTTGTTGATTAGTATGATGTATAGAATGTTAATTGTTCATTTTCAAATCTTTGTTACTGTTGACTGTTTAATAAAAGTATTCTCAAGAGGTAACTAATTGTCCTCAGCCAACAGGATAGGGCAGGTTATAACAAAGTCCATATACTCAACATCAAATACACTACCCTCATCCACCCTCTCCATTATTTCAGCAATTAATTCAACAAACCTGGTCAAAAATTAAGTAAAAACAGAAAATGCTGAAATGCTCAGCAGGTCAGACAGCATCTGTGGAGAGAGAAGAGTTAACTTTCAGGCCGATGACAATGAAAGGACCAAGAAGCTGCCTGATCTCCTGAGTATTTTCAGCATTTTCTGTTTCTATTTCAGATTTTCAGAATCCACAGTATTTTGGTTTTGTATCAGTCAAACACGATTTGCTTTTTTTACATAGAATTTACAGCGCAGAAGGAGGCCATTCGGCCCATCGAGTCTGCACCAGCTCTTGGAAAGAGCATCCTACCCTTGGTCAACACCTCCACCCTATCCCCATAAGCCCAGTACCCCACCCAACACTAAGGGCAATTTTGGACACTAAGGGCAATTTATCATGGCCAATCCACCCAACCTGCACATCTTTGGACTGTGGGACGAAACCGGAGCACCCGGAGGAAACCCACGCACACACGGGGAGGATGTGCAGACTCCACACAGACAGCGACCCAAGCCGGAATCGAACCTGGGACCCTGGAGCTGTGAAGCGATTGTGCTATCCACAATGCTACCTTGCTGCCACAAATTTAACAAATCTATGCTCACTTCCACTTATTAGCCCATACTTATCCAATTTTGTCCTGAGGTATTGCCTCTAAACTGTTCCCATCCTGATAATAGGCTGTTTGTCCTTTAGTTGCTGGGTCAAGGGGCTGGTTTAGCACACTGGGCTAAATCGCTGGCTTTTAAAGCAGACCACGGCAGGCCAGCAGCACGGTTCAATTCCCGTACCAGCCTCCCCGAACAGGTGCCGGAATGTGGCGACTAGGGGCTTTTCACAGTAACTTCAGTTGAAGCCTACTTGTGACAATAAGCGATTTTCATTTCATTTCATTTCAGTTTATTTCTCTCCCTTTATTTAAAGAGGGTGCAATCCTCCAGGCTTTTATTACCACCCACATACCCAAGAATGCTTGGAAGATTGTAGTCAAAGCCTCCAATTTTCACCCTAACTTTTCTTAATAACATCGCTTTCACCCTATTGGGATCAGATGAATCTTCTCATTTTAAGCACCGACTTTTTTTATTTTTATCTGATCCAATACCACCACTACCTCCTTTACTGTGCCATTGGCAGCATCTCCTCTTTAGTGAGGAAGACAGCTGTAAAATATTCATATAGTACCTCGACCATGCTCTTTTCCTTCACAAGGATATTTCTTCTTTGGTCCCTAATTGAACCCACCCCACTTTTGACTATTAATTCCATATGGTCTCCTCAAGTCTTTCAGATTTCCAGCCCAAGTTTTCTCATTGGAATTTCCCTCAAATTTGCTCTTGCTTCAGGAAAGCTGATTCTTCTGTCTATACTTATATGCATTCCTTCTAAAGTTTGTTGGGGAGATGGTGGCATAGTTGCAATGTTACTGGACTAGTGATCCAGAGGCCCAGGCTAATGCTTTGGGGATATGGGTTCAAATCCCACTATCGTGGCTGGTGGAATTCAAATTCAATTAATAAAATCTGGAGTTGAACGCTCATCTCAGTAATGGTGACCTTGGGAAAATTACATTTGGGAAAGGAAATTTACCATCCTTACCTGGCCTGGCCTCCAGCTGACTCCAGATCCTCGAGGGCAATTAGGGATAGGCAACACATTATTATATGTCTCCTCTTTGGTCAATGCATTGGCAATGCAAAATTCAACACTTCATCTTTTTGGGCGCCATGAAGATCCGCAGCGTACAACGCCAAGACGCTGTGTTTCATAGAATTCCTACAGTGCAGAAGGAGGCCATTCAGACCATCAAGTCTGAAAGAGCACCCTACCTAGGCCTGCTCCCCTGTCCTATCCCTATAACCCCATAACCCCATCTAATCTTTGAGCACTAAGGGACAATTTGGAATTGCCAATCCACCTAACCTCAGCAATATGTTGTTTGCCAAAACAATGATTACACAGCTGGGCTGAAGGGCCTATTTCCATGCTGTAAACATCTATGACTCTATGACTTCAGAAGCACTTCAAGGGCTGTAAATGTCATGATGGGCACTATATAAATGCAGGTCTTTGTTTGTCCCCATTTTTTTCTGGACTTTTTCCAGGAGCAAATTATGGGAAAGAAAGAACTTTCATCGAACATGGCACCTTTCATATCTTCAAGACCTCTCATTCTATTTCACAGGCAATAAATTACTGTCACAAGCATTGCCATCATGTTCAAGCCATGTTGAGTCCAGCAAGATCCTGTAATGATAAATGAGATGAATGAGCAGTAACTCTGTTCTGGAGGTGTTGCTTGTGCTCTGCATTGCGGAGATCTTGTTCTGAATTATTTGGCAGCAGGTAATGAGCTGTATACAATATCTCTCTTTATGCCCAGGGTCCAGAAGAGAGTGTTTCTGATTGGCGACAGATGGAATGATCTGAATCGGGCCAATGACTTTCGGAGGAACAGGCTGCTCCAGTCACAGAAAGTTCAGGTTTGTATCCATTTCAACAGCTTGATGGTATTGATTTATACAAAAGAAAGGCATGGCACTTGTGCAGACATTTCAGATCTTAAGCACTTTTAGTCATTAATTACTTTATTGAAATGTAGCTACCATCATTATGTAGGTAGAGTCAGCATTAGAGTTCAGTGAAACAAAGCAGTGTGGGATATCAGAAAGGAAAGCAAAGGGATTGAGCTCAAATCTCAGAGGGAAATAGTAAATATGTACAAGGCACAGTTATAGCCACGTTTGGAGTACTGGGTACAATTTTGGATACTGGTGCCCTACACTTGGAGCACTGGGTACAATCTCAGGGTTGCTACAAGGAGGTTCAGCTGTTGAATGCAAGGCAATGGTATAATGATAATTGTCGCTGGACTAGTAATTGAGAGACCTGGGGGCCTGGATTCAAATCCCACCATTGCAAGTGATTAAATTTGAATTCAAATCTGGAATGAAAAGTTAAACAATGACCAATGTTGTGAAAAAAACCATCTGATTCGCTAATGTCCTTTTGGAAAGGTAATCTGCCATCCTTATCTGGTTTGACCTACATGTGACTCCAGCCTAGCAAGCTGCTCAGTTAAGGAGCACTTAGGGATGGACAATAAATGCTGGCCCAGCAGGCGATGCCCATATCCCAATTATTACGATCCCAGACCAGACCCAACAGTATCGAGGATACTGAGCTGAAACCCCAATATTTTATTTTAATTTTGTAAGACTGAGGAAAGGATACCTCACTCCATTAGTAATTTCACACAAAATAAGGATATGTTATTTTGAAACAAACTTTATTACGAACACGGTATTAAAATAGCTGTAATATCACGCAAGAAAACTAGCTTATAATTAACCCTTAAACAATGCTAATCAATACAGCTACACAGTAAGCCAAACATCAAAACCATCTCGGCCCTCAATCCACTTTCAAACACAGCACCTCCTGGAATATCTGCTATACAGAAATGTCTGCATACTCTACTTTGAGAAAGAAATATCATTTGACACTGCTTTAAAGAAAATACCTGAATCCGGTCAGAACCATGCAGGATATGCAGCTGATGTCTTCAGAAACTCTGTCTGTATTTCTTCAGAAGCTGCTTCTCAGCTCACCTTCCAGTCATACAACTGCTTGGAAAGAAACTGCTAATCTGTCTACAGACATATCTTTAACTGAAATGTGGTGAGAGCAGATGCTTGATTTCTGCTCACATCCCAATCTAAAACTCAACTGAACTGTTTTTCTGCAAAATGCCAGTTATCTTAGCTCCTCCCATTAATTACATCACCTTACCAAGCTGAAACGCCGGCTGGCCAATGGGGTTCCCCATTGTGGGGTAGCACAACAGAAAATCCCGACGGTGGAGAATTCAGCCCAATGTATTTAATTAATTCCACAGGGAACTCCCTTAATCCAAACAAAACTCCAGGGAACCTGGTGCTAAAATATTCGTAGACAATCTGATTCTGACTCAGGTCTTCATACGTAGCAGAGCAGCTATCTCACTGCAATCTATTGAAAGTTATCCAAACAAAACTCCATTAGCCCAAATTTTACGATGCCTTAATTGCACCTCTGGCTCCCAAAACCTTTCAAAGCAGGATTCTTTAAAAACATTACTGAGGCAGTCATATACATACTAACACAGGCTTTTTAACCCTAACGGCACCACACACCAGTAATACAATATACCTGAAATTGCCACATACATCACGACATGAATTAATGCATTTTTTTAAATTAAGGAAACCAAACTGATTCCAAGCTTATGACACTTAAACCTAAGCCAGGATCAGTTACTGTGGGGAAGCAATGATTAGTGGAGAGATTATGAAAGTTTTCAGCATAATTTAAGTGATAAATTAATTGAACTTGATAATGTGACTGGCGTTGTCGCAATTAAACCTGGCGACCAAGGGGATTTGAGCTGAAACTTAAAAGAGGGAATGTACACATTGGAATAGGAGGCCATTCCGCTCTTCGAGCCTGCTCAACTATTCAGTTAGACAATTTCTGGACACAACTGCACCTCAATTCCAATTATCCACCAGTATGCCATATCCATAGCAGACATCCAGCATTCTCTGTTTTGAAATCTTCAGTTGACTCCCAGCCTCAAAAGCCCTTTGAGGAACACAGTTCCAGAATTCTACTGTCCTTTCAGTTAAAAAGTGCTCCCTGATGTCCCCACCCAATGTACGGTTAGACTACTTTGTTATGAACATGTCACCAGGAAAGACAGTTTGTCTCTGCTGATGCTATCAAATCCTTTAAACATCACCTCACAAGATTCTAAACTCAAGAGAATACAAACCTGGTCAATGCCACACCACCTGTCTTCAGAAATTAGCCTTTTAGCCCTGATACTGTTCTGATGAATTGACCTCTAAGGATATACATCCGTCTTGAGGTGCAGTAACCAGATCTGAACACAGTACACCAGATGGAGTCTGATCAAAGCAATAATCCTACTTCGTTCCTTTATTTCCTTCCCTCCAGGAATTTAACAGAGATGTGGCTGAACTTTTAATGTGGATTGATGAAAAGTACGAGATTGCCTCCGATGAATCGTACCGAGACCCGACGAACATCCTCCGCAAACTAAAGAGACACGAGGCTGTGGAGAAGGAGGTGATGGCAAACCAAGTTCGTGTGGAGGACCTGATGAAGGTACAGCTACTGCAGTCGGGTTAACTGCGGCTTCCTTAAAGCACACCCCTTTGCCTGCCTTTCACTAAGAGACTCAGAAGAAATGCACTTTGCCGCTCCAAGTGCCCACCACCAACATCCACCCCTGGGGTGGAATATTATGCGTCAGAGCAAAGCACAGAGCTAATTAATTTTGCCTGTAACCTACAGAGAGACTGCATATCCATTGTCTGATACTGGGTCTAATATCAA